>NC_051316.1:24725608-25035339 GCF_015220235.1 Choloepus didactylus
ATAAATTAGAGATAAGGACTTCAACTGGTCTACAAACCCTAAAAGAACCCTATCAAGGACAGCAAATGCCACGAGGCCAAAAACAACAGAAAATTATAAAGCATATGAAAAAAACCAGACGATATGGATAACCCAAGCCCAAGCACCCAAATCAAAAGACCAGAAGAGACACACCTAGAGCAGCTACTCAAAGAACTAAAGATGAACAATGAGACCCTAGTACGGGATATGAAGGAAATCAAGAAGACCCTAGAAGAGCATAAAGAAGACATTGCAAGACTAAATAAAAAAATGGATGATCTTATGGAAATTAAAGAAACTGTTGACCAAATTAAAAAGATTCTGGACACTCATAGTACAAGACTAGAGGAAGTTGAACAACGAATCAGTGACCTGGAAGATGACAGAATGGAAAATGAAAGCATAAAAGAAAGAATGGGGAAAAAAATTGAAAAACTCGAAATGGACCTCAGAGATATGATAGATAATATGAAGCGTCCGAATATAAGACTCATTGGTGTCCCAGAAGGGGAAGAAAAGGGTAAAGGTCTAGGAAGAGTATTCAAAGAAATTGTTGGGGAAAACTTCCCAAATCTTCTAAACAACATAAATACACAAATCATAAATGCTCAGCGAACTCCAAATAGAATAAATCCAAAAAAACCCACTCCGAGACATATACTGATCACACTGTCAAACATAGAAGAGAAGGAGCAAGTTCTGAAAGCAGCAAGAGAAAAGCAATTCACCACATACAAAGGAAACAGCATAAGACTAAGTAGTGACTACTCAGCAGCCACCATGGAGGCGAGAAGGCAATGGCACGATATATTTAAAATTCTGAGAGAGAGGAATTTCCAGCCAAGAATACTTTATCCAGCAAAGCTCTCCTTCAAATTTGAGGGAGAGCTTAAATTTTTCACAGACAAACAAATGCTGAGAGAATTTGCTAACAAGAGACCTGCCCTACTGGAGATACTAAAGGGAGCCCTACAGACAGAGAAACAAAGACAGGACAGAGAGACTTGGAGAAAGGTTCAGTACTAAAGAGATTCGGTATGGGTACAATAAAGGATATTAATAGAGAGAGGGAAAAATATGGCAAACATAATCCAAAGGATAAGATGGCCGATTCAAGAAATGCCTTCACGGTTTTAACGTTGAATGTAAATGGATTAAACTCCCCAATTAAAAGATATAGATTCGCAGAATGGATCAAAAAAAATGAACCATCAATATGTTGCATACAAGAGACTCATCTTAGACACAGGGACACAAAGAAATTGAAAGTGAAAGGATGGAAAAAAATATTTCATGCAAGCTACAGCCAAAAGAAAGCAGGTGTAGCAATATTAATCTCAGATAAAATAGACTTCAAATGCAGGGATGTTTTGAGAGACAAAGAAGGCCACTACATACTAATAAAAGGGGCAATTCAGCAAGAAGAAATAACAATCGTAAATGTCTATGCACCCAATCAAGGTGCCACAAAATACATGAGAGAAACATTGGCAAAACTAAAGGAAGCAATTGATGTTTCCACAATAATTGTGGGAGACTTCAACACATCACTCTCTCCTATAGATAGATCAACCAGACAGAAGACCAATAAGGAAATTGAAAACCTAAACAATCTGATAAATGAATTAGATTTAACAGACATCTACAGGACATTACATCCCAAATCACCAGGATACACATACTTTTCTAGTGCTCACGGAACTTTCTCCAGAATAGATCATATGCTGGGACATAAAACAAGCCTCAATAAATTTAAAAAGATTGAAATCATTCAAAGCACATTCTCTGACCACAATGGAATACAATTAGAAGTCAATAACCATCAGAGACTTAGAAAATTCACAAATACCTGGAGGTTAAACAACACACTCCTAAACAATCAGTGGGTTAAAGAAGAAATAGCAAGAGAAATTGCTAAATATATAGAGACGAATGAAAATGAGAACACAACATACCAAAACCTATGGGATGCAGCAAAAGCAGTGCTAAGGGGGAAATTTATAGCACTAAACGCATATATTAAAAAGGAAGAAAGAGCCAAAATCAAAGAACTAATGGATCAACTGAAGAAGCTAGAAAATGAACAGCAAACCAATCCTAAACCAAGTAGAAGAAAAGAAATAACAAGGATTAAAGCAGAAATAAATGACATAGAGAACAAAAAAACAATAGAAAGGATAAATATCACCAAAGTTGGTTCTTTGAGAAGATCAACAAGATTGACAAGCCCCTAGCTAGACTGACAAAATCAAAAAGAGAGAAGACCCATATAAACAAAATAATGAATGAAAAAGGTGACATAACTGCAGATCCTGAAGAAATTTAAAAAATTATAAGAGGATATTATGAACAACTGTATGGCAACAAACTGGATAATGTAGAAGAAATGGACAATTTCCTGGAAACATATGAACAACCTAGACTGACCAGAGAAGAAATAGAAGACCTCAACCAACCCATCACAAGCAAAGAGATCCAATCAGTCATCAAAAATCTTCCCACAAATAAATGCCCAGGGCCAGATGGCTTCACAGGGGAATTCTACCAAACTTTCCAGAAAGAACTGACACCAATCTTACTCAAACTCTTTCAAAACATTGAAAAAAATGGAACACTACCTAACTCATTTTATGAAGCTAACATCAATCTAATACCAAAACCAGGCAAAGATGCTACAAAAAAGGAAAACTACCGGCCAATCTCCCTAATGAATATAGATGCAAAAATCCTCAAAAAAATACTTGCAAATCGAATCCAAAGACACATTAAAAAAATCATACACCATGACCAAGTGGGGTTCATTCCAGGCATGCAAGGATGGTTCAACATCAGAAAAACAATCAATGTATTACAACACATTAAAAACTCGAAAGGGAAAAATCAATTGATCATCTCAATAGATGCTGAAAAGCATTTGACAAAATCCAACATCCCTTTTTGATAAAAACACTTCAAAAGGTAGGAATTGAAGGAAACTTCCTCAACATGATAAAGAGCATATATGAAAAACCCACAGCCAGCATAGTACTCAATGGTGAGAGACTGAAAGCCTTCCCTCTAAGATCAGGAACAAGACAAGGATGCCCGCTGTCACCACTGTTATTCAACATTGTGCTGGAAGTGCTAGCCAGGGCAATCCGGCAAGACAAAGAAATAAAAGGCATCCAAATTGGAAAAGAAGAAGTAAAACTGTCATTGTTTGCAGATGATATGATCTTATATCTAGAAAACCCTGAGAAATCAACGATACACCTACTAGAGCTAATAAACAAATTTAGCAAAGTAGCGGGATACAAGATTAATGCACATAAGTCAGTAATGTTTCTATATGCTAGAAATGAACAAACTGAAGAGACACTCAAGAAAAAGATACCATTTTCATTAGCAACTAAAAAAATCAAGTACCTAGGAATCAACTTAACCAAAGATGTAAAAGACCTATACAAAGAAAACTACATAACTCTACTAAAAGAAATAGAAGGGGACCTTAAAAGATGGAAAAATATTCCATGTTCATGGATAGGAAGGCTAAATGTCATTAAGATGTCAATTCTACCCAAACTCATCTACAGATTCAATGCAATCCCAATCAAAATTCCAACAACCTACTTTGCAGACTTGGAAAAGCTAGTTATCAAATTTATTTGGAAAGGGAAGATGCCTCGAATTGCTAAAGACACTCTAAAAAAGAAAAACGAAGTGGGAGGACTTACACTCCCTGACTTTGAAGCTTATTATAAAGCCACAGTTGCCAAGACAACATGGTACTGGCACAAAGATAGACATATAGATCAATGGAATCGAATTGAGAATTCAGAGATAGACCCTCAGATCTATGGCCGACTGATCTTTGATAAGGCCCCCAAAGTCACCGAACTGAGCCATAATGGTCTTTTCAACAAATGGGGCTGGGAGAGTTGGATATCCATATCCAAAAGAATGAAAGAGGACCCCTACCTCACCCCCTACACAAAAATTAACTCAAAATGGACCAAAGATCTCAATATAAAAGAAAGTACCATAAAACTCCTAGAAGATAATGTAGGAAAACATCTTCAAGACCTTGTATTAGGAGGCCACTTCCTAGACTTTACACCCAAAGCACAAGCAACAAAAGAGAAAATAGATAAATGGGAACTCCTCAAGCTTAGAAGTTTCTGCACCTCAAAGGAATTTCTCAAAAAGGTAAAGAGGCAGCCAACTCAATGGGAAAAAATTTTTGGAAACCATGTATCTGACAAAAGACTGATATCTTGCATATACAAAGAAATCCTACAACTCAATGACAATAGTACAGACAGCCCAATTATAAAATGGGCAAAAGATATGAAAAGACAGTTCTCTGAAGAGGAAATACAAATGACCAAGAAACACATGAAAAAATGTTCAGCTTCACTAGCTATTAGAGAGATGCAAATTAAGACCACAATGAGATACCATCTAACACCGGTTAGAATGGCTGCCATTAAACAAACAGGAAACTACAAATGCTGGAGGGGATGTGGAGAAATTGGAACTCTTATTCATTGTTGGTGGGACTGTATAATGGTTCAGCCACTCTGGAAGTCAGTCTGGCAGTTCCTTAGAAAACTAGATATAGAGCTACCATTCGATCCAGCGATTGCACTCCTCGGTATATACCCGGAAGATCGGAAAGCAGTGACACGAACAGATATCTGCACGCCAATGTTCATAGCAGCATTATTCACAATTGCCAAGAGATGGAAACAACCCAAATGTCCTTCAACAGATGAGTGGATAAATAAAATGTGGTATATACACACGATGGAATACTACGCGGCAGTAAGAAGGAACGATCTGGTGAAACATATGACAACATGGATGAACCTTGAAGACATAATGCTGAGCGAAATAAGCCAGGCACAAAAAGAGAAATATTATATGCTACCACTAATGTGAACTTTGAAAAATGTAAAACAAATGGTTTATAATGTAGAATGTAGGGGAACTAGCAGTAGAGAGCAATTAAGGAAGGGGGAACAATAATCCAGGAAGAACAGATAAGCTATTTAACGTTCTGGGGATGCCCAGAAATGACTATGGTCTGTTAATTTCTGATGGTTGTAGTAGGAACAAGTTCACTGAAATGTTGCTATATTATGTAACTTTCTTGGGGTAAAGTAGGAACATGTTGGAAGTTAAGCAGTTATCTTAGGTTAGTTGTCTTTTTCTTACTCCCTTGCTATGGTCTCTTTGAAATGCTCTTTTATTGTATGTTTGTTTTCTTTTTAACTTTTTTTTTCATACAGGTGATTTGAAAAAAGAAGGGAAAGTTAAAAAAAAAAAAAAAAAAAAAGAAAAAAAAAAAAAAAAAGAAAAAAAAAAAAAATTGTTAGTGCCCCCTTGAGGAGCCTGTGGAGAATGCAGGGGTATTCGCCTACCCCACCTCCATGGGTGCTAACATGACCACAGACATAGGGGACTGGTGGTTTGATGGGTTGAGCCCTCTACCATAAGTTTTACCCTTGGGAAGACGGTTGCTGTAAAGGAGAGGCTAGGCCTCCCTGTATTTGTGCCTAAGAGTCTCCTCCTGAATGCCTCTTGGTTGCTCAGATGTGGCCCTCTCTCTCTGGCTAAGCCAACTTGAAAGGTGAAATCACTGCCCTCCCCCCTACGTGGGATCAGACACCCAGGGAAGTGAATCTCCCTGGCAACGTGGAATATGACTCCCAGGGAGGAATGTAGACCTGGCACCGTGGGACGGAGAACATCTTCTTGACCAAAAGGGGGATGTGAAAGGAAATGAAATAAGCTTCAGTGGCAGAGAGATTCCAAAAGGAGCCGAGAGGTCACTCTGGTGGGCACTCTTATGCACACTTTAGACAACCCTTTTTAGGTTCTAAAGAATTGGGGTAGCTGGTGGTGGATACCTGAAACTATCAAACTACAACCCAGAACCCATGAATCTCGAAGACAGTTGTATAAAAATGTAGCTTATGAGGGGTGACAATGGGATTGGGAAAGCCATAAGGACCAAACACCACTTTGTCTAGTTTATGGATGGATGTGTAGAAAAGTAGGGGAGGGAAACAGACAGACAAAGGTACCCAGTGTTCTTTTTTACTTCAATTGCTCTTTTTCACTCTAATTATTATTCTTGTTATTTTTGTGTGTATGCTAATGAAGGTGTCAGGGATTGATTTAGGTGATGAATGTACAACTATGTAATGGTACTGTAAACAATCGAAAGTACAATTTGTTTTGTATGACTGCGTGGTATGTGAATATATCTCAATAAAATGATTTAAAAAAAAAAAAAAAAAAAAAAAAAAAAAAAAAAAGAATATAGGAGAAAATATTTTCATTTATCCGATTAAAAATGGGCAAAGGATCTGAATAGACATTTCTCCCAGGAAGATTTACAAATGGCCAATTTGATTTAGTCATTAGGGAAATGCAAATGAAAACAACTGGGATATACCACTTCACACCCACAAAGAGGGTTAAAATCACAAGGTCAGACAATAGCAAATATTGGTGAGGATGTAGAGGGATCGGAACCCTCTTACATTGCTGGTGGAAATGTCAAATGATACAGCTGCCTTGGAAAACAATTTGGCAATTCCTCAAAAAGTTAAAATAGACTTCCATTCGGCCCAGCAATTCCACACCTAGTTATTTACCCAGAATTGCAAACATATGTTCACCCAAAAACCCATACAAGAAACTCCATAGCAGCATTATTCACAAAAGTAACAGGTGCAAACAATGCTAATGTCTATAAACAGATGAGGGGATAACAAAATGTGGCATACCCATACAATGGAGTATCATTCAGCAGTAAAAAGGACTGAAGCGCTGTACATGCTATAGTGTGGATGAATCTCGAAAATTCACTTGGAAAGTGAAAGAAGCGAGGCATAAAAAGCCATATACTGTATTATATGATTCCATTTATATGAATCCACAGAGACAGAAAACAGACTGGTGATTGTCTAGGGATGGGTTTGGAGGAGGTGAGAAAGAGAAATGGGGAGTGACTGGGAATAGGTACAGGGTTTCTATTTGGGGTGATGAAAATGTTCTAAAAGTAGATTCTGTGATTTGTACACAACATATGAACACATTTTAAAACACTGAAGTGTACACTTTAAAATGGGAATTGCATAGTCTGTGAATTATATCTCAGTAAAGCTGCTGAAATATTGCAAAGGAATTTGACCCTCTAAAAAAGAATAGCGGAGGCGGGGCAAGATGGCAGACTGGTGAGCTGTAAGTTTTAGTTACTCCTCCAGGAAAGTAGGTAAAAAGCCAGGAACTGCGTGGACTGGACACCACAGAGCAATCTGTCTTTGGGCATACTTCATACAACACTCATGAAAATGTCGAACTGCTGAGATCAGCAAAATCTGTAAGTTTTTGCGGCCAGGGGACCCGCGCCCCTCCCTGCCAGGCTCAGTCCCGTGGGAGGAGGGGCTGCCAGCTCCGGGAAGGTGAAGAGAGAACTGCAGTGGTAACCCTTCTCGGAAACTCATTCTACTGATTTAAACTCCAACCATAGATAGACTGAGACCAGACACCAGAGAATCTGAGAGCTGCCAGCCCAGCAGAGAGGAGACAGGCATAGAAAAAAAAAAATAACACGAAAAACTCCAAAATAAAAGCAGAGGATTTTTGGAGTTCTGGTGAACACAGAAAGGGGAAGGGCGGAGCTCAGGCCTTGAGGCGCATGTGCAAATCCTGAAGAAAAGCTGATCTCTCTGCCCTGTGGACCTTTCCTTAATGGCCCTGGTTGCTTTGTCTATTAGTATTTCAATAACCCATTAGATCTCTGAGGAGGGCCCTTTTTTTTTTTTTTTTTTTTTTTTTTTTTAATCCTTTTTTCTTTTTCTAAAACAATTACTCTAAGAAGCCCAATACAGAAAGCTTCAAACAATTGCAATTTGGGCACGGCAAGTCAAGAGCAGAACTAAGAGAGCTCTGAGACAAAAGGCAATAATCCAGTGGCTGAGAAAATTCACTAAACACCACAACTTCCCAAGAAAAGGGGGGTGTCCGCTCACAGCCACCATCCTGGTGGACAGGAAACACTCCTGCCCATCGCCAGCCCCATAGCCCAGAGCTGCCCCAGACAACCCAGTGTGACGGAAGTGCTTCAAATAACAGGCACACACCACAAAACTGGGCGTGGACATTAGCCTTCCCTGCAACCTCAGCTGATTGTCCCAGAGCTGGGAAGGTGGAGCAGTGTGAATTAACAAAGCCCCATTCAGCCATCATTTCAGCAGACTGGGAGCCTCCCTACACAGCCCAGCAGCCCAGAACTGCCCTGGGGGGACGGCACTCACCTGTGACATAGCACAGTCATCCCTCAACAGAGGACCCGGGGTGCATGGCCTGGAAGAGGGGCCCACTTGCAAGTCTCAGGAGCCATACGCCAATACCAAAGACTTGTGGGTCAGTGGCAGAGACAAACTGTGGCAGGACTGAACTGAAGGATTAGACTATTGCAGCAGCTTTAAAACTCTAGGATCATCAGGGAGATTTGATTGTTAGGGCCACCTCCCCTCCCCGACTGCCCAGAAACACGTCCCACATACAGGGCAGGCAACACCAACTACACACGCAAGCTTGGTACACCAATTGGGCCCCACAAGACTCACTCCCCCACTCACCAAAAAAAAGGCTAAGCAGGGGAGAGCTGGCTTGTGGAGAACAGGTGGCTCGTGGACGCCACCTGCTGGTTAGTTAGAGAAAGTGTACTCCACGAAGCTATAGATCTGATAAATTAGAGATAAGGACTTCAATAGGTCTACAAACCCTAAAAGAACCCTATCAAGTTCAGCAAATGCCACGAGGCCAAAAACAACAGAAAATTATAAAGCATATGAAAAAACCAGACGATATGGATAACCCAAGCCCAAGCACCCAAATCAAAAGACCAGAAGATACACAGCACCTAGAGCAGCTACTCAAAGAACTAAAGATGAACAATGAGACCATAGTACAGTATATGAAGGAAATCAAGAAGACTCTAGAAGAGCATAAAGAAGACATTGCAAGACTAAATAAAAAAATGGATGATCTTATGGAAATTAAAGAAACTGTTGACCAAATTAAAAACATTCAGGACACTCATAGTACAAGACTAGAGGAAGTTGAACAATGAATCAGTGACCTGGAAGATGACAGAATGGAAAATGAAAGCATAAAAGAAAGAATGGGGAAAAAAATTGAAAAAATCGAAATGGACCTCAGGGATATGATAGATAATATGAAACGTCCAAATATAAGACTCATTGGTGTCCCAGAAGGGGAAGAAAAGGGTAAAGGTCTAGGAAGAGTATTCAAAGAAATTGTTGGGGAAAACTTCCCAAATCTTCAAAACAACATAAATAGACAAATCATAAATGCTCAGCGAACTCCAAATAGAATAAATCCAAATAAACCCACTCCGAGACATATACTTATCACACTGTCAAACACAGAAGAGAAGGAGCAAGTTCTGAAAGCAGAAAGAGAAAAGCAATTCACCACATACAAAGGAAACAGCATAAGACTAAGTAGTGACTACTCAGCAGCCACCATGGAGGCGAGAAGGCAGTGGCACGATATATTTAAAATTCTGAGTGAGAAAAATTTCCAGCCAAGAATACTTTATCCAGCAAAGCTCTCCTTCAAATTTGAGGGAGAGCTTAAATTTTTCACAGACAAACAAATGCTGAGAGAATTTGCTAACAAGAGACCTGCCCTACTGGAGATACTAAAGGGAACCCTACAGACAGAGAAACAAAGACAGGACAGAGAGACCTGGAGAAAGGTTCAGTACTAAAGAGATTCGGTATGGGTACAATAAAGGATATTAATAGAGAGAGGGAAAAATATGGCAAACATAAACCAAAGGATAAGATGGCCGATTCAAGAAATGCCTTCACGGTTTTAACGTTGAATGTAAATGGATTAAACTCCCCAATTAAAAGATATAGATTCGCAGAATGGATCAAAAAAAAATGAACCATCAATATGTTGCATACAAGAGACTCATCTTAGACACAGGGACACAAAGAAAGTGAAAGTGAAAGGATGGAAAAAAATATTTCATGCAAGCTACAGCCAAAAGAAAGCAGGTGTAGCAATATTAATCTCAGATAAAATAGACTTCAAATGCAGGGATGTTTTGAGAGACAAAGAAGGCCACTACATACTAATAAAAGGGGCAATTCAGCAAGAAGAAATAACAATCGTAAATGTCTATGCACCCAATCAAGGTGCCACAAAATAAATGAGAGAAACACTGGCAAAACTAAAGGAAGCAATTGATGTTTCCACAATAATTGTGGGAGACTTCAACACATCACTCTCTCCTATAGATAGATCAACCAGACAGAAGACCAATAAGGAAATTGAAAACCTAAACAATCTGATAAATGAATTAGATTTAACAGACATCTACAGGACATTACATCCCAAATCACCAGGATACACATACTTTTCTAGTGCTCATGGAACTTTCTCCAGAATAGATCATATGCTGGGACATAAAACAAGCCTCAATAAATTTAAAAAGATTGAAATTATTCAAAGCACATTCTCTGACCACAATGGAATACAATTAGAAGTCAATAACCATCAGAGACTTAGAAAATTCACAAATACCTGCAGGTTAAACAACACACTCCTAAACAATCAGTGGGTTAAAGAAGAAATAGCAAGAGAAATTGCTAAATATATAGAGACGAATGAAAATGAGAACACAACATACCAAAACCTATGGGATGCAGCAAAAGCAGTGCTAAGGGGGAAATTTATAGCACTAAACGCATATATTAAAAAGGAAGTAAGAGCCAAAATCAAAGAATTAATGGGTCAACTGAAGAAGCTAGAAAATTAACAGCAAACCAATCCTAAACCAAGTAGAAGAAAAGAAATAACAAGGATTAAAGCAGAAATAAATTACATAGAGAACAAAAAAACAATAAAGAGGATAAATATCACCAAAAGTTGGTTCTTTGAGAAGATCAACAAGATTGACAAGCCCCTAGCTAGACTGACAAAATCAAAAAGAGAGAAGACCCATATAAACAAAATAATGAATGAAAAAGGTGACATAACTGCAGATCCTGAAGAAATTTAAAAAATTATAAGAGGATATTATGAACAATTGTATGGCAACAAACTGGATAATGTAGAAGAAATGGACAATTTCCTGGAAACATATGAACAACCTAGACTGACCAGAGAAGAAATAGAAGACCTCAACCAACCCATCACAAGCAAAGAGATCCAATCAGTCATCAAAAATCTTCCCACAAATAAATGCCCAGGGCCAGATGGCTTCACAGGGGAATTCTACCAAACTTTCCAGAAAGAACTGACACCAATCTTACTCAAACTCTTTCAAAACATTGAAAAAAATGGAACACTACCTAACTCATTTTATGAAGCTAACATCAATCTAATACCAAAACCAGGCAAAGATGCTACAAAAAAGGAAAACTACCGGCCAATCTCCCTAATGAATATAGATGCAAAAATCCTCAAAAAAATACTTGCAAATCGAATCCAAAGACACATTAAAAAAATCATACACCATGACCAAGTGGGGTTCATTCCAGGCATGCAAGGATGGTTCAACATAAGAAAAACAATCAATGTATTACAACTCATTAACAAGTCAAAAGGGAAAAATCAATTGATCATCTCAATAGATGCTGAAAAAGCATTTGACAAAATCCAACATCCCTTTTTGATAAAAACACTTCAAAAGGTAGGAATTGAAGGAAACTTCCTCAACATGATAAAGAGCATATATGAAAAACCCACAGCCAGCATAGTACTCAATGGTGAGAGACTGAAAGCCTTCCCTCTAAGATCAGGAACAAGACAAGGATGCCCGCTGTCACCACTGTTATTCAACATTGTGCTGGAAGTGCTAGCCAGGGCAATCCGGCAAGACAAAGAAATAAAGGCATCCAAATTGGAAAAGAAGAAGTAAAACTGTCATTGTTTGCAGATGATATGATCTTATATCTAGAAAACCCTGAGAAATCGACAATACAGCTACTAGAGCTAATAAACAAATTTAGCAAAGTAGCAGGATACAAGATTAATGCACATAAGTCAGTCATGTTTCTATATGCTAGAAATGAACAAACTGAACAGACACTCAAGAAAAAGATACCATTTTCAAT
Organism: Choloepus didactylus; assembly: GCF_015220235.1. NCBI lineage: Eukaryota > Metazoa > Chordata > Mammalia > Pilosa > Megalonychidae > Choloepus > Choloepus didactylus. Next base: position 24,737,782 of record NC_051316.1, read on the forward strand.
AGCAACTAAAAAAATCAAGTACCTAGGAATAAACTTAACCAAAGATGTAAAAGACCTATACAAAGAAAACTACATAACTCTACTAAAAGAAATAGAAGGGGACCTTAAAAGATGGAAAAAATATTCCATGTTCATGGATAGGATGGCTAAATGTCATTAAGATGTCAATTCTACCCAAACTCATCTACAGATTCAATGCAATCCCAATCAAAATTCCAACAACCTACTTTGCAGACTTGGAAAAGCTAGTTATCAAATTTATTTGGAAAGGGAAGATGCCTCGAATTGCTAAAGACACTCTAAAAAAGAAAAACCAAGTGGGAGGACTTACACTCCCTGACTTTGAAGCTTATTATAAAGCCACAGTTGCCAAAACAGCATGGTACTGGCACAAAGATAGACATATAGATCAATGGAATCGAATTGAGAATTCAGAGATAGACCCTCAGATCTATGGCCGACTGATCTTTGATAAGGCCCCCAAAGTCACTGAACTGAGCCATAATGGTCTTTTCAACAAATGGGGCTGGGAGAGTTGGATATCCATATCCAAAAGAATGAAAGAGGACCCCTACCTCACCCCCTACACAAAAATTAACTCAAAATGGACCAAAGATCTCAATATAAAAGAAAGTACCATAAAACTCCAAGAAGATAATGTAGGAAAACATCTTCAAGACCTTGTATTAGGCGGCCACTTCCTAGACTTTACACCCAAAGCACAAGCAACAAAAGAAAAAATAGATTAATGGGAACTCCTCAAGCTTAGAAGTTTCTGCACCTCAAAGGAATTTCTCAAAAAGGTAAAGAGGCAGCCAACTCAATGGGAAAAAATTTTTGGAAACCATGTATCTGACAAAAGACTGATATCTTGCATATACAAAGAAATCCTACAACTCAATGACAATAGTACAGACAGCCCAATTATAAAATGGGCAAAAGATATGAAAAGACAGTTCTCTGAAGAGGAAATACAAATGGCCAAGAAACAGATGAAAAAATGTTCAGCTTCACTAGCTATTAGAGAGATGCAAATTAAGACCACAATGAAATACCATCTAACACCGGTTAGAATGGCTGCCATTAAACAAACAGGAAACTACAAATGCTGGAGGGGATGTGGAGAAATTGGAACTCTTATTCATTGTTGGTGGGACTGTATAATGGTTCAGCCACTCTGGAAGTCAGTCTGGCAGTTCCTTAGAAAACTAGATACAGAGCTACCATTCTATCCAGCGATTGCACTTCTCGGTATATACCCGGAAGATCGGAAAGCAGTGACACGAACAGATATCTGCACGCCAATGTTCATAGCAGCATTATTCACAATTGCCAAGAGATGGAAACAACCCAAATGTCCTTCAACAGATGAGTGGATAAATAAAATGTGGTATATACACACGATGGAATACTACGCGGCAGTAAGAAGGAACGATCTCGTGAAACATATGACAACATGGATGAACCTTGAAGACATAATGCTGAGCGAAATAAGCCAGGCACAAAAAGAGAAATATTATATGCTACCACTAATGTGAACTTTGAAAAATGTAAAACAAATGGTTTATAATGTAGAATGTAGGGGAACTAGCAGTAGAGAGCAATTAAGGAAGGGGGAACAATAATCCAAGAAGAACAGATAAGCTATTTAACGTTCTGGGGATGCCCAGAAATGACTATGGTCTGTTAATTTCTGATGGATATAGTAGGAACAAGTTCACAGAAATGTTGCTATATTATGTAACTTTCTTGGGGTAAAGTAGGAACATGTTGGAAGTTAAGCAGTTATCTTAGGTTAGTTGTCTTTTTCTTACCCCCTTGTTATGGTCTCTTTGAAATGTTCTTTTATTGTATGTTTGTTTTCTTTTTAACTTTTTTTTTCATACAGTTGATTTAAAAAAGAAGGGAAAGTTAAAAAAAAAAAAAAGCAAGAAAAACAAGGAAAAAAAAAAAGATGTAGTGCCCCCTTGAGGAGCCTGTGGAGAATGCAGGGGTATTCATCTACCCCACCTCCATGGTTGCTAACATGACCACAGACATAGGGGACTGGTGGTTTGATGGGTTGAGCCCTCTACCATAAGTTTTACCCTTGGGAAGACGGTTGCCGCAAAGGAGAGGCTAGGCCTCCCTATATTTGTGCCTAAGAGTCTCCTCCTGAATGCCTCTTTGTTGCTCAGATGTGGCCCTCTCTCTCTGGCTAAGCCAACTTGAAAGGTGAAATCACTGCCCTCCCCCCTACGTGGGATCAGACACCCAGGGGAGTGAATCTCCCTGGCAACGTGGAATATGACTCCCGGGGAGGAATGCAGACCCGGCATCGTGGGACGGAGAACATCTTCTTGACCAAAAGGGGGATGTGAAAGGAAATGAAATAAGCTTCAGTGGCAGAGAGATTCCAAAACGAGCAGAGAGATCACTCTGGTGGGCACTCTTACGCACACTTTAGACAACCCTTTTTAGGTTCTAAAGAATTGGGGTAGCTGGTGGTGGATACCTGAAACTATCAAACTACAACCCAGAACCCATGAATCTCGAAGACAGTTGTATAAAAATGTAGCTTATGAGGGGTGACAATGGGATTGGGAAAGCCATAAGGACCAAACTCCACTTTGTCTAGTTTATGGATGGATGTGTAGAAAAGTAGGGGAAGGAAACAAACAGACAAAGGTACCCAGTGTTCTTTTTTACTTCAATTGCTCTTTTTCACTCTAATTATTATTCTTGTTATTTTTGTGTGTGTGCTAATGTAGGTGTCAGGGATTGATTTAGGTGATGAATGTACAACTATGTAATGGTACTGTAAACAATCGAAAGTACGATTTGTTTTGTATGACTGTGTGGTATGTGAATATATCTCAATAAAATGATGATTAAAAAAAAAAAAAAAAAAAGAAGGGAAAGTTAAAAAAAAAAAAAGAAGGAAAAACAAGAAAAAAAAAACAGATGTAGTGCCCCCTTGAGGAGCCTGTGGAGAATGCAGGGGTATTCGTCTACCCCACCTCCATGGTTGCTAACATGACCACAGACATAGGGGACTGGTGGTTTGATGGGTTGAGCCCTCTACCATAAGTTTTACCCTTGGGAAGACGGTTGCCGCAAAGGAGAGGCTAGGCCTCCCTATATTTGTGCCTAAGAGTCTCCTCCTGAATGCCTCTTTGTTGCTCAGATGTGGCCCTCTCTCTCTGGCTAAGCCAACTTGAAAGGTGAAATCACTGCCCTCCCCCCTACGTGGGATCAGACACCCAGGGGAGTGAATCTCCCTGGCAACGTGGAATATGACTCCCGGGTAGGAATGCAGACCCGGCATCGTGGGACGGAGAACATCTTCTTGACCAAAAGGGGGATGTGAAAGGAAATGAAATAAGCTTCAGTGGCAGAGAGATTCCAAAACGAGCCGAGAGATCACTCTGGTGGGCACTCTTACGCACACTTTAGACAACCCTTTTTAGGTTCTAAAGAATTGGGGTAGCTGGTGGTGGATACCTGAAACTATCAAACTACAACCCAGAACCCATGAATCTCGAAGACAGTTGTATAAAAATGTAGCTTATGAGGGGTGACAATGGGATTGGGAAAGCCATAAGGACCAAACTCCACTTTGTCTAGTTTATGGATGGATGAGTAGAAAAATAGGGGAAGGAAACAAACAGACAAAGGTACCCAGTGTTCTTTTTTACTTCAATTGCTCTTTTTCACTCTAATTATTATTCTTGTTATTTTTATGTGTGTGCTAATGAAGGTGTCAGGGATTGATTTAGGTGATGAATGTACAACTATGTAATGGTACTGTAAACAATCGAAAGTACAATTTGTTTTGTATGACTGCGTGGTATGTGAATATATCTCAATAAAATGATTAAAAAAAAAAAAGAATAGCAATCTAGAATGAAAGATTATCCAACAGCAACAAAATACTCAATAATCAGATAGAAAAAGGATAGTGTTGTTTTATAAACTTCAAATGTTTCAGGCAAGTATGCAATGTTACACTGCCTAAAAGCATACATATTTGGTGCATGTGTTATTTTCTAATTCAACTGCATTTCCCAAGTCGTGATCTTTAATTCTTGTCATGTCCATCATGATTTGTATTGTATACAGATTTGAATGTATAAATGCAACCTTATCCACAAATGATTTATAGGATCATAATTTACTTTGATTCCCTCTGGACTCCAATTTATCTTTCAAAGAGTTTCCACACAAGCAAATCACAAAACTTAAGAACTGAAAAATATAATTAAAACTATTTAACAGCCAACTTTAGAAAGATGCAACAAGCAAGAAGCACCCTTTTAAGCATTCAAAATATGAACTGTAGTAATGTTGTGATAGTTCATTTCATATATCAACCTAGCTAGATTGTTTGGTCCAGCAAGCACTGGCCTGACTGTTACTGTGAGGGTATTTTGTAGATTAGCATCTATAGTCAGTTGATTGCATCTATGGCTGATTGCATCTACAATCAACAAAGGAGATTGCCCTCAGCAATAAGGGGTGTCCTCTTGTCCAATCAGTTGGAGGTCTTAAAGTAGAACTGAGGGTGTCAGAAGTTAGAAAGAAGAATTTCTGCCTCATTTCAGCCAGCCAGCTTCTCCTGGGGAATTCAACTTCACCTTCATTGGAGTTCACAGTTTGTAGGCCTACAGAGTTTGGACCTGCCAGATTTCTAAATCACCCTCTGCAGTTTCCAACTTGTGGCCTGCCCTTCAAAATTCATAATTGGCAAAGCCCCTTGGTTGTGTTAGCCAATTCTTATAATAAATCTCTTGATATAGATCCTTCTTCTGGTTTGTTTGTTTTTTCCTAAAGAATCATGACTAATACAAATACTGTAAATAAGTCCACAATTGGGCAAAAAACTGACGAGATTTTCAATCTGTGCTGTTCCAGTTTGTTAATGCTGCCAATATGCAAAATACCAGAAATGGATTGGCTTTTATAAAGGGGGTTTATTTAGTTACAAACTTACAGTCCAAAGGCCATAGAAGTGTCCAAATTAAGGCATCAACACGATTATACCTTCACTGAAGAAAGGCCATTGGCATCCAGAAAAACCTCTGTTCACTGAGAAGGCACGTGGCTGGCATCTGCTGATCCCGGGTTGTGTTCCAGCTCCTCTCTTCATCTCCTGTGTGTTCCTGGTTCTTTCTCCCAGGATGTTTCTCTCTAAGCCCCTGAGGGTCCTGTCTTAGCATATCCCAGGGCAAACTCTGGGCTTCATCTCTTAGCTAAACGTCCCTCTGTTTGCAGCTCCGAGCATGTCTTAAGTATCGGCATCAGCTTCTTTGGGGCCAACTCTGGGCTGGCATCTCCATAGCATCAGCAAAAGTCTGCTTTTCAACAGCTGTCTCCAAAATGTCTCTCTCAGCTGCAGAACTGAACTCCTTCTGTCTGAGTTCTTACAGGGCTCCAGCGATTTAATCAAGAACCACACTGAGGGATGGGGCCACACTTTCATGGAAATAATTCAATCAGAGTTATCACCTACAGTTGAGTGGGTCATATATCCATGGAAACAACCTAATCCAAAGATTTCAACCTAATCAAGGCTAAATACAACTGCCTCCACAAGACTGCATTAAAGAACATGGCTTTTCCTAGGGGACATAATATTTCCAAACTGGCACATGTGCTAAGAACAAGAGAGATTCACAGAAATAGGACCTTTGCTTAGGGGAAAGTGGTAAAGTGTTAACATGTAAAAGAAACACACAGCTCCTATATTATTCCTACCTGCTACCCCAAGATGATCTGCAAATCAAAAAGATAAAACAAACATCTTTAAGGGGAAAGTTGGAAAAACAAAGACACAAAAGGGAGAATCTGGCCATTCTGAATCTTTTTCTCTAGCACCACGCAAATCACACTCCCAGACAGTGAAATTCTTGCAGATGTAACTGAAGTACTGTTTTTGATCCTCATTGAAAAGTCAGGGGAAGTCTCAGCTGTCAATAAGTATGGGAAACAGGCAAACTTACTTTTTCTTTTTAAAAAAAGAAAATAAAATATACTCTTCTAAACGCCAGCTGAATATGCTTACTTTTAATTTCTGGCAAAAGTTCAGAACAGTTTGTCAATCTTAAGGTGGTGGACTAAGGAAAGATATTAGAGATCAGCAGCGGCCAGTGGGGTTCATATATGGAGTAAATCATATATGTATGTATTTACCTGTCTGAAGAGGTTTACTATGAACACATAGGAAAGGAAGAGGGTGGGAGGAGGAGCCATACATTGTTTGTTGGCAAAGTTATAATAACAGAATGGAAAAGAAATGGACAGGATAAAATGGAACAGAGGTAAAGCAAAGGTTTTACATTTAGTTTCAAAATTATCCCTCAAAACAGTTTTAAACCTGGATTAGTTCTACTCTATTTTAGTCATTCTCTGTACGTATGTTGTACATCCTACACTGAGTACAAAAACCCTTTGCCAAAAGCCACATCAATGCCAAGTTCAGAACGTTACATATGGAGCAAAAACCTGAGCTAGGAGTTGTGGTCTCTGCTATCCCTCTCACCTCCCACTAGACTTGGGTATTTGGCTTGCTCGGTGATACTCAGTGCCCACGACTTCTCTGGGCCTCTGCTGGCCCATCTGTAAAACCAAGTTGGTATCTGCTAGGATTACAGAACAGAGATGGGATGAGTTCATTCCAGATAAAATGCAAGCATGAAGTGGTGGTGGCTTGCCTCCATCTGGTGTGAGAACCCTATCCAACTTCTGCAGCTAGTGGAACTCTCTGAACCTAGCCATGGGCTCGTGGAGAGCAAGCAGTGAAGCAGAGGCTGTGAAGAAGAAGTGGGACCCCAGCAGGAATAGGGAGGGGATTGGAACCCAGCACCTCCCTACTGGTGGTGGTGGAGACCACAGACCCAGGAAGGGAGCTTGGAAGACGGAAGTTGACAGCAGAAGCAAGGACCCAAGTTTGGTCCCTCAAGGATACCCTTGAGGAGGAGCTGAGGGAGAAGAATCATCCCCTACTCCCAAGAACTCACCATCCTAACCATCTAGGGCTGAGTCACACATGGTCCTTGAGCAGAATTCTGAAAATGGAAACTGAGGGAGAAAGTTGAGGGTGGCATCCACAGCTTTGTGTTAATAACACTGAAGAAAGGAAGACTAGTGTTCATTTGAAGAGATCTTGTCAAAGTCACTCTACCTACATCATGATGTAGTTAAAGATGAACACATCATCACACAAAAGCTTACTTTGCAGAAACCACGTAATTACTGTCCATAATCGCCTTGAGCTCAATGTCCTTTTTCTTCCAAGGACCCCAAAGAATGAGAAAATGTTGGTTACTTCTATTCTATAAAGATAAATACTCCTTTGGTATCTGGGAGAGAAATACTGGAAATAAGCCCATTTCTTTCAGAAGGGCACACATAAACACTCTCCCACTAGGTCCTAGAGCCTCAAGGTGAAAACAGCCAGATGCTTTGCCAAGAACTAGACCACAGAAGGGAAGGTGTCTTGGTTTGCCAGAGCTGCTATGACAAGTACCACACAATGGGTTGATTTGCACAACAAGCATTTATCGTTTTGTGGTTTTGAGGTCTATAAGTCCAAAATCAAAATGTCAACAAGTTCAAGGTTTCTCTGGGAGTTGTTAGCATTCTGGTGATCTCGGTCCTCCATCATATGGCGTCTGCATATCCTCTCTTTACACGGTCTCGAGTCATGTGGATTAAGACCCACCCTGATTCAATTTGGCCACATCTCAACAAGTAATAACATCTTCAAAAGATCCTATTTACAAATGGGTTCACACCCACAGGAATGCAGATTAAGAATTGAACGTGTCTTTTGTGGGGGTCATGAGTCAATCCCCAACAGTGGACTTCTTGTGAAAAAAGAACCATGTCCTTTCACCTCCAAGGATTCTGTGATGGCCCAACAGCATCTTATTCCACCTCCTCTTTAGTGGCTGCTGTCTGTCCCCCTCCCTGGTCCTTTGTAACCTACTTCAATAGCTGCAGTTTCCTGGACTCCTCCATACCTGAGGTCATTGCATTTGTCCTGTGTTTCCTGCTTTTCTTGCTGGATAAAGAATTCACAGAGATGACCAGACAGGGACACTAGATGTACTAAGGGAAACTAAAACATCAGTGAGCCCCTTGTGCGTGAGTGTGCATGCACATCCGTGTGTGTCTTTCCTGACTTGAAAACACTTCAACAGACCTGGGGTTCATGGTGAACCACAAGCTCGACACTCGGGCTCTGCTTATACCAAGATGATGCATCATCAGACAGGTGTAGTTTCCATGAAGAAAGAGGTCATGGCTGCTACACATTCTCATGAGTCAGGACACATCTGGATTTAAGGAAGACATTGGCCAAAGAAAGTTGATGTGGAGGAGGGCAATCAGGATTGGGATAGTTCTTAACACCTTGGCATTTGAAAAATTATTAAGAGAACAAAGGTTTTAGCCTAAAGGGGAGCAGATTCAGACAATCAGGACAACTGTCTTAGTTTGCCAGGCTGCAAAGACACACCGGTTGGCTTACACAACAAGAATTTCTCTCATGATTGTGGAGACTAGGAGTCCAAAATCAAGGTTTCAACAGGCCATGCTTTCTCCTGGAGTCTAGCATTCTGGTGTTGGCTTGTTGCAATCCTTGGGGCTCCTTGGCTTGCATCTCTGTCTCCAGCACATGGCAATCTACCTCATTCTCCAGCTTCTTACTTTGGCTTCTAGTGATTTCTGGCTTCAACTGAAGTGACTGCATCTGAATTTCCTCTGTTTATAAGGACTCTAGTCATACGAATTAAGGCCCACTTTGATTCAATTTGGCTTCATCTAAACAGTATCTTAGAAGATCCTATTCACAAATGAGTCCACACCTTAATTAATAATAACATCTTCAAAGGTTCTATTTACAAACAAGTTCATGTCTACAGGACTGGAGATTAGGGCATTAACATGTCTTCATGGAGAGCATGATTCAATCCTCAACACTATCATCTGATACTTGGAAGGCCATGGTATGGAGGAGAGTGTGGACTTAACTGTTATAGCAACAAAGACAAACTCTTCCTAGTTGGTAGAGAACCACTGTTCCAACGGATGAATGCATTTGTGCCATGGGAAAGTCTTGTCCACAAAAGATTGAGTCACCAAGAGATAATCTCACAAGGATGAACGAAAGAAAAGAGTTTCCCGCTTTGAGAAAGAGGTTCAAGTAGATGTCATGTCTAACATTCTTTTCAACTTTAGGATTCTTTGCTTCTAAGATCTTCAAGATATCTTAAGACTTACCAGTTGCACCTCTTGATTCTGCTCCTCCAGAACTGGGCTTCTCTTCTATCCATATTCCTTTAAACAATACTGTCCTTTATCTGTTGTCCAAGCCAGAAGCTGCTTATTATCTTTGAAGCCTCCCTCTCCATCACCTCAGAGCCATGCAGTGAATCAACTTGTAATTCTGCTCACCAAATACCTTACAAATTACCCATGTTTTATTATTCTCTGGTTCAAGCCATCATCAATTTTCACATGGGTAACTACTGTAGCCTCTTAACTGGCCTCCAAATACACACACTCTTTCCCCTTTTGTGGCCCACACCCAAATTGTCTTCCATCTGTGGTCAATCTTTGTTAAACACACATGGGGCGATGTGACTCCACAGCTTCAAGCTCTCAGTGATTTCCCAGGGAACCTGAGATTAATGTCCAGATTTCCAGTTAACTGATAGGCCTCTGTGGTGTCACCCCTGATCCAGCTACATAGCTCCAGTGTTTGCCACTCCTTGCTCCTTCTCGTCAAACTCAGAATTTCTAGATTGGCCATCGTTGGCTCTCTCAGGTCCTCAAATGGGTCAGACTTGTCATTGTACTTTGGGCTTGGGTACATAGCTGGCCCTTCCATTGGACAGGCCATTCCCTCTCTCATTTGACTAACTTACCCACCTTTCACCCCGATTTAGATATCACTTCCTCCTCCCTGACAGCCCCTGCCCTGTTCCAATATAAATTAGGCACCCCTCCCACATGTCCTCATAGACCCTTTCAACTTCCATTTCTGCCTGTTTACTAGTCTGTAGCAGGGGTCTGGCAAACTTCTTCTGTAAAGGACAAGATATAAATATTACAGGATTTGCAGGTCATATGATTCTGCTGCAACTACTTCACTCTCTGCAATTGTAGCCTGAAAGCAGCCATCGATATTAGGAAATGAACAGAATTGTATTTACGAAACAAGCAGCAGGCCATTGCCCTGTGGGCTGCAGCTTGCCGACCCCTGGTCTATAGCAAAGCCACAGAGTGTTTATAGCAGTGGTTTTCAAATCCTGTTCCACAGAATCCCCTGGGGCTGGAGGGATGGCCGCACCAGGTCAGGGCCTTTTCCCTTTATCACTAATTTGAAAAAAGCAGCTTCCTGGTATTCTCTGAAACAGTGGAACTCTCTAAAATCGCACTTAAATAGATGTCTTAGTTTGCCTGATCTGCTATCACAAGTATCACAACAGGAATTTATTGGCTCATAGTTTTTGAGGCTAAAAAAATAGTCCAAAATCAAAATATCGACAAGGCTTGTGTTCTTCCAGGGTTTATCAATTCAAGGGTTCCTTGGCTGGCATCCCTGCCTCCCGTCACATGGAGATCTCTCTCTGCTTGTGGCTGCTCTCCCGGTTTCCGCTGACTTCCAGCGTCTTCCTGAGACCTTCTCTGACTTCCGGTTTACAGTTTATTTTCTTCATAAGACCTCCACTAATATGCAGTAAGAACCACCCTCATTTGGATGGACCACTCCTTAGTTAAAAATATCATCTTTAAAGGTCCTATCTTCAATGGGTTCACACTCACAGGGACATGGATTAAGATTAAGATCAGGTGTTTACTGGGGCACAAAATTCAACCTACCACGATAGAGTCCACACATTTTTAAAACATGAGAATGACTGCTCTATAATAAAAATAAGGAATATTATAATTACCTAAAGAAGTTTTGGAATTATACATATTTTTAAATGAACAAGAACTTTAAGTGTGTAGTGTTTCTTGTCTTCTAAACTTACTATTATCTATGAAACAAAACAAAACATATAGTGTACAAGGTTATATTTAGTGTACAGAAGAGTCACACTGGGCCAAAGGCAGGAACAGCGGGAAGGGGCAGCAAGGAAGGTGTCTGATCAGCAGTCACCATGGGAAGGCCATGGCCTCCCTTATTTGAAAAGTTCCAGATGGAATGCCCATGAGCTTGAAATGTTTATCTAAGGTTAGCTAATTTACCACTTGCTGTAATAAACCTGTTTTAGTTTCCCTTGGCTTCTCGAGCAAATACCGTGCAATAGGTTAGTTTAAACAATAGGAATTTATTAGCTCATGGTTTTGAGGCTAAAAGAAAGTCCAAATCAAGGTGTCATCAAGATGATGGTTTCTTCCTGAAACCTGGAGTCCTGGGGCTGGCTGCTGGCGATCCGTGGTTCTTGGCTCCTGTCACATGGCATTGCGCATATGGTGGTCTCTCCCTTCTCTTCCGGTTCCACTGAATTTCAGCTTCTTGCTTCTTGTGGCTTTCTCTCTCTCTCTCTCTGTCCGAGTTTCATTCTGCTTCTAAAGGACTCCAGTAATAGGATTAAGACCCATACTGACTGAGGTGGTTCAAATCTTAACTGAAGCAACCTCATCAAAAAGTCCTTCTTACAATGGGTTCACACCCACAGGAACGGATTAAGCTTATGAACATGTTTTTCTGGGGTACACACAGCTCCAAATCACGACAGTACCCCACCCAACCCCTGCTCACTAAAGCCTCTGTCACATCTGACGGCTCTTCCCTATAAAACATCATTTGGAGCTGCCAGAAGACCGAACACTCAGCCATGTTTCTAATGTTCCTGTCAAAATTTCAAACAACTTTTCATAATCGGTAGTATCATTTGAGCGATGAATGCTGTTATATGTCATGAATTATTAATTCCCGTACCTGATGAATATAAATTATAAAACCACCTGCATTTTAATAATAATTTTGGCTTTGCCCCAGCAAATTCTGACTTGCCCAAGGCAGGTAAAGCAGTGTTCTAGAAGGACAGGTGGGCATAAAGCAGAGTGCCTGGCAGAGAGCCTGCTGAATGCATTTTATTTTGTTGTATTTTCAGATAGATCTATTTCCTGGTGCACTGGAAGCTCAGTTAGTAGGCATAGCCTAAAGGGCTAAGGAAAAATGAACATGTTTATTATTTGAGAGTCATAGCAAAAGAGGTAAAGTATGTTTTTAGACATTAAAAGATGCAATTGTAAAAAATTCTGATTAGTGGTTGTATCATTCATCAAAAATTCCAACTGCTATTTTCATACTGACTTACAGAGATGCTATTAACTTGAATTTTTGCTTAAAGTAGGTAATTTAATATCTGAGATATGTCCATAGATTGGTACATATTTCTTAATATATACATACATGTACACCACTTACCTTTTTGGCAAAAATAAATTTATGCACAAAGGAGCAACCTGGGTTCCTTATATAAGAGAAATATTGTGATTACATCATACTTTTTAAGGAAATTCTCAAAGCACTAAAATAATTTTCTGGGAACCTTATGACTGATCTGACAAGCCACCCTCCCTGGGCCCCAGAAGGCTGCTCCATGAGAATAGGACAGGCACATCTCTATACTCCCTCTTAAGATCAAGATCCAGTTTTCCAGAATTGGCTGTGGTTATAAGTTATGGATGAGGTCACAGTTTCTATGCCAAAAATATTTATAATCTGAAAATCAGTTTTGAAGATTTTTGGCTATGTTGTTTGAGTCATTTTTTACCACTGAAAATCAATGGAGTGTGAAAATGTGGGCAAACTATTATGAATATGAGAAATCAAGTTCTTATGAGTGAATATTTCACATAGGGGGATTATGGTTTTCTCACCCATTGCTAAATAGTATTTGCAAGTTATAGTTTACTGGACATGACATGGAATTTCAATTTCTGTTAAATTAGAAGAGACTTACTCCACCAAGTATTCTACAAAGAATAGACTCTAAAGTGGCTCAACTTTCAGGATTTAGAGTCTGATCAATATTCAACAGAAGCATAATTGCATACTCCCCACAGGGAAAATACTAAGTGAGGCAGACCATGTACAGAAATTGGATTTTTTTAACCTGTTATGGCTAAGCCATTCTTCTTAGCCAGAATTACAAAAAGTTCAATAGCATGACTGGCAAAATAACCTGGTAAAGTTCAATGCTTAAAAATTTTCATACACTATGTAGTTTTAAAGTTATGCTTTTCTTATCTTCTTCAATGAATTGGAATTGTGTTCAATATAATGGTAACAGGATCCTCTCTGCAATTATTGGATTTATTTCATCAGCAATGCTGAGGCCTCTGCCTTTCTCAAAGGAAGAGTTACTTTTCATATTCCCTGCAGAAGAGGTAGCATGGGGTGAATTCAGCTGACCATGTATAACTTTGACTAACTGGTGCTAAATGATCAACTATGTTTTTTGAAAATTCTAATCTGCTTTGTTCAATGGTACATTTTAAAAATATAATATTTAGATTAATCAGTAATTATACCAGCATCAATAGGATTCTGTAAGACTTGCCGACATACAAAAAGAAAATTCATGAGAGTGTATCTTCTAAACACACATTTGAAAAGAGCAATTGTTGAAAGATGCATTATCTTATTTTCAGTGTGAATATAACTGTTTCCTATGGAATCAATAAAAGGAAGAGAGAAAGTAGATAATACTCTTTCAGCCATTCGTTTGATTTTAATCTACTACCAAGAGCTTGAAAGCAGGCATGCCAAAATAAAGGTGAGACGGGGCCTTACCTGTCCGTGATGCCACAAGCGTCTATCTGCAGATCGCTGAAGCTCCCCAGCGCCCCCTGCTGGACTGAGATGAGATCCACCGCTCTGTCGCCAATGGAGATGAGCCTCAGGCAGCCCTGAAATCCCCACGGTGGGCCGTGGAGTCCAGAGCCAGAGCTGTTGTCGGGACAGCCTGCATATACAGACAACCATAGGATAAAATCAATAATTATGATAAAAATCATGGCAAAAATGCTGCATGATGTTTACTCTATGAAGCTGCTTCCCTATATATAGAAATCTGAGGTTTAGATGTCCTAAACCATTAGGGAAGATTACAGTACTCACAGCTGGGAGAGGGGAGGTAAGAGCAAAAGTTGTTGGTATGGTTAGAATATGAAATAACAACTGGAGCCAGGCTTAGGAAAAGATAAGGGGAGGTAAGACATGGAATCCTGCAGCTAGAATTACTGCACATTTCATTTAAGCAAAGCTTGATTTCTTTTTTTTTAAAGCAAATATAAGAAACAACTCCTTCGAGCATAATGCTTTGTAAGTGAGATAAACTAAAGGGCATACGAGAGTAGAATCAGTAAAAAATTACAGGCAATTTATATTTAAGGCTTGCTTAATTTTAAATGTTTGGAAAATACTTTGAATTAAAAATTGATCCAGTTACCCTCCCCAACTAAAAATTATGCTAAATATCTAGTCTGTGTGCAAGTGTGGTGGGGCATATTAGGCACTTCAGTCAAATATCTTTCCACATTATTTTTCAACATTAACATCTTAAAACCTATGCAAAAAAAAATATCAAGTATCTCACAATGATAATGGCATATCAAATAATGAATACAAAAATAAGAACCATAGACTATTCCATGAAAAAAAAAGAAATGGGCATTTGATTATTTTCTGTATTAAAAGTTAAATTTTTATAATCATGCTGCAGCCATTAGTTGGTTTGATGTAAATTGCAAACTGCGATTCCTATATAGTGGTTTTATTTTCTCCCCCTGGGCTTCTCAAGAAGACAATGCTCATCTAACAATTATGAGCAAGGACGTGACTTTGAATTCAAAATCAAAGCAATATGGGGTCCAGAACCATATCACTCAGGGAAGAGCAGACTTGGTTGGTTTCCCACCCTCTACCGAGTTCCCCTCTAAAGGAATCTCTGGTTATTAGGTTACCAATGCAAAAGAGGAAAGGGAGAGTTCAGGAAAGAGGATGCACTATTTGTAAAAATGCTTTAGTATGAAAGCAACTGCTTGGGAAAAGAGTGGACATTGCTGTATACAGCCCAGAACACACCCACCACCTCCGCCTTTCCAGGACTAAGGCTGAGGTCTTCTCTAGGAATTTTCCCAGCAGAAGGGAGTTCACTCCCAAAAGGTCTTGCCCTCACCTGTAGACAGTCAGCATCCAATGATGCAACGGAGGGGTACCGAGGCCTGGACCCATTGCCTCAACTGGGACATGCTGAAACAGCATCTCTGCTTCAGATCCCCTGGAGGGTCCTCTGAGGTCTCACCTGCCACTGCAGGGCAGCTCAACTTCTCCACCTGTTCATCCCCGCTGCCCTCACTTGTGCCTAAGAACACTCGCCAATCAACCACCTGCAGGCAAATCTCCCATGCAGAAACAGCCTCCTGAGGAACCCATTCTAAAACAAGGTAGAATAACATTCCCAGGCACTCATTTAATTAGTACATTATTTTCATGTGCACATATAAAGAGGCACATTGTTCTTCAATAATTAATTTTATTTTAATTCCAAAAAAAACTGAGGTAAACTGTTTGCTTCATATGAAATTTTCCTATTTTGTTTTATTCTTTGCTTCATAAAATTATCATTCACATATCATTTCCAGAAGTAATGTTTTCTTTTTAACATTTTGGATATAATGTCTTAATTCTTCAACTCTTCTTTTTTTTTTTTTTTTTTTTTTTTGCTTTGTATTTTCCAATCATTGAAATGGTAATAAATTCCTATGCTATGTTAATATCTATAGCCTGGGGTTTGAGGTTATTTGATAAGGTTCTGATTTTCTAAATAAAAAAAAAAGATTTACTTATTGTAATTAGGTGTTTTCCATTCATTTCTCCTTGTTCTTTTGTGGTCAAATGACTGATGCACTTTCAAAGAACAGGAAATGAAGTTCTAGTCTCTTCTTTTTTCCTGCATAATGCATGCTAGTTTTCTACCTAGTAATTTTCATAAAATATGCATGTTTTATTATTACTTTTCTTTCAGTGACTGAGGCTTTTATATTTTATATTCCTAACGAATAAATTTCAAAACAACGCAAGACCTGCATCACGTTTAAAACCATTGCTAAGCACATTGAAACCTCATTGATGAACTTCACAGAGACTCTGACATTTCAAATTTAACATTACATCATAAAAACTGCTTAATTCTGAAGCTTTCCTTTAGCATTTTCTTATTTTATGTGCTGATGCACTCAGTTCAATTTTTTTTTTTTTAATTCTGAAGGGTTAGATATATTTAGAAGAAAATTATTACATCACTATAGACAACTGGTACTTATTAATGAAATACATTAGGATAAGGAATGAGGGACTTTAAGTCAATAAATATTTTTGTGGAACAGCTATTATCCCCTTTCCGTTAATCTCCCTTTACTCTGCATCACAGACCTCAAATGATTCCAAAATAAAATGAATGATCTGTTTCCATGAGAAACAGAACTAAACAAAATTCAGTAGTGTCACAAGGAAACCTTTCTTAAAGTTGAGCTTTAAGAAGGGAAAAGGTCAAGCTATAAAGTACTTCACTTCTCTGGTTGTGGTATGGGGTTCAAGAAGCAAGGGATCCCAAAGGCCAAGAAAAGATCAAGGCAGATTAGTTCATTTGTCTGTAAAGAAAAATTGCCCAAGGTTCCACATGGTAAAATGGCAGAGATTCATTCATCAATGACCTCATCTGAGACAGAAAATATAACTGCTAAATTATTGAAACATATTCATTAGTATCGAGGAAGTGAGCAAGATAGAGTTCTTCTGAGGATGACAGAAAAATGTGAGGCTTCATTATAATGTTATCATAGGTTCCCCAGCCTGATAATGTTTCACACAGAAAGATCTGGGCATTCTGAACATAATTCTGTGATGCAAGTGTGCTACTGAATAGTACAAAGACTCTGTAAAAGGGAATTTAAAAGAGCTGGACTTTCAGCTACTCTCAAAAGCAGGTACTAAATATCTGTGCGCCACACACGGCACTAAGACTGCCAAGAAAGAAGATTTCACCAAAAAAAAAAAAGCTCACTGAGAAAACACAGAGAAGTCAAAAATGATACCTCAATACAGTTCTGTCCTGCTAATATAAGAAAGATCTGTTTTATAGGCATATTCCTCTTGCAATAAGCAAGGACAGTCAGACTAAAATATTATACAGACTTCTGTATGGCCCAACAGCCTGGCTTATGACTGCTGTCTTGTCATAGTTATTACCTTCTCCTTTCATTCTCTAAAGTGTCCTGGTTGAAACCAAAGCTTAAATGGTCATCGTAACTATAATAGTGAGGCATGCAAGGATGCTTTTATAGTAAAGAATCATAATAAAATCCTATTGACTGAAGAGAGCTCGTTGGACACTCACAGTTGAACCCAAAACAGAAATAAACAGTAAAGGGAAGGAGAACTGGTTATGGAGTCTCTTAGGACATGGGGCATTGGTTTCCTTGAAAAATCAAATATTCTTAAGTGACCTTTCACCTAGATGGCCTAGAGAGTCTTACCTTATTAGACCAAATGCTCTCATAGAGCATGGATTGATACAATTAATCTTCAGATCAAGATCAAACATTCTGGCACACATGGACAATAATTAAGAATATAAATAAATAGAAACACCTACACAAGCTACTCTTGGGACTGAATAAAATAACCTTGACTGGAGTTTGGGAGGTAGAAGCCTACATTCAAGCTGATGCTGAGCTGCCCTATTTTTCCCAGAGCAGGGCTGGGGAGTCTAATGGACAATGGAGATGGAAAGACCCCTATGAAATAAGCTTGCGATTATAATAAATCCACCAAGGACCAGAACTCCATGTCCACCAGTTACTAGTTCCAGACCTTCCCCTCTTGGATTTCATTGAGTAGAAATAATATCAACCCTTTTATTTAACATCAGTAATTGGTAGGTTTTGTGTCTGTTGGTTTGTTTTTGCCTGGTGAATGGAAAATAAATTTATCACGTCACGGAATCATCTACATATTCAGAATGTGCAATGCACAGCTAAATGAGATTAGGTACATTCTAAAAACATCTACATGCTCATGTGATATAAATCAATCGTTTTTGTGAAATATATGTGTACACTTTTAAAATAGCATATATGCTTTCTCTGGGGAAAAAAAACATGCTGTTGTGTTGATGTAAGATGCACAATTGACTAAGTTTCCATCAGTGGCTGAAATTGCACTTTAGGAATCCATTTGGAATTTGCAGCTATGCATAAATAGGTCCTTCTAAATGTATACATTAATTAGGAATAAAGTGCTATGATTGCAAGTTCTGACACTATTTTTTGCCACTTCTCACTAATACACAATTGTGACAGATAAATAGGAAAAACAGTCATGAGTAAAAGTTACCATATTCTCTCACAGGATACATACATAAACTCTGTAATATCACTCATCTTAGTGACATGATTTCTCACTAGAAACCATAGTAACAAGGCAGTTTTCCTGGACATCAACTCAATGTTATGAAAAATGCATAAGACTTCTTATGTCTTTTTCAATGCATTACACTGTGTTCAGGAACTGGAATTTGGACTACAGATCTCCAGGGTCCTCTCACAGACATTAGTGGAATCAAAAGCTAGATCTTTGTGCACAACCAAAGTAACCCCTGTGGGTTGTTGTGCATTCATTCAACATAACAACTGCCATGTGCCACTAAAAATTACAGTTCGTGGCTGTTGTTTCACTAAATTGACTATTCAAATTAGGAAAATCAATAAAGAGTTATGCATAAGAAAAATTTAAATATCACTTGTAAGATGATTTTTAACTTCTGCACAAGAATATTTATAGCAACATTTTTCTAATAGCAACGATAACAGAAAATAAAACAAAACTGGGCACAACCAAAATGCCCATCAGCAGTCAAGTGGGATAGAAGAGTAGATAAACAAAACAGTACAATATACATCGAAAACCATAGAGCCGTGAAAATTAATTAACTTTAGCTACTCATAGTCATATGGCTGAATCCAAAAAGCTGATGTGGAACAAAATAAGCAAGACACGGAAGAATGCATGCAGTATTATCCTATTTATAAAGTTAAAAGCAAGGCAACACAAAACCATATATTTAAAGTTACCTACATAGGTGGTAAATTTATAAAGGAAAGCAAAGAAATGTTAGTAAAAATACAGGATATTTACCTAGGAGACGGAATGCACAGAGGAGCAAGTGGAGCTTCGTAAGTTTTGTGATGTTTAATTTTGTAAACTGAGCAGGTGGCCTGTATATATTGTTTTATTAAAAACTGGTAGTATTTTAAAAAGGTACACATATAATGTGTGTCACAGTAACAATCAATTCCTATTAATTACATCAGCATGTCTATATTTATGGAATGTACCTACTGTCACGTAGCTGTGCATTGTACATTCTGACCACATAGAATGTTAAAATATGAAAGACAGTTCTATGACTTGAAAAACATTTTCATCTGTGGATTTTATTTTGTGGTATTAAACAATATAGCAGGATTTTTCTTCCTATCCCCCTTAAAGCTTCAAAATCTTTTACCTTTTAAATTATAGCTCTTGAATAAATTCTTTATTTAGCTTTTGAGGAATGTGTTCCCGTGCAGAGTGATAAAATCCATCATAAGTGGCAAAGGTTAGAAAAAACTATCTGGGTCAGAAACGCACAGAATTTAGAAAACAAGGAAAGCAAGCAATCGGATCTTTTAAGGTAGCTGGCAATAGCCCACTTTTCACAGTAATGGTTCCTTTAGGGGGCTTGAAAGATGAGACAACCTGATGCATGGTTTGTGGGCTTACTGGCAATTCTTAGAAAGGATTTTATGCTTTTCTGCTGGGCCATCAAACAGTCTCCACCATAATTCCAAACTTACTTAAGAAAGAAACAACTATAAAATACAAACAGAAATAATATCAAGAAGGACCTCAAGCCAAGGTTAGCAAATTAATCTTACTATTGACACTTCTAAGCTTCTAGTGGAAAAGTTTTTCCACTCAAATGCCCCAGAGATGGAAATTCATTGTTCTCGGAAACTCCCTCTCCCTGGCTTAAAGTATTCTGGGTGGACTCAATCAAAGATCCACTGAGCAGGCAAATGTGCCATTTATTATGGTCTACGGGAGATGGCCTGGTAGCGTCTTGGTAAAATGCATCACTAAGCAATGAGCAGCACTGTAAACGGCTCAGTAAGTTCATGTCTTGCTCATTGTATAAAATGGTGCCCTTCTGAACATACAATGGGACTACAATGCTTCTCAAACTTTAAAATGCTACAGAGCACTTGGGAATCTTGGTATAATGCAGATCCTGGGTCAGAAGGTAGTGGATGGTGAATCTGCATTTCTAAGAAGCTTCCAGGTAATGCTGACAGTGCTGGTTCATGGATCACACTTTGAGTAGAAATTCTTCAGGAGGAGCCAACAAGACAGAAAAGACCATTCATATGCAGTAATAAAATCAGCACATAAAAATCTGAAGGAATGGTTATAAGGATCATCTGGCATTGGGAATATTCCCCAGAACAGATGTATAAAGGCAAGAAATATAGAGCAATGACCTCATCCGCACATTAGAATCACCTGGAGAGCATTGAAAAACCTGATGCCCAGGCCTCAGTCAGGATCAGGAAAATCAGAATCGCTGGAGGTGGGGCCTGGGCATCAGCATTTTCAAAGCTTTCCAGATGATTACAAGACGCAGTCATGGTTTGGGACAAGTGTTGTAGCATGCCCAATACACTCATGTTTAAATAAGGCCACCTGGTAGACTGGCATTTTAGGTCATGATTTATCATCTTTGGCCACTCAGCATTCCCACTGAACATCACTGAAAGAGAAAAACCATCCTTTAGAATTAATTTTCACTTAAAAATGCCAGTTGCCTTAGAAAGCAGGAGCCTACAACAGTAAAAATGGTTTGATTGCCAAGATAGCCTGTTCTTTTCACTTACCTCCCAAATAATAGGTGTCACCCGAATCAATCTGCCTAAGCAGGAGGGAATGGGCAGCAGAAGCAATGTCATCATCCACCATCACACTCAGGTGATTGCCTTTAGCAGATAAGGACACAGAATGCCACTGCCCATCATTTAATCTATCTCCTGGGGATAAAAAAAAAATGGGTTAAAAGAGATTCCTATAAACCCTACAGATGCCAATAAGCAGGGCAAGTGCTCACAAACAGTGTGATGTAAGCCACTGGGAAGTCCACCTGCCAGAGGCCACCACGATGTCACCTGTCGCCAGCTCAAGTCACTGTTGCAGGCTGGGGTGATGGAGAGTGCACCTGGAGGACAGGAGGGTCTCTCAGGAGGCAGATTTGGGAAGTCAGATGATGAGTGATGGGGGCTAGTGCTGGGTGATTCTAAGAAGGTAATTAGATGATTTGGTATCCTGGTAATTTTTACCTAGGAGGAAGGTGTCACCCACTGTCAGTAAGAAGAGGGGTTAATCTGTGGTTGCAGAGGGGCTGTCATGGGATGGCCTGATTCTTGTTGATGTGCCACAAAAATTATGTTCAGTTGGGAATATTACGGCCAGCATGCCCATGTACAGGATTGTTTCTCACCTTCTCATTATTCAGTTAAGTCACAGAAGCACACGTATGAAAACAGAAAGGAAAAAGGAAAAGGAAAGGAAAATAAAGAAACCAGAATAAAATGGTTGAGAGAAAAAATGAGTTGACAGTTCAAATATTCTACGGGAAAGGAGCACAATATTTTCTTCCATTCCTAGGACCTCAATAGAATGACATTTTCATAATTGACCACAAAGGACCCCGAAATAAGAAAGAGTTTCCAATTATATGGCATAGGGCAGATTTCAAGCTTGAATTAGTATTTAATTTAATTTATAATTTATAATTTGTTATAAAAATAAAATGTTTTTCCTTACATGTGTGTGCTGTAATTTATAAAAATATAATCTTGATAGACTAGAAAAAATATGTCAAAGTCTGTAAAAATAACAATTTTCGTATTAATGAAATATGCAAATCTATATAAAAGAAAGTTAGATTTTAAAAATATTACATAAAATGTTTATGTGCTTATATACATGGAAAAAGACTGGCATGGAAGATTCTTAAATATTAACCTTATTTTTTGGATGAGTATTGTGGATGTTTTCATTTTATTACAATTTTACATTTTCTCCATATTTCCGAAATTTGCCACAGTATACTTGAGCTATTGCTGTACTATCGTTTTTAAAGAATAATATCAGTCCCCCTAAAGCAGTCACCGTCTCTTGAATCAATAAGATGAAATACCTATTTCTTCTTAATGTGATGGAGCTGAGGTTAACCACATGGTTGAATTGTTGACCAGCTAACAACCGAAGCATGACACCCACCTCACTGTTGGCCATTCACTAACCATGTTTTCCACTGAAAGAAAAATCCAACAGTGTATGAAGCAGGAGAACAAACCAGTGAACAGTAAGTGTTCCAGTACAATAAGCAAGACAATTTTTGTTATCTAGCTTTTACTAGGTTATTTTGTGGAAGCAAATACTTCCAACTTTCAATGAATAACAATTAAAATTTAATTTTAGTTCCATAAAAAACAAAAACAACTTTGTCTGCTCCAAGTGTTTCATTCATGCTGACCAAGGCACCCGCCTTTCTCTCAGGGTTGAGAAAAAAAAGTATGTGGCAGAATCTCGCTATGGCTCTCGAAGCTTCTGCTCAGAAGCAGTGCACATCACATTCCCATGGCCAAAATGAGTCGCATGTCAACAAGCCAAGGGGTTAAGGAGTTATATTCCTCCACAGAGAGTCATTGCAATGTTACAGCAGTGGCCAGAAATGTAGGCTTCTCTTAAAGGGGCACAATGAACACTCAGGGACTTCAGAAATTGTCTTGGTCAAAAGGGAGGAGGGCATGCAGCAGAAAGCCTTGCCTCAATCAAGATGATGGAGTGAGAAGAAGCTTCAGGGCTCCATCCCCACTCAAGAGCTCTGAGCAACCAGCAAACACCAGTGGGAACAGTTGTTTCAAAGCTCCAGAACACAGTTAGAGTATTGCAGCAAAAGGGTGAGCTCCGAATCAGAAAAAAGGCATCTTAAAAGTCGTAGGATCTCCTGGCATCCTGGCCGGCCGCTCCCCACTCCCCTCACAGCTCAGCACTGAGCCATCTCATGCTCCCAGTGGTGGCCGCTGGTGCTGGTTCCAGAGGGAGTAGAGTAACGCTCATCTCGTGCACAGAGTGGGAGCATGTAGGTCTGGTCCTATTTGTTTGGCAGTGGCCTGAGAGACTGACCATGACACTCAAGGCAGGGTCGCCTCCCCAGAACTTCCCCTGTGTGTGGAAGGCAGCTCACAGAGCTCTCCTGCAAAATACCTTAGGAGAGCAATGAAATCGTGCTGCCTGGAGCAAGGGACTGCTGGCTGCAGGACATACGCACAGTGCCCAGAATGGTGAGGAAAACTGCTCCCTAGGGAAGAAAGGACATTTGAATCTGTAGAAAGAGGGGAATTCCTGGGGCCATATGCACAAAGACACATGCACAGAGAGGATCAGGGAGGCCCCTAGGCTACGCCTGGAGCTCTTCTCTGAACTCGTATGGATAAGCCCTGAAAGAGAGAGAGAGAGCACACACACAAGTCAATCAGTAAAGACCTGGAAAGGTGTTTATTTCTGTTTTTGTGAGCTCCTGTCATTCAAGGATGTCTCTGTCATAACATCAGCTGGATACAAGCTTAAGGAGCAGACACCTCCCAATCTAGAATATGAATAATTTAAGTTAAATACTTATAACGTTTTATTCAATAAGAGTCGACCCTGAAATAAAATTCTGAAAGAAGTTCTATAATCCTAGAGCTAAGAAAATTGTACAAAAGAAATGTCTAAATGTTCTTTCCAGTCTTGTCATTCAGTGTTTCTACTTGTAGGTTACATTGTGTATCTGTCAGTATAGTAACCACAACCATTTAAAGGCTGACTTTAAAGCCAAGTATTTAATTTGAACAATGCAACAACATCTATTTATTTATTTCTACATGTCTTTTTCTCTTTATCTATCTATCTATCTGTCTACCTATCTATCTATCCATCCTACCACCCTGCCCATTATTTTCATAGGGGAAGTTGCAGAAGGCACTGCTAGAATCTTCCTGAATATGTAATAGACGTCATTTACCAATATAATAAAAGGCCATTTTCAATAAAATTTGTCATTCCAATTTAAAAATAAAACACATTTAAATTCATTTTCTATAACTATGAATTATAAAGAGGACAAATATTAATCCTTTGTTTTTCTTTGGTACATTTTCAACGCTTCTCACTTCCAGGCATGATGAAAGGACAACCCCGGAAACGCTATTGTCAAAGAATGGATGGAGAACAGACGATGGTCGATTTTGTATTTTTAATTTGTGATACTATGACAATGATGCTATTTCTACCAGATCCTTCCAGCATCCACACTCAAAAGCCTCAGTCTGGGGGGTTCAAGGGCTGTGGGACTAGTTTTTGAAGAAAAATAACTAAAAATTATTGAGCTGCTACCACTTAATAGGCACTGTGCTAAAAGCTTTGCGTGCATCACATCATGGGATTCCACCAGAGCTCATATTGGTCTCATTTTAAAGATGAGGGCCCCGAGGTTTCAGGAGAAGGAGCCCCTGATCAAAGGTTACCAGCCATAAATTGCAAAGGCAGGTCTGGAAAATGTGCACGGGAGGCAAGTCTTCCACCCTACACCCCCTTTTTGTTTATATCAAATAATTTATTTTAATAATAAAAGAGAAAAATGACCATAGCAGTAGGGACAGTTTGGAAAAGGATGGAATTGTGTCTTTTCTTAAACAAAAGGAATTCCATAGCTCAACACACACACATTTCCTTCATCTCCCTCGATTGCTCTCTCTTTTGCCCCATTTCCACCACCTCCCTCACTTGGGACACAACCCCATTGACACACATATACAAGTACATAAATTTTTGGTACATTTCTAAAAATCTTTAAACATTTTACTAAAATGGCAACTCATAAAAATTATCCAAAACCTGGAATTAGCTAAAAAACAGGCTGAAAGCCTTTTCAATGCTCTACTAGAACACTATCCTATGAGTTAACCAGTAGAGATGCAGATAATTTCTGTTAGATAGAAAATATAACCCAGAAATCACAGTTCTCTTGCCCTGTACAACAGTAATCAGTTTTGTCTCTAACTTAGCAAACATCCATCAGTATGCCTTGTCTGACTAACTCTAAAAATCTCTATTTCTCAAATACTCTTTGAGCCAGCTTTATCCTCCTGCATGTTCCCTCATTAAAGAGTTAAATAAATATTTGGCACTTATTCTATTTGGTATGAGATACATGTTTTATGTGGCTTTGTTTTGCTTTTTTGGCCTTTTAAAATTTACTTCAACATAACTACGTGCCTGCAGAAATACATTCATATTAGTAAGAGAATGCGATTTACATGTAATGTATACTACACAATTGAGTACATGGTTTGTTACTTAGCACAAGGTTTAAGGTTTTTAAAAAAGACCTTTGCAATACGGTTTTCTTTTCATCTATTACAAATATATAAAAGATCTTCCCTCAAATTTTGCAGCAAGAATCATGAGATATTTCCCTTTGCTTCGGAAAAATAAGGCATACTATGCAATAAAGGCTTAAAAATTGGTGTAATAAAACATTTTTGTAATCTTTCAGTGTCAGCTAAAAAAAGTTCAAAAACTAATGGGAATGTGTGGAGGAAGAGGGGGGAAGGGGAAAGTACACACGTGATTTAACTGTAGAGCCACCCGTTTTAGTTCATATTACATATTCACTGTAAATCTACATAAACCAAAACCCAGGCAATTCACTGACTCAGAATTTATACTATTAGCTCAGTTCATTTGCCAAGGTCAACAAGGAAACTCAGCATCTGCACAGTAAGATTATTTCATTTATTAAAAAAAGGAAAAGTAAAAAGAAAACATTTCATTCCTAGCTTTTCAGTCTAGAACTAATAACCAAACTGCAGGCAAAATACTCCTTCTATATTCAACGTTCATGGGGTGACACGCCATGAAGTTTTTCCTGGGTTTAAATTTATATCAGCACTCACATGCACAGTAAGACATCGCTAGAATTCAAAGATAACAAGATTTTAGAACCGACTCAAGAAATAAATGGGCCCTTCTTCGAAGACGGGAGCAGAATATCCACCCATAGCTAAAAGAAGACTTATCAAAAACAAAGCTCCCAAAGAAGAAATAACTCTACTAAAGAGGGGAAAAATATAGGTTCAAATATCTTGAAAACCAATGTGTATACAGATTCAAAAAAAAAAAAAGATGTACATTTTCACAAAACTACCTAGGATTAGGCTAATGATGTATTCAATATTTCAAGTTTGCTGCTAATTACTAAGCATTAGTTTACCAGAAACAAGAGTCACCCTTTTTGACAATTATGCTTTCATGCACCTAAATCTCTGTCACACTGATTCGCAGATAAACAGCCTGGAGTTACCTGTTTAATTTAGTCCCATTAAGTAGGATTATGAATATCTTATTGATTCAAGTATTCATTTATTTAAAAAGTTACTCATCCTAGGTTTATGTAAAAGACTGTGGGGGGCTATATAGATGATGTGATCATTGCAGATGCATATGTATCATTTTTTATGTGCATTTATTACCTGCTGTGATGTTCCTGGATGACTGTCCCGGCTGGGAGAGATTCAGTGTGAGTTTACCATCATTAAGGCCGAGGATGAAGCCCCCTGAACCATGTTGAAATTGGGTGGTCAGCAGAAGCCCTGCTCTGTTCCACGTTCGAAACTGGAAAGTGACAGACACTCTGTCCTCTCCCGAGGTGCCTGGCAGGGCCAAGTAACTCCTGGAGTTCAGAAAAGTCACAGGGACAGTTTGAGGTTGCAAACACGAGAAGGACACATTTCCCTGCAAATACAGTAAAAGAGGCTATTGAGAAGGTGCCAGCGTGTCACTTCCATCTCATTACTAACAGACTGTCCAAGGCTTAGAAAGGTATCTTACCAACCTCATAGCAAACCAGGATTTTAAAAATCAGGCTACCCTATCAGACTTAAATCCATGACAATTACCTTATAGTCCTTCAAACCAAAGTGCTGCTGTAAGTTGGGCAAATCTATTCTTGAATGTTTTAGAAACATTTCTATCTTCTCCATTTCTCAGTATTAGCCAAGCAATTTCAAGCCAACTACTTTCCAGGCCTTGTGCTAAGCCTGGGAATACAACAATAAACCAGACAATTTTCTTCTTTTGAGCTGTCTATATTTTCTTACCCAGTGTGAAGACCAAGGATCTCCAGGATCACCTTCTCTAACAACTTTTCTTTGTTTGTCTTCATTGTGTAAATGTGATGACAAGGCTGTCACACAGATGCAGATACACCTTACTCTAGATACAAGGTGTGTTTTTGCATGTCTCAAGAAAAGGCTGGTAGCAAGGCTGGAGGTTGTCCAAACCACCGGTTGGCTGGCTCTCAGAAGCACTCACAGGTTCCATTACCCACGGTATACCTTGGCTAGGTTTGACCTTCTTTCTTCCTTTTATTTTTATTTTTATACAGTTCTGTTTTGAAAGATATCTTTTCAACCCTCGCTTATCTTTCTTGCTCCTGTAGCAAACTTATTTTTCATCATGGACAGTGTTTTGATGGGAAGAATTTAAAGCAATTCCAATTAGGTTCTCTAACAGAATTGTTCCCTAGAATTGGGTAAAATTATCATAAAATTCAAACGGAGGAATGCATCACACAAATTTCCCTTCTTCTCAAAAAAAAAAAGAAAAAAAAGAAAAAAAGAAATACATAAGAAGCAAAGTAATGAGATGGAATGTAATGGACTGGACATTGAAACATACCATAAAGGCACTGTAATAGAGTCACTAGGGCACTGGCATAAGAATAGACAAATCAATGGAATGGAATAATTGCCACAAATATTTCTGAAAATGTATGTACAGTTAATATGGAATGACAGTTATGATTCAACTCTAGGAAAAAGATTGGGTTACTTAGTACAGAAACAATGGGTACCCACAAAACAAAATATAAAAGGTGATCTTTACCACAGGTCTCATAAAGAATAAATTCCAAATAAGTAAAAACGTAAATTTAAAAAATAAAACCAATTTTTAAAAAATATTGCAGAAACATCCATAAGACCCTATATAGATATTAGGATTTTACAGACATTCCAAAGCAAAACTCCAAAGTGAAAAAGAAATATACAGACATAATGAGTGTATACAAAACATTTATATTTCAACAAATCATAAAATATTAAGCATAAAACTGATAAATATGAAAAAAATATTTGGACCACTAATGACAAAGGATTTTCTATAAAATATAAAGCTCTCCTATAAATTGACAAGAAAAAGTCAAAGAAAACAATGAAAAACAGGCAAAAGAATAAGAATGAGCAAAGATCAGAAAAGCAAATCCAAATGAACAACAAAAATGTGAAAAGATTGTTTAAATTTATTCATATACAGACAAAGGTAAACTAAGAACGAGATAACACTTCACATCTTTTGAACAGGCAAAAATTTAAAAGCTTTTTAACATGGGCTACTAGCTGGATATAACAGAAAGGATATTGCCATACATTGCTGATGGAAAAGTCTTTAGAAAAGAAATCTAACGTTTCTTAAAACCATATAAACCTTTGGCCAAGAAATTATACTCCTGGAACATTATCTCATAGAAATAGAAGCCCCAGTACCTCAAAACACATGTGCAATGACATGCATTATTGCTATGTCTGCAGCAACAACAAAAAAAAGTAGAAATCAAATGCCTTGAATAGAAAAATGACTAAATAAATAACGGTACATTCTCATAACACAATGTGACACATCCATTATAAAATAGAACTATACCAGATACAAGAATTCCCATGAGGTGTTGCTGAGTAAGGAAATCAAGAGGCAGAAGAGCTTATATAATAGATCCCATTTTTGCAAACAATGCCAAATATGGATGCATGTATATTCATAAATATGCATGTGAAAAATGAGTCTACTGATCTATACAGGATTAATTAACATGTACCACAAACAGAAGGACCAATGCTAACTCAGTATCATTGGTGATGTGGTAGACGGGAATGAAACAATGTGGGAGAAGGAAGAAAGTGGAAAACAATCAGCAAGAAAGAAAGCTACTATGTAAAAAATCCTATATATGATCACACTGTAACAACTTTGTAAAATCATGCATCTGTGTCCACACATACATGAAAATTAAATTAAATTATACATAAACTAAAAACTACATAAGATATGTATCTTCCCTACTTTCAGAAGAGGTATATTTTAAAACTGAACGAATGAAACAAATTGCAGCTGTCTTTTCTCTTGAACTTGCATTGCGGCTTTCTTACCATGATCAGGATCTGTGGTTTGTGTTTCTTGGAGAAATCAATGATATCCACTCCATTATAAAAAAGATTTTCTAAACAGCCATGAAAGTTTTTATGTGGGAACACCACTGATTTTCCACCTCCAGCAATCCCTCCAAAGCTGATCTTAGAAAGAAAAAATGACATAAATAATATTGTTTAATGATTTTCTGATTAACTGCCTAAAACATATATGATTAGCTGGGATAGTGATAATTATCTTAAATCTGTTCTGCATCATTTTACATGGTCATGTTAATTTCAAATGAAGCTTTAAGATCCAGATTTACCACTCTGTTTAAATATAATAACTGTGTCAGAAGAAATACCCTTCTTATAATTTGCTAATCATACATCGCTGTCATTTGTTGATGGAGAATATTACATCTTTATTTCTATGGTAAATCTTGATCCATGTAACAGTGTTTCCTACCATGATGGTGTTTTACTTTATAAACATTTCTAGCACCCAGTCCTTAGGTTGCTGTCTTTTGCTATTATATCAATAGGTTAGGAAAATAAAACCATGGCTAATCTCATTTAAGACCAGAATCTTCTGCTGGTCTCATCTGCCAAGACCACATATACCAAAAAAAAAAAAAAGAAAAGAAAAGAAAAGAAATTTTCTGATTTGCTCCAATAGATTCATCATGAAATTAAAATATGCTGAGCAAAAACAATGAAAAAAATATGTAGAGCCCCCCTGAGGAGCTGGGGGAGACTGCAGGGGTGTTGGGCTTCCCCACCTCGATGGTTGCTGATGTGCTCACAGACACTGGGGACTGGGTCTGAGGTGCCAAGCCCTCTAACATGGGACTTGCCCTTGGGAAGACGGTTGCTGCAAAGGAGAGGCTAAGCCTCCCTATATTTGTGCCTAAGAGTCTCCTCCCGAATGCCTCTTTGTTGCTCGGATGTGGCCCTCTCTCTCTGGCTAAGCCAACTTGAAAGGTGAAATCACTGCCCTCCCCCAGACGTGGGATCAGACACCCAGGGGAGTGAATCTCCCTGGCAACGTGGAATATGACTCCCGGGGATGAATCTAGACCCGGCATCGTGGGATGGAGAACATCTTCTTGACCAAAAGGGGGATGTGAAAGAAAATGAAATAAGCTTCAGTGGCAGAGAGATTCCAAAAGGAGCCGAGAGGTCACTCTGGTGGGCATTCTTAGGCACTATATAGATAACCCTTTTTAGGTTTTGGTGAACTGGAATAGCTAGCAGTAAATACCTGAAACTATCAAACTACAACCCAGAACTCTTGAATCTTGAAGACGATTGTATAAGAATGTAGCTTATGAGGGGTGACAATGTGATTGGGAAAGCCATATGGACCATACTCCCCTTTGTCCAGTGTATGGACAGATGATTGAAAAAATGGGGACCAAAAAAAAAAAAACTAAAGGAAGAATTAGGGGGGACAATTTGAGTGTCCTGTTTTTACCCTTGTTTTTTTTATTCTTGCTTTCACTTTTTCTGGCACAAGGAAAATGTTTAAAAAAATAGATCTGAGTGATGAATGAACAACTACACGATGGCAATGCGATCAATGGATTGCATACTTTGGATGATTGTATGGTATGTGAATAACTCTTAATAAAAAAATAAAAAAAATATGCTGAGCAGTACTGATAATACAGTATTTTAGTGTAGGGTAGAGATATGTGGGCAATGTGCTGCAAATATTGCAAGACTTTTAAAAATTTTAATAAATCCTATTAACGGTTTGTGTGCATTTGGCTCTCTTGTTATTTAACAAATCAGGTTGAAATACATGTTGGTTTTGTCTCCAAATCATTCCAGGTTGCTTATCCTGGTCTGGATCGCCCTAATACAAGAAGAAATCCCCCAGGAAATTGTTTATAGTCATATACCAGATATAATACAGAAAAACTGTCCAAAAGTAAATATTTTTAAATGTTGCTTGTTGTATTGATATGTGTGCCAGTTTGAATGCATTGTGTCCCCCAAAATGCCATTAGCGTTGATGCAGTCTTGTGTGGGCAGATAGATTAGTGTTGATTAGATTGTAATTCTTTGAGTATTTCCATGGAGATGCGACCCACCCAACTGTGGGTGATGACTCTGGATAATTTCCATGGAGGTGTGGCCCTGTCCATTCAGCATGGGCCTTGATTAGTTTACTAGAGCACTATATAAGCTCAGAGAGAGGAAGTGAGCTTGCCACAGCCAAGAGGGACACTTTGAAGAAAGCACAGGAGCTGAGAGAGAAGCTGCAGACAAGAGACAATTTGAAGATGGCAGTTGAAAGCAGACCCTTGCTCTGGACAAGCTAAGAGAGGATAAACACCCCAAGAGCAACTGTGAGTGACATTTTGAGGAGGAGCTGCGGCCTAGAGGGGAACGTCCTGGGAGAAAGCCATTTAGAAACCAGAATTTGGAGCAGATGCCAGCCATGTGCCTTCCCAGCTAACAGAAGTTTTCCCAACACCACTGGCCATCCTCCAGTGAAGGTACCCGATTGTTGGACACTTTATGGCCTTAAGACTATAACTGTGTAACCAAATAAACCCTCTATATAAAAGCCAGTCCATCTCTGGTGCTTTGCATTCCAGCAGCATTAGCAAACCGGAACAATGTGCCTTCATCTGTAGACTTCCTAAACTTAATTTTTAACACTGTATTACTACTTACTCTCATTTAAAGATTAACATCTATAAGGGATAAAATGTCTCCATGGCACCTGCCTCTATTTACTATTGTTCTACAATCACCTACAGGAAATATTTCACCAGAATCCTGAATTGCTAGGAGAGGCTATTTCTCTAAATACCAGTATTTTCTTTAGAGGGCTATATTGCATTCAAATGATAAAATCGATAATACTCAAAAAGTACTCTTCACACCTCATGATCAAGATCCAAATAGCTTGATCCTCCCTTTGCCTGAAAATGATGAGTGTGTCTGTCCACGGTGAAGTTGACATGAGTATCGAGGACCTCAACAAGGACAGAATGCCAGTGCTCGTCGTCCAGCAGGCTGCCCAGGGTGAGGTCAGTGCGGGCGTCAGTGGAGGGAAGCCTAGCATCACCTGAAAGGAGAGGAAGTGAACGCTCAATTATTTAAGCTCAAAACAATGGTTCCTCTTTAGTAGTTCAGCATATCTCCCAACAATTACACTTTCTTTATATCCTTCTATCCCAAGAACTGATCAGCTGGTTTTCCTCTTAATCTTAAGTAATTAAGACATTAAGTAATTTCTTCTATATTCATTTGTTGTTGTTATTATTTATTGCATTTTCATTTTTCAAAAAAAGATTTCTTCCTAAAGGCCTCATTAAAAGCTCAAAATTTTACACTGATCCACTTTGACCTCTATGACATTACCATGGGCTATTTACCGAGCATTTCACAATGATCTTCTTATACAAGTATAAAAATATAAAACTTTTTACATAAAAGCATATTCAAGATATATACATGTTGCCTGAAATCCACCCTCAACTCTAGGATCACCATATGTTTCCTTGTGCCTAAGAAAATTCTGGTTTATACCTGCTGTTCAAATAGAATTATACTGTGTCCCCTTTCATTCTTAAAAGCGTTCTGGTTTGCAGGATAAATTAACTCATCTACTAATTTACTGTAAAAAAAAAGTATTAAAAATTGCATAGTTTCATCTAAATAATCAGATTTTCAAAAACATTGCCTTGTAGTGTTTACCTGAATTGAGGGATAAGATGAGTTTGCCTTCAACTAATTCTAGAGTGACATGTTTGCCATTCTGGCCTTCTCTGTGGAGGAGAATCCCACTGCTCTGTCTGGTTTTAAATTTCAAAGAAATCACATCTTTTGTTGGATTCAAAGATGTCTGATTGAATGTGTACAGCAAGGAGCTTTTTCCATCAAAATTAACCATCTCAGATCCTGCAATGGAAGATATTACAAAGTTACTCTAAGTATAAATACGTAATACATTGAAAATGTGTATCAATAACGTATGCACATTTACATACATGCATATCTCTGGTCTGTTTCATATAGGGAAAATATACTTCTGCCGATTTCTTCTTGATATCAGAAGTTGATATACCTAAACTCCACAGTTTGCCTTTTCTAACACTTTCCCCCAAAAATGTATTATCTGGAGATACTTTCATTCATCTAATTCCAATCATTCCTCTCTCTTTTTTGGCCTATTTTCATCCTGTAAAAAATGAAGATTGGGAAAGAACTAGAATTCAACCTTCCCTGCAAAAATTATCCCTGTATATTTTGCCATCATTCAACATCAGTTTTTTGGAACGATTATGATAGTTCTCACCCGCTGGTAAAAGGTAAATTATCAATGTCACTCAACATAAATGGCTTACTTGTTTGGAAACCAGGGGCTTTGATTTTTAACAATTCTCATATGTGCTCTCAGTTAAATATACTTTTGTCTGGTCATAAAAGACACACATACACACCATACACACAAACACATGCACACCACTTTAAACTCATATTCAAAGCTCTTCAGTAAACTGGCAGATATTTTTTCTCAACATTTTGGCTTGGTCACAGCACTTACGGTACACTTATTTTGTATTTCCTCTTAGTAATACTATAAGCATGTTACAGCACATGGCTAGGAGGCTGACACATTTTCTCAGCTTCTTGACAGCATCTTTTTACTCTCGAGATCACACGCTTTCAGTGTATATTAAAAAGTTGTATTTTATCATTAATAGCAAAGAACATCAGTTGAAACCAGCTGCAGATGAAACAAGAGTACACAAAGGAATTCTTATTATCCAGAAAAATCTGATATACTTTCTATTTCACAAGTAAAAAAAAAAGTCTTTCAAGTAAACGAGATGGCATGTTTATTTAATTTGACAAAATAACTGTGGCTAATGTACACATCAGAACATATTTCATTAACATTAACTAAAATTTTACATCAAACCACTTATGGTCACAACTCAAAAAAATTGTCCATTTTATGCAGTTAACTTTTGAAAATTCAGAGGTTTGACTCAGGTACCAAGTGTATAATACTTAAGCAGTGCATTCTGTCTAAAACTCACATAAATGAAGCAATTATTCCTCCTTGCATAATTAAATGAGTGTGCCAGATAAAGACATGAATCTCTGTAAAATCCAAATGAAGGCTTCTTAACTTATTTGATGACACTAAACAAATGAAAACTTTGATAACAAAGAATTTAAACGCCTTCACATTTTAGCAGTACAGTTTATATCTGTGTTTCTCACTGAAGGTCATGATAATAAATAAGGCTTATTATTTCAATTAGTGAACAAGAGAGTTTTGCTCCATCAGTGATTCTGCCTGGATTATTTTGGTTTCATCATTTGCATCCTCATCTTCCCCAGCGCCACCACTCGCCAGTCTGGCTTTGCAACAGCGATACTGATTTTTAAATTGCAGCAGCATCAGAACCACCCAGAGGGCTTGTCGAACAGACTGCTGGGCCCTACCCCACGGTTTCTGATTAAGTAGGTCTAGGGCAAGGGCTGAGAATTTACATTTCTAACCAGTTCCCCAGGGATCCCTGATGCTGCTGGTTTGGGTGAACATATTTTGAGAACCACTACCCTACAGCACCTAAGTTATATTTCTTGAAACACTCCCCTCAGGCAAAACAAGTTAATTAAAATTTCACTGAAATTTACTGAGTAACTGAGACTCAGAATAATGACCTTGAAACCCTCTTGGAGTAATGTTTTCACTTTCTAATGTGAATGTTAACACTTCCATCTAAAGAAGTCACCGTCTGTGAATCATCAACTTAAGAGTTTATAAAGCTCATTCAATATATATTTTGACAGATATTTTAAGCCAAAAAAGTGACCAAATTAAAACACAAATATGAATATAAAAGAACCACTTAAAAATAATGTATCCTGCAACCATCCCAGTAGTTTGAGTAAAATCTTAAATGATGATGAACTCAAGCTCAACTTAGGGGGAACAATGAAAGATAAAATTCAAGCATGGCTTTCAGAAGTCGGAATTTGGAGCTGCTCATTTTCACCTGAAATGACCCATATCACTCTGCAACAGGATCACCAAACCGCAAACCATATGGGCCAAAGCCATCCCCCAGCCAGTTTTGTAGAGCCCCACAAGTTCACTTTAAAGGGCTGATACAAAGCAAACACAAAAGCAAAGAATGAGCAGCACAGACTATATGTGGCATGCAAAGCCTAAAATATTTACTAACTGGCCTTTTACAGGAAAAGTTTGTCAAGTCCAGTTCTATAGCATTATATCCAGTGATGGTTAGTATGTCTTGTTTCAGATTGTTTGGAGGCATCTGTGTTAAGAGCCAGCTGACAATCAGGCAATACGCCATCCTGGTTGGGCTTCAAAACTGAAAACTCTATTTTAATAGTTTTCGGACCTTGCAAATGTAACTATTTTTGTTGAAATTCATATCACATAATTCAATACACTCCATTTTATACCTACTTTTGGAGTATATATTTTATAAGCTAAATATTATATCAATATTTCAGCTCCCTGGCTATATATTACTCTAAATATGGAAAAGATTGGTTTTGATATAGACAGTTTTCCATAGCTTCAAATTCTGCTTTTTCAAAGACATTCATTACGTAGAGTTACATATTGTTATTAAAAACTGTTTTTTTCTGTCTGCTGCCCTCTTGACCTCATTTCTATTCATTCTACAAGTACAGTCCATTCAATTCATAGTGATGTAGCATCTACAGTTCTCACACCTTGTGCAAGATGCAGTGAACAAGGCAAAAATGACCTCACCCTCACTGAGTTGACAATCATCTCCATGCTTTCTAGCTTTCATTACATGAAAAAGTGTGTTCTACAGAGAACACCCTAAAGTCTTACTGTGGGTTGCCAAGAAAACACTAGTGAAAAGAAAACAGCTTGTAGCTCAGAACAGAAGTGTGGGAAAAAGTTGGGTCCTCCTTTGGTGGAAGTGTTCCGAAAGCAGGTTGCAAAGAATCCAGTGAAGCAGGAAACCACACTAATCATATAATACCCCTCACATAAAATTTTAAAGTATCCATCAGAAAGTACCTATCCATCGTCCAGAACACAGGTCACACTGTCAGTCAAGAAACCCTCAAGTTATTAAGCCCACACAATAAATAAGAATACATATTAGAATACACATTATCACAAACAGCTGTTTATAACAGAAATATTTAGATTGGAAACTCACAAGCCTCATCAAACAAGATCAAATCTATAAAATGTCATTCATAAATATTCACAAATCAACCTGAATATTTGGAATCAAATCAGTAACTCAATATGATGGTTAATTTCATGTGTCAATGTGGCTAGGTTATGGTGTCCAGTTGTTTGGACAAGCAAGCTCTGGCCTAGTTATTACTGTGAGGGTATTTTGTAGATGGATTTGCATCTATAGTCAGCTGATTGCATCTATGGCTGAATGCATCTACAATCAACAAAGGAGTCTGCCCTCAGCAATGAGGGGGTCTTCTCATCCAGCCCATTGCAGATCTTAAAACAAGAATTATGAGCATTTCAGAAGTAAAAAGGAAGAAGTTCTGCCTCTATTTCAGCCAGCCTGCTTTCCTGAGGAATTCAACCTTGCCCTCACTGGAGTCTCCAACTTATGGTTTGCCCAACAGAATTTGGGCTTGTTAACCCCACAAACGTGTGAGCTAATTCCTATAATTAATCTCAAATATCCTATCCATTCTGTTTCTCTGGAGAATCCCGAATAATACAGTCAGTAAATAAAAAATAACTGCTTGAAAAATTAGCACCAAATACCCAATACAATTTTTAAAGAAAACAGATAGAAAAGTAAATGTAAACAAAAACATCAAATATGGGGATAGAGGGCATTCAGTTCAGTAAGTCGGCAACCACTAGCTCCCCAAGAGTGCTGATGGAGGAGAGATTCCCTGCAACCTCCCTTGAATATAATCTACTCACTAAGTAGTAAAGCCTATCCTGGCCTCTGTGCTATTGATCTTGGAATGACTTGCAGAAGGAACTTCCACATCTTTGTGCTCATTGATAATACTGATGTGAAACCTGTTTCCTTCTGTATGCTAAAATAAGGTTTTTGTTATTTGATGGTTGTAAGAGCAAATAAAATTTTATATATCACTATTAACACAAATAACCCACTTTAACATTTATTTGGGTGAAAATGCCAATATAACATGTTAAATTTTCACTTAGCATCACAGTTAATAATAACTTTGAGAAGAAGCTTTCATGAAAAGTGTCATTGTATATAAGTCAACTATTTAAATATCGGGGTAAAAGAAAATGCAGGCCACTTATTATGGATTACAACAGGAATCAGTGGTTTCCCCAATTGTAAGAGTACAGAACCTACATGCCAGAAAAAATAGGATGAAATGTGATACTTGGCTGAATATAGGAAGTGTTTTTTCAATTTTATGTGGTTTTAGTTTATAACCAGTAGTTTTACTAACTGAGGTTATATTTTGGTGAATGAATTTATTGACAATATTATTAGAGTAAGCCTCTCATATATTGGTCTATTAAGGAAAGGAATCCATTTTACCTGTAGGGAGATTAAATTTGTGCCAAAATACCTCTACCCTGTTTTTCTAGGTCCCACAAATAGCCATTCATACTATTGAACATAACAACTTAGTGCAGCAGAGTTCAGGCAAAGAACTGTGGAGTTGTCCTGTAGGAGTCTGAAACATGGAAAACTTACTTATCCTCTCTGTGCCTAGCTTCCTCTTCCATAAAATGGTCTGATTTTGGACTTCTTCTAACCTCAAAGCCCTAAGCCAATAAATTCCCATGGTTTAAGCCAACCCATTGCATGGTATTTGTTTTAGCAGCCTGGAAACTAAAAACATTCATCTTACTCAGTATGGTGCCCTGTACAAGGTAAAAGTAGAACTGAGTTAATAGTTTAACTGCTTTCTACTTTTCTGTAACTAGAATAGATAACAGGGATCAGCATCCTCTCATAAGGGTAAAACTCCTTATTAATTTTCCATCAGATTTTTATATACCCACAATTAACCCAAGGTCACCACTTCCACTTTTTGTTGATTTTTCTTATATTCCAACCAGTACATTTCTAGACCAAAATCTACCAAGAGTAGGAACACTGGTGAAGAGCAGAAGTCCTGTACGTACCTCTTCTCTCAATATTTTTCTGAAACCTTTCAAAATACGCATTCCTTGTTTTTATAGAGTATTAACAGCAGCATTATAAACACTGAGGCATGTTGAGGCTGTTAAACAAAACCCATTTGTTTTTCATTGTAACAGTCAATATTTTTTTTAAAAAAAAAATAGACATAATATTGTAAACCAGCCAATTACTTGTTCTATTCCATTCTCGTCCTCCTTACCCCTCTTTTCTCAAGGTCTGACCTGAAACAGGACTAAATATACCATATTGGTGATTGACAAAACCCTCACAGGGCTCACCATTCCCATCCCTATTTATTCCACATTCCTAATAATTCATTCACTCCTTTCTATCTACCTCCTTCCCTCCTTCCCTCTTTCCTTCTTTTGTTCTTTCCTTCCCTTATTCATATAAAACAATTAACACTAATAAAAATCACAGTATCATAGTGGTACCAGTACTATAAAATATGACAGGAATACTACAAATTGCCATGGAAACACTTGAGAATGACACCTAAGATGATCATGGGCAGTCAAGAAGACATCAGGAAAGAAGGGACATAAGAGTTCCAAAAGATGAACAATAATCTAGTTAAAGAAATGAAGGGTAGAGCATCTGGGTGTCTGCGACTTAAAAGTCCCATGATTAGGATATCGATTTGGAATTGGTCAGTGTGTGAATGGTATGTGTGCTGGTTGGATGTATTATGTCCCCTCAAATGCCATGTTCTTTGATGCAATCTTGTGGGGGCAGATGTATTAGTGTTGATTAGGCTGGAACCTATTGATTGAGTGTCTCCATGGAGATGTGACCCAAACAACTGTGGGCAAGACCTTTGGTTGGATAATTTCCATGGAGGTGTTGCCCCACCCATTCACGGTGGGTCTGATTAAATCACTGGAGCCATATAAAAGAGCTGACAAACAAAAGGAACTCAGTGCTGTAGCTGAAAGACTCATTTTGAAGATAGCCATTGAAAGCTGATGCTGACATTTTGGAGAACGCCTTTCTGAAACGCAACCTGGGAGCAAGCAGATGCCAGCCATGTGCCTTCCCAGCTAACAGAGGTTTTCTGGACACCAATAGCCTTTCTCCAGTGAAGGTACCTTATAGTTGTTGCATTACCTTGGACACTTCATGGCTTAAAGACTGTAACTTTGTAACCAAGTAAACCCCCTTTATAAAAGCCAATCCATTTCTGGTGGTGTTTTGCAAAATGGCAGCATTAGCAAACCAGAACAGTATGGGAAACTCATGAAAGTGGATGAGAACCCAAAGACAGAGCTCTGTAGAGTAAATTACAAGGTGTAGAACACGTCGGTAGGGAAAATCAACACTGAATGGACGAGCTGCCAAGGGGGCAAGAAAATCATGAGAATTCTATGCAGTGAAGAGCGACTCAGAAAGCTGCCCCCACCATCACCAACAACACTGTCTTCCCCAGTCTAGAAATATGCATAATGTTTAAAGGAATAATGAACACATCACTGCTAACAGGGTGTTAAGAATCTGAAACTGAAAAGAAAGATTGCATCCAAAAGACATATGTCAAGATAAGTAATTTGGACATTATTCTCAATACAAACAGGGCACTGGAAATGCAAATGGAAAAGAAAAGATAATAACCATCAGTTTTAACAACAAACCATATCAAATTAAATTACTATCCACAATAAAAATGCAAAGTGCTTTGCTTGAACAATTATAAAAATAAAAACAATATATAGCCACTAATACAGCTTATTAAAGGATATACTTGGAGCTATTTTTTTTAAGTGGTGGCGATATATTATCTGTCTGCATTTTTTATGCCAGGAGCCCCTTGCTCCCAACAGTTCATGTCTGCTGAAGTTAGGGGTGTCATCATGTCCCGTGACAGCTCCACAGCCCACTGTGCCTTCAGGAATCAGGCACACAGCTTTGATCTTGGGCACACTGCTAGCCCAAGGAACTGGAATAATATCTCCCACGAGAAAACATCAAGCTAATGGCAAATCCCCATCAGAGAGCACTCTCTGCTTTGAAGTCAGTAAACCTAAAGTTGTTTCCAGAGTAGTGGGAGAAGGAGAGGTGCATTTCATGGGATCAAAGAGAAACTCTAAATATCAGGCACCTTCGCCATTGCAGCAGAGAGCATATTTATAGATTCAAAAGAACACAAACAGAGAAGGAAATGACCAGCAGAAGGAAGGAAAAAGTGTTGCCAATAAAGCATCATCTTCCAACTTAAATATTCGATGGAACTATGAACAATATAAGCAGAGACAGAGTTAGGAAACTGAGTAAAAGTGGAACATGTCTGAGATGTCATTAGAAAGGGGTCATTAAGCCAAGGCTGAAAGTGTCCTTTAATTTGAGACAGAGTTGCTTGGGCAAGCCTCTTCATCAGAAACTACTCATTGTCTGTGGGACTGCCAAAGCAGAAATGATATTCTTGGCACTCAACAACTCACCATACCCCAGAGTGCCAATGCCACCCTGTTCCAGTTTGCTAATGCTGCCGTTTTGCAAAATATCAGAAATGGATTGGCTTTTACAAAGGGGGTTTATTTGATTACAAAGTTACAGTCTTAAGACTATGAAGTGTCCAAGGTAATGCATCAACAAAGGGTATCCTCACTGGAGAAAGGCCATTGGTGTCCGGAAAACCTCTGTTAGCTGGGAAGGCACGTGACTGGCATCTGCTCCGGAGTTCTGGTTTCAAAATGGCTTTCTCCCAGGACATTCCTCTCTAGGCTTCAGCTTCTCTCCAAATGTCACTCTCAGTTGCTCTTGGAGTGTCTGTCCTCTCTTAGCTTCTCTGGAGCAAAATCTGCTTTCAATGGCGGTCTTCAAACTGTCTCTCATCTGCAGCTCTTCTCTCAGCTCCTGTGTGTTCTTCAAAGTGTCCGTCTTGGCTGTGTCAAGCTTGCTACTTCTGTCTGAGCTTATATAGTGCTCCAGTAAACTAAACAAGGCTCACGCTGAATGGGCAGGGCCACACCTCCATGGAAATTATCTAATAAGAGTTATCACCTACAGTTGGGTGGGTCACATCTCCACAGAAACAACCTAATCCAAAGGTTCCAACTTAATCAAAACTAATATGTCTGCCCCCACAAGACTGCATCAAAGAACATGGCACACACCCCATCCCTGAACCAAGAGAATGCTGAAGTTCCTGCTACTGTGCTTTGTGTATGCCATGCCCCTCAACAAGGTCCTCTCTGGCTCCTACCTGAGCTCTTGAGCGCTCATGCCCTTCACTTTGAAATCTTACTGTTGGAAAGATTCCTTATCTAACCCTGAATAATTGATCTCTCTACACCCCAGGCAGTATATTCATGCTATAGTGTTTTACATTTGTTTTGTATAGTTTGATGACTTTTCATAACATCCTGATAAAGGAATAAATTTAGAATCATCCACCACACTTAATATCTAACATATTTCTTTGCAAATGCCAAGTGTCCAATAAATACTTCTTTGAGGAATGAGGGGATAAAGAAAAGAATGCATGAGCAGTATAGTAGTTAAGAGAACCAAACTTGGGGAAAAAAGATCTGTTTTTAAATTCTAGAGACCATACCTAATGGCCAGGTGACCTTGGCCAATGTCTTAATTTCTTTAAGTTTCAGATTCTTCCTCCTCTGAAGCCAACAGGTTACTAATATATCTAATTAATGTGGTTGGTAGGAGGGTTGAATGATAAAATGTCTGTAGATAACAGCATCTGGCACATCAACTACTCCAAATATGATATATATTATTATCACACTTTCCTGCAAGTTGAATGCTTTCATCAGGTACAAATGAGCTACAAGGTACAATAAGCTATGCCAACCAAACACCAAGCCTCATGAGGTATTCTCATCCAACTTATTCTTTGTCTTATTCTTCAGTTTTCATAAAAGTATTTTTTAAAATCAATATTTCCTCATTGTGTTAATTTAAGAAATTCCAATATATTCTGGATCTTCAAAATGGCAACTGTATAACTGACTCCTCCTCTATATGTAATACAAAAAAACATGGCTAAAAGATAAAATTTTAGGTTGTATAATATGATACTAGAATAAAAAGATTAAACGCGTCCTGTAAAGTAAGTACTTTGTTACACCCTTGGAATCTGCAGAGAGATAAGGCTCAGTTCAGGTTCTTCTAAAGACAGTGGACACAAAATGCTCCCCATCAAAACCAGTTCTACTCACGTAGCCAGTTAAAAGGCTGAGGAACAAGATCTCTTTGCAGTTCAGCTTTTACAGCATTTCATGCCAACCCTGACTTCAGTTGAGGAATGAGCAGCACTTACTGTAGGCAC
Organism: Choloepus didactylus; assembly: GCF_015220235.1. Lineage (NCBI taxonomy): Eukaryota > Metazoa > Chordata > Mammalia > Pilosa > Megalonychidae > Choloepus > Choloepus didactylus. The sequence continues at coordinate 24,780,634 of NC_051316.1, forward strand.
ATCCGTACACCTCGATCCGCATCCCAATCCTGCCCTTGGGGTTCCAGGCTCCAGGGAGGAAGCGCAGGAACCTGGCTTCGATGGGGGGCTGGAGCCTGTAGTGCACCACGCTGTCTGCATTGGTGTTTCCTGGAAAGCCCTGGAGAAAACGGAGAAGGAGATCAAGGCATCTACAGAATATCATCATCTTGTCACCTCTCATGTTATTGAGCAATGGCTGGTTTGCTTTGATACTAGGCCAAAGTCTACCTTCTTTATAAAATCTCTGCTGATGTTTAATGAGATGTGAGAACCTCTTCTCAGTCCCTGGATTAGTCACCATCGTCTAAGTTTTCCTTATTTCCAGGATAGTTTAAACTTTATCGGCACCATTAAATCTGCTATAAACACAGTGACCTTCATAAAGCTTGCTTTGAGAAAGTTGTTCATCTCCTAAACCCTTGTCTTAATCTGAGATAGACAAAACACACAGCATTCAGGGCAATCAAGCACAATGGCAACTTGCAAAATAAGTGCAATAAGAATCCTAAGACTCTAGAATTAGAGAGCCAGAAGGGATCTGGAAAGTATTCTAATTCAAACCCCTTAATTAATCGATGCAAATCCCAAGTCTAGGCAGGTGAAAAGATTCTCTTGTTAAGACAGCGATCATATAGCAGGGTCAGGACGAGATCCCAGGGCTTGGGATTTCAATCCCAACATTCTTTCCATGTTATTGGGAGCCCCACTTCACCAGCATTTAGTGGGAACCTGAGGGGAAGTACATATTAATTACCACAAGACAGAAAGGTGTGCTTTCCTAGGCATCAGGCTTTACGCTAGGAAAGGCCAGTCTGAGATCAAAGGAAGTTATTATAATGTTCGACTCATTTTGCATGGTGTATATTTTAATTTGGATATCGGCATATGGGAGAATAAAAAATGGATGATATTTCCGCATATACACATTTATTATAGAATCCTTACTAATGATTTGATCAAGTTTTTTAAAAAACATAAAATTTATATATACAGGAGAAACTTTTAAAAATATAACACAAACCCCAATGCAGAGTGTCCACTCCTTATACATACCCCAACCTTGCAAACCTCTCTCTAATTGTATTTACTGAAGTGTTCTGTGATTTTATATTAAAAAAAAAAGTTGGGTGGTTTTCAGGGTCAAATGAGTTTGATGACCCTCTGTTAACAAAGCCATTAGCTTCTTACTTCTACTCTCTTGCCCAGCTCAGGAAGTGCCATTACCTCTAGGTCCACTGAGATCCCAGAATCCTCGGTATCAACAAGCAAGTCCTGCAAGAGCCTCCTAATAGATAAAGAACCTTTTGGGCATTAGCATTTTAGAATCACAGGACCAAGTTTCTGCTCTTGAAGCTTTACATTCCATTTTAAAATTGATACTATTTATCAGATTCTTAACCAGTTATCCTAGATGACTGTAACAAGCTATAACAAGCTAAGGCATTCCTAACCCTAACACAGCAACTGAATAGAAAATGCTGCCCCATCCAAGTACCTGATTGGTTTATGTTCTGAAAACAAAGAGTTTGGAACCGTATGTACCCCAGAAAAACATGTTCTAAAGTTAACCTATTCCTGAGGGTGTGGACCCATTGTAAGTAGGATCTTTTGATGAGGCTACTTTAAAGTGTGAGCCACCTCATTCAAGATGCATCTTAATCCTATTACTGGAGTCCTTTATAAACATAATGAAGACAGAGAGAGAGAGAAAGCCATGGAAGCAAGAAGCTGAAAGCAACAAATCCAGAAAAGAAGGGAGAGACTAGCAGACACCACCATGTGCCCTGCCATGTGGCAGAGGAGCCAAGGATCATCAGCAGACGGTCTTCAGGAAGAAAGCACTGCCTTGATGATGCCTTATTTAAACATTTTCACAGTGTCAAATCTATAAGCTTATCGGCTAATAAATTCCCATTGCTTAAGCTGAACCATTTTATGGTATCCGCTTTAGGCAGCCTAGCAAACTAAAACAGTCCCCTCTATTATGTTCCTTTTGAAATCTACTGTCAAACATCAAAACTATCTTAATGCTACAGATGTTTGGAACCCACAGTCAAAAATAAAATGTAGTGCTGTTAGGGGGGCTTCACCTTCAAGTTCTGTACACTTTGATCACACATAGCTGAATTATTCAGAAAGCCAAAGACAGAGAATCCTTCATTTAATAGTAATAAAACTACAGAATTAAAAAAAGAGTCACTTTCTAATGCTCATTTGCATCAGAATGACAAACTCACTGGTGTGCAGTTCACATGAGTTGCCAGGTGTAAGCAAGACAGGAGCTGGGTTCTTTTAGTTTAACCAAGAATGATATCTGCCTAGTTATATAGCTTTTTTTAAACTCTGGGCCAAGCTTAACAACTCAACTGAACCAAATTCATCATCAGTTGTGCAAACTTGCTACCACTTGTGAATTTTCCTCAGTATAAATAAATGGAACTAAGAACATAGCAAACTCAAATTTAATGCTAGTGCATGCTTCAACTCTGCAACACTTCTTGGCTTGTGGATGAAATACCAACTTAGATGCACTCAATCATTTATCTCTTATCCAAGGAAAGTGTAATCTTTTGCTAATACCAACATCTTTTTCCAAGCATTAGCAACTGTAATGCCAAGATCAGGTAAAGCCTTTCCACTGCCTCCATGCTCAAAGGGGAAGCTGAGAAAGCCTACCTACAACATTAAACTGGATACCTGAGGCTGATACAGGTAAAGAAGCCACATCCAGCTCTACCACTTCCCAGCGTGTGGTCTTACACTGTTACTACCCGCTGCAAGCTGCAGTTTCTTCATCTATCACACTGGTTCAGTAAAATCTAACTTTAAAGGTTGGAGTGGTATTTAAGTGAGATAATAAATGAAAAGCCATCAGCCCTCCATCCACCTGACTCCAGATAAGCACATACCAAGAGGTGGCTGCAGTTTTGGTTGGCAGACATGGCTCATCCATCAGATTCTGAACCCTGTTATCTATGTTCTATTTGAGGTTCAATATCAAAACCATCTAGCTAAACACTCAAGGCAGGAACATCAGCTCCTACACTCCCTGTAGATCCAAATTATAATTCCATTTAGAATTCAAGTCAATAGTTATTTGAATGCACCTGATGAAAATTTTAAACCTCAGTATAAACTATAGGAAATTATTTCCTAAAAAGGACACTTGAACAAAATTTTTGTGTTGTCTTTACGTATTATTCTTATTTATTTCTGAAGTGCTTTGTTTATTGAATACAAACTCTGGAGACTGTACAACTGATTGGTGTGATTACAAAGCTATATAGCAAAAGGAATTTCTGTTTCTGCTGTCATACAATTAAAACAGATTACTATTTAAGAAGTATTTCAAATGAGAGTAATCTAACTTAATAGTCTATGAAAAGAGGAGATTAAGAACACACAGTCTTTTACAACTTCTGAGATCTGCATACAAAACAAAATATTCATTACATATGGTTTTAATTATATCTGAATACTTGGAATCCATATGTGTATGCGTATAAACAATGCAATCCTTTAAAGTTACAGAAATTAGATGAAATAAGTTTGGACAGAAGGGATCTCTACTAGTATCTCACTCTCACAACATTTGGGGCTTATTACTAAAATGACCTCTTTTTTTAACTAAAATAATGTTTATCTTTATAAAATAAAGTAAAAGCTATTATTTCGATTATGTACTTTTGCTTTGGGCTTTCCAGAACAGATGTGAATGCAATGGCCAAGCTTTTAACTATTCATAGTGTCAGAAACAGAAGCCCACACTTGCCTTCTTCTTACAGGTCACAAAACAAGGATTTCATAGATATATGAGGAAACATCATCTATGAAAATACACAGCAAATCCTTCTCCATCTCTGGTTAGGTGTGGTCTCAGGGACATTACCATCTGCGTGTGTAAAGTAGGAACCAGAATATCTCTTACAATTTTGATGAACTGGTGCAAAGGATTTCATGTGCTTATAATCGAAACATTTTCTTTACAGTGTTCTTCTATTATCTTCCACATAATTAAAAACAAACCACCCCCTCTCCGTTGATAGCACGAACCAGTTCAGTTTGATGAGACGTCAATATTCAATAGTTTTAAGGGCAGCACAATTGAATGCTTAATCAAGTATTAATAGTGAACATTGTCTGGTAAAGTCCTCAGTTTTGGTAAGCATACTTTTTGGGTACACGTGAAAGTATGAAAATCTTTACCTTGGGATCCACTCACATGACATAAAAATGTTTCCTCAAAAAATTCACTTAGGGATTAATAATGTAGCTAAAAAGTTGCTAATTCTCCATTTTAATTTGTTTAGCCATCACATTGGTGGGATCTAAATAACCCCAAGAAAGGATCACTTAAGTGGCTCGTGCAGAAGCAGGATCTCTGGCATAGCGTAAGGCATCACAATTCTGTGTTGAAGTCAACACAGAAGTCATCACTTTGGGTGTGAAATAACTGTGTCTCAAGAAATAACTTAACATCAATCCTTTATTTCAAAATTTGAGGGATAGTGCTTACAGAAATGGGTCTTCATGATTTTAAAAATAAATATTGAGTCTCTACCATGTGCCACTATAATACAAGATATTTGTAACTCAACACCCTGTTAATCACATTTTAAGACTTGTAAGGTAAGAGGTGGGATGCTTGTTGGCTTAAGGAAGTGCACAGGGGTCTCTGTGTGCTAATTCTGGCTCTTTTAATTGCTGGACGATACTGATCTCAAACATAACCTTAATCTCTGCAAGTTTCAACATTTGCATGAACAAGGTGAGAAGCAGAAGGAGAAGGGGGAGGAGGAAGAGGAGGAGACGGGGAAAGAAAGAGAGAAGAAAAAGAATTATTTTAAAAAGAATTTTAAGAAGATGAATTTTAAAAATAATAATACTTTGTCCTTGTTATTTCCAGAGGATCAGAGGCAACGAACAGCACACTAAAATTATTTCTTATAATTGTGCAATGGAGAAAGTTGTACATAATTGTTTTAAAACAAATAAATTACTTAAATATAGCATTAAATAGCAAAATACTATAACATTTCTATGGAACCATTTCCTGTATTTTCTATAAGGTTGATAAGGAATGCCTCCTCATTTTACTTTCATTTTATTGAATGAACTGGAAATTCAGTGGCATGGGCTTGAATGCCAAAGTGCCAAGTTGCTGGCTACGGAGCAACGAGTAAATTGTCTACCTAGTCCCTCAAGATCTAAGTTTGTTCAGACCTCACTGTCTTGTACCAGGTGAATTCTAAGGTTTTTCTTCATGCTGACAAGTTTACTTCAACACATTCAAGAAAGTGAATGAATAATCTCTCCTCTCACATGATTGAAACAAGAAAAGAGGTATCTGAACTACACTTACTCACAGTTTGTTTTCCAAGCACTTATATAACACAGTTGGTCCTATTATTCACAAATCCTGTATTTGTAAATGTGCCTACTCACTAAAATCTGCTTGTAACCCTAAAATCCTAAACTCATGGCACTTTCGTGGTCGGCTGCAGACATGAAAAAAGCAGCAAAGAATTAGAGTTGCTCCCGTGCACATTCCCAGCTGAGGCTGAACGAGGCAACGCTCTGCCTTGCCTTCTTGTTTCAGCTCTCATTCTCAAACAACTGTCCTTTCTGCAAGAAATTTACTGTCATGTTTTTCACATTTTTGTGCTTTTTGTTGATTATTGCATTGTTTGAAATGGGTCCCAAGCATAGGGCTGAAGTGCTGTCTAGGGTTTCTAAATGCTAAGAAGGCTGTGATGTGTCTCACAGAGAAAATACGTCTGAGACAAGCTTCCTTCAGGCATGAGTTACAGTGCTGTTGGCTGTGAGCTTAATGTTAACAAATCAACAACACAGATTGAATAAGGTGTCTTTACACAGAAAAATACATAAAACAAGTTTCTGTACTGATCAGTTGATTGCCATGTTATGACCCGAGGCTCACAGGAACTTCACCCTATGTTTGTGGCAACTTTATAAAACATAACTACCATGAATAACAATAAAATATATTGTTTTTTGATATATTTGATATGATAATCTCAAGTTGTAGACACTCTCTTTGGCATAGTATATATTTAGTATTTTCTAGTTTGATTTAGGGCCTCTCAGTGGAAGCAAGTCAGAGAATCAAATCAGCGGCTGAGCCAAAGATGACTGTCGTCCCTGTGTGTCCCACCGACTCCTGCTACAGCAGGAGGGAACCCGCCCTATGGCTGACAGCAACACGACCATGAGCAGAGACGCCAGGTCCACCACGCCTCACCAGGGGCCAGGGCGGATAAAGAAAAAAGGGAAGTATAATTGTGGATTAAACAATTAAGTTTCCAAAATTTTGTGAAATCTATATTAATTTAAAAAAAAAAAAAGTGTTTTTACTAGCGTAGGAAAATCCAAGGGAGGAAAAAATGCATTCTCAAATTCTTCATAAAATAATGCTGCTGGTGATGTTTTTGTTTGTTGAGAGCTTCCTATGCCTGAAGCCCCGGGCCAGGCACTTTGCTTAGATCACCTCATTTAATTGTCATGAGGATTTAACCACCTTCACCTAAATCAAGATTCAATCCACCTAACTGGTTGAAATGCAAGGAAGATATTGTTAACGTGGCCTGGTTTACAAAGCAAATTGTTTTTATTACTTATTTTCTAGATTATTTCACAGACATTAGATTAATGTTTTAAGAGGAAAAAAAAATCATTTTAGTGTGATAGATCTGCTCGTGTTTTATCACAAGGCTTGGATATAAAAATCTCAGAAATGTGCATAAATCTATATTACTCATGAATAAATGAAAAAAGAATTTATCTCCTGCAATAAAACGCTAAAAATGTGAGATAACAGAATAAATTATTTAAACCTAAATGTGTGACTGACTATAGGTCCAGAAAGTCTAAGCAAATAAACAAAATTAACTTTATAGTTATTTGGCACATCACTAAGTACAATTTGATGTATGCCAAAAATGGTCATTCATTCTCAAAATCTCTGTTCCAATCCTCCCAAGTGGGTGTGAGGCATCAGAATGTTGATTTCTGTGGATCTCCTGGACTTTTCAATCTTAAGAAGTCCCTTCTTAAAAGTTAACTACCCCTATGTGGTATTCTTTTAGGTTAGGATCTCTCATCTATTTATTTATCCAAAAATATTTATTTAACCACAATGATGAGTAGCTGTAAAGTGGATGAAAGCAAAGCAGGTGTGATTCTTTCCTTGGAGAGAGTACATTTTAGAATCTCCTTTCCTTGGAGAGCTGACAGCAGTTGACACAGATTGGGTTGGGGGTGGAGAGGACAAAACAAAACAAAAAAGCAAAAGCTATTCTCTGAGGAGGTGAGAGGGAAATCACAGAACACTTCCTTTGAACACTTTACAATTTTGCCTTGGGCTGGTTCTGCGGACAGAAAATAAAACCTGTGGAAAAACTGCCAGAGGAAATCGCTGCATGGAGTATTTCTAAGATAGCGTTATGGGTTTATAGTTTTTCACTTTTATTGTGTAACTGTCTCGGTTCTGGGAACATTTCAGAGAAAAACCTTAAGCCAGCTTTCAAGTAAAGCAATAACAACATACTACAGTGTGATCAAGTGGCTATTTTAACGATTTATAATTACACAGCTAACTTAGAAGCTGCTGTTCCCTTCCCAAGTAGAGCTTGTTAAGAGTTAGGTGAATTCACAAATGGGTGCAATATGTATTATATTTCTGTCCAGGGCTATTTTTTCTTAAAATTTTTATAGTAGCTTATGTTGTGACTTTAAGTGAAAATACTTTGCTATGTATTTCTGTTACATACCCACTTCCAATATAGCAGAAATATTGAAAGATAGAATTCACCTGTTGTTCTCTCACCTCTAAGAAGCTTTGAATTTGTATTTTTGGGTACACTATGTATTGAAAAGGATGTGAGCGTCTTTTACGGGAGATGATTTTTATTCACAACCTGAATATATCCATGAAAAGTACGAATACTAGGATCTTTCAATTCAACGCCCGTTTCTCAAAGATTCAGTTAAGCAGGGCCTGGGAGCCAGCCACCTCAGCTCCTGTGAAGGGTTCTGCTTTCCTAATAACTGAACCTCTCTCGGGTCCTGTCCTCTTCCCGGGGCCCTCTCCGGCTTCTAAGCTGGAGCCATAAGGAGAATCCCAGGAGCCACACAAGCTGCCAATGGGGTCTCCTTACCACCCCAGGAGAGTAACGGGGAAGACCCAGAGCTGTGGGAAAGCTCCAGACTGCTGTCCTCTGCTTCCTGCCACCTCCGGCACCGGCAATCTGCAAACCCAGATGGCCCCTCAGGACTGGCTCTCAGGAAGTGGCAAGAGCTGCTCTCACACACTGCGGGGTTCCAAGAGCCTCCTGCTCTTAGAAGCTTATCACTGCCCACATTTATTGGGCTTATAAGCTTAGTGAGGCAATGCTAGACATTGTGGGGAAAAAAATAATATTTCTGAAGTTGGAAGATCTAATTCAGAGTTCCTGACCTGCCATGAATCCAACTGCGTGTAAATCTCACTTAATCCCCTTGAACTTCCCTACCTTCTGTGGAAAATAGAGGTGCCTGTGAGTGCCTGAGTACCCAGGGAAGGGAAGATGTATTAGTGTTTTGCATACTATGTAAAACCACAAATGAGTTTCATGGCCAATGAATTGCGCAATGAGGCAAGGTGGAAAGAAAACGGTGAAGGAAGGAACTTAAAAAAAAAAAAAAGGAGGGAAAGGAAAGCTATTATTTCCTTTTACGCTGTAACGCATGCATTGAGGATTCTGAAAGCAGCTGGGTGTTTCGTAGATGAGCCTTCCACGTGCCGGGGCCATGGAAACCGGAGCAAGGTGTTGAGTGTTTCAATGACAAATCACCGTTAAGTAAGAGAAAGCCATTTTCCTCTTGCTGATTTTCAGAGAATTTGGGATTATATGTATATTTTACAATCGTACTGAGTAATAGAAAAAAATCTTGTTTCTTTCACTCTGTGGAAGGGAAAAAAAGATCGAGAATGAGAATAAAGAATGAAGGTGCTATTGGCGGAAAATGGATATTTCAACTCCAAATATATGCAATTTGGGAAAGCAAGATGGTTTCCTAGACAGTCTTTCTGGAAGGTTTTTCTGGTTCCTGGATGAGCTATTAGAGAGCCTGCTTCCTGGTCATTTGCTCTTATTGGCTTCATTTCTCTTGGTCTTCATCTTTATTTTTATTCCCTGCATTTACCTTGGCACTCATTACTATCGGCTATGAGTTATGGCTAGTAAAATCCTACTGTGTGGAATGCATTAGAATGAGGAGCTTGAGCTATGATAATTTAGGCAGAAAGAACCACACTTCTACTATATGCTTTTAAATCAATAAATAGCTTTTTAAAACATGCATTAAGAGTTACAGACATACTCACTATTACACAAATGGATGTCATGTCCAAAAGAATTGATTGAAAGCAGACTTTTTTTGCTAAGCAAATGTGATCTACCTTCTATACTTTGGGATATTTAATGCAAGGGGCAATCAGACTTCCCGCTATTATCGTTCTACGTGTTTGAAAAGAGTTAATCTGACCTTTCCTCAGTATTTACTTGAGTGTGATTTTTTAGGTCTCATTTTACTAAGCTAGATGAACCATACAACGTGATATAATATCAGCAACTCAGAAGTCATCAGTGCAGCTTAAATGCAAAGCTGCTCAATAGTGCATCACGACACTCTCAGAAGCTGTGAAAATGTGTTGTGGATGTATTAACCATAGGCTTATCTCACATACAACTCTTCAGTCATAGAAAGAATGGTTTCACGAGCTAAAAATTATTCTGAAAAACATAATAGCTGTCCTTGCTTTAACAGCACTCCGGTGATAGGGTATGAGAAATTAATGTCAAATAGTTTTATAACCACGCCACCCCCCAAGATTAAACCACAAAATGATCTATACACAGTAAACTATTTTTCTAAGATATGTGTCTTATAAAATGGCAGCTTGCTTGCACCTGGAAATGCAGTAAACTATACTTGCTCACGACGTGTACAGAAAACCATCTCTGGTGAGGTAAGGGACTGGGCATTAGAGGTGAGGCGACAGAACTTTGCCCTCAGGTACATCACAATGTATGATGATGCAAGTGCATGAAAAAGCACACAGGGCACTAGTGCTGCAACGGGCTCTGCACCGAAATGCACATAATGCTGGCAGCAAAGTCAGGCCAGGTTCCCCACACAAGGAGATAGAGGAAATCTGGGCTTTGAACAAAGAAACGGAGGCAACAATTGACCTAGACAGGGAGGGCATTTCCTGCAGAAGGAACCTCCAGTGCAAAGTCACTGAGGAATGAAAGAATGTGGTGTGCTCATCAACAAGCAGGGGGCTGGATGGATTTAATTGCAGTTTCAGAAACAGGATGGTGAGAAGAGAAAGCAAGTCTGGAGATGTGGGTTACAGCAGTGCTGCAAAGGATCTTTCACATCAAAATAAGGAGCTGAGGCTGTATTTCACAGCAAGGTGGAGCCACCAAAGGATTTGCATGAGGGAGGGGTCTCAGCCCATTTGTGTGATGACAACCCTGGCAGGGCTTGGTGGGCACTCAGGAAGAGGTGGAGGAGGTGGCAGGGAGACAAGACAGGGAGATTTCTCGAGGAAATCAGAATGGGAATGTATTTTTACATATTGTATCAGAGAGGAAGATAATTCACACTCAAGAATGAATTAAAACAGAGGTCATTTCATTTGGAGCAGAACAATTCTTTAACGGCACTACAATGGCAAGTTCATTTATCTCCTGATGCAGAAGCAGGTTTTATTTTATTTAGTTTTGTTTTGTATCCTTCTTTTCTAAATAGCTACAGTTAAATCAAATTAATGGTAGATTTCCCATCACAACAGCTATCATTCACCTGTGTGAAGGGAGGCTGCAGGTAAGCAAAGTCTTGTTTTCCTTACGTGAACTCAGCTTGTTACCGTCAAAAAATACGGTCCTGAATAGTCAGGCCTGCCTGATCTCACATCAAACAGAGAAACAAGACTCTCTGCTTTGGTAAGAAGATGAGTTTATTGAAGATGCATCAACAAGGAACTGGAGGGGGTTAAAAAAAAAGCTTTCCAAGATGAGTTCAGAGTGAAAAGGGTGGTTTGGGCTTTTACAAAACAGACAAAGAAATGGCCAGGATCCAGAAGAAAGCAGAAAGGAAAAAAAAAAAGAAAAGAAAAAAAGCTGTTTTGTGAAGTCCCCTGTTATCTTGAAGTCCTCCCCTCATTCAGGCCTGTTTTTCAAGGCAAAGAAGGCACCAGTTATCAGACCATATGGTGAGATCATTTGCATCCTCCTGCAGGCAATGCTGGGAGAGTTTCCAGGAAGAGAGAGTAAGTTTTTTGGTGTTGTTGAGATTAGATTAATGGCAAGCTATTTCAACAAGGGCTTTTCAAGCTTAAAATTACTCAAGGCTACTTGAGTTAAGTGATCATAATAGTAGTTTTCTAGCTATTGAAATCTATACTAAGCATTTTCCAGCTAAGAATTATACTGAGTATTTTTTCTACCTATCTAGCTGTCAAGCTCATCAAGAGTTCTCTGTGAGGGAAGGAGAGAGAAAAAGCCCTGGACAATCTAGATTGGATCCTGAGACCCCTTCAGAACTGACTGTTCAGTCATCTCAGGTCACATACACCATCCTTCCACCAGCATGCAGTCAGAGCAGGTGGAACTTCCTTCTTTCCTTACAGGATGCCTTCTCTGGGGAGGAGACCTGTGAAAGGGGGCCTGGGTGGTTGCTGCAGGCAGGTGCCACCTTCAGCTCTAATGACTGCCCCCCCCCCACTGGAGCTCACCAGTGATCTCTACACTGGCACTTGTAAGGGCCATGGGTCTGTAAGGACACCACCCAGTACAAATGGGGCATCTGAGGGAGTCCCTGAGATGGCGTCACTCAGCTCTGGGTGAGTGTTCTGGTTTGCTAATGCTGCCGGAATGCAAAACACCAGAAATGGATTGGCTTTTATAAAAGGAGGTTTATTTGGTTACACAGTCACAGTCTTGAGGCCATAAAGTATACCAAGGTAACACAACAACAATTGGGTACCTTCACTGGAGGATGGCCAATGGCGTCTGGAAAACCTCTGTTAGCTGGGAAGGCACGTGGCTGGCATCTGCTCCAAAGTTCTGGTTTCAAAATGACTTTCTCCCAAGATGTTCCTCCCTAGGCTTCAGCTCCTCCAAACTGTCACTCTTAGTTGCTCTTGGGGAGTTTGTCCTCTTTTAGCTTCTCCGGAGCAAAAGTCTGCTTTCAAAGGCCGTCTCCAAAATGTCTCTGTAAACTGCAGTTCCTCTCTCAGCTCCTGTGCATTCTTCAAAGGGTCCCTCTTGGCTGTAGAAAGCTCGCTCCTTCTGTCTGAGCTTATATAGGGCCCTAGTAAACTAATCAAGGCCGCTGAATGGGCAGGGCCACACCTCCATGGAAATTATCCAATAAAAGATCTTGCCCACAGTTGAGTGATCGCATCTCCATGGAAACATCCAATCAAAAGTCTCCAACCCAATCAACACCAATACGTTTCCTGCCCACACAAGACTACTTCAAAGATAATGGTGTTTTGGGGGACATAATACATCCAAACCAGCACAGTGAGTATCAACATCTAGCTGATCTTGGGTTAGAGTCTGATAGAAAATGGTAAATGTAAGTCACTGAATATATGCCATAGACAGAAGAGGTGCATGGGGAAAAAAGAGGGGTTGGGGAATGTCCAGAACCAATGACAGGGACGCAGGAGAAGACATGACCCATGTGGGTCAATAAGAAGATGCTAGATGAAGTCAATAAAGGAGAGTGAGCTCCGTTCCGATTCCTAAGAGTAATAGTTTTTGAAGGTGCATGTGCTGATGTACATACTTTGCACAGAGAGGAAAGACTGCTGTAGAAACAAACCCATTTCTACATTATAATACTTCTCATCACTTCCTGAGCACATGTGGGCTCGGTCACTGGAAACCAGGAGATTTACCAGTACCATCTGATACTTACAGGTGCTCCAGCTCACAGTGTTCTGTCCTCAGCAGCATCCTGAGGGACCAACACTGCTTATGTTTGAGGAGAAGCATCTCCAATTGTACATAACCAATTGACTCTCAACATAAAGTGATAGTAACCATGTGTAGTTCAAAAGCCCACCTTGGACATCTTCACAAGAAAAGTCTGCAGAATAAAGACCCTTTTCTTTCAGCAGTGACTAGAATCTATTCACATCTTTGAGAACATTCTACCCTCTCCCTATGACCCCGGGTTAATTCTAATCTGCTGTCTATCTCAACAAATTTGCTGTTTCTAGGTATCTCATAAGTTATGTTAAACCATTTTTATCCTTGCTTATTTCACAGAACATGTTTTCAAGGTTCTTCCTCATTGTAGCATGTCTCATAAATTCATTCTTTTTTTATGGCCGATAAATGTTCCATTGTGTGTATGTGCCATATTTTGTTTATCTGTTCAGTTGTTGATAGACACTTGGGTTATCTCCAGCTTTTGGTTATTGTGAATAATGCTGCTATAAGCATTAGCATACAAGTATCTGTTTAAGGCCCAGTTTTAACTCTCTTTGGGTATATACCAAGAAGCAGAATTACCAGATGTTATGGTAATTCTATATTTAACTTTTCGAGAATCTGCTGTATTGCTTTCCACAGTAGCTGCACCATTTTACATTCCCATCTACAATGCACTAAGAGTTCCAATTTACCCACATCCTCCCAACCATTGTTATTTTACTTTTTTTGTAAATAATTGCCATCTTTGTGGGTTTGAAATAGCATCTCATTGTGCTTTTGACTTGCATTTTCCTAATGGCTAAGGAGGTTGAGCATTTTCTCATTTGTCTATTGGCCGTTTATCTTATTTGAAGAAATGTCTATTCAAGTCCTTTGCCCAACTTCTAATTGAGCTGTTGTGTCAGTTTGAATGTATTGTGTCCCCCAAACGCCATTATCTTTGATGTAGTCTTGTGGGGCAGACATTTTGGTGCTGATTAGATTTGCTTGGAATGTGCCCCACCCAGCTGTGGGTGATGACTCTGATGAGATATTTCCATGGAGGCATGGCCCCACCCATTCAGGGTGGGCCTTGATCAGTGGAGCCATATAAATGAGCTGACTCAAAGAGAAGGAACTCAGTGCAGCTGTGGGTGACGTTTTGAAGAGGAGCAAGCTTGCTAGAGAGGAACGTCCTGGGAGAAAGCCATTTTGGAGCAGACGCCAGCCACATGCCTTCCCAGCTAACAGGTTTTCCGGATGCCATTGGCCATCCTCCAATGAAGGTGCCTGATTACTGATGTATTACCTTGGACACTTTATGGCCTTAAGACTGTAACTGTGTAGCCAAATAAACCCCCCTTTTATAAAAGCCAATCCATATCTGGTGTTTTGCATTCTGCAGCATTAGCAAACTAGAACAGCTGTTTACCTTTTTGTTATTGCATAGTGAAAGTCCTTTATATAGTCTGGATATTAAACCCTTTTTCTGATACATATGATTTGAAACTACTTTTTCTTCCATTCTTGGAATTGTCTTTTCACTTTCTTGATAATTTCCTTTGATGCACAAAAATTTTCAATTTTGATTAAATAAAATCTGTCAATTGTTTCTTTCATTGCTTGTGCTTTTGGTGTCTTATCTAAGAACCTGTTGCCAAATACCAGGTCATGAAGCTTTGCCCTTATGTTATCTTCTAAGAGTTTTATAGGTTTAAATCTTATATTTAGGCCCTTGGGCCATTTTGAGTTTATTTTTGTATATGGTATGCGGTAGGGATCTAATTTCATTCTTTTTCATGTGGATATCCAGTTTTCTCAACACTATTTGTTGAAGAGACTATTCTTTCCCCACTGCATATACTAAGCACCTTTATCAAAAATCAGTTGGACACAACTCCAACCCAGCAGTCTGGACTCCTGAAGACAATTATATAATAATGTAGATTACAAGGGGTGACAGTGTGATTGTGAAGACCTTGTGGATCACACCCCCTTTATCTCGTGTATGGATGAGTAGAAAAATGGGGATAAAAACTAAAGGAAAATGGGGTGGGATGGGGGGATGATTTGGGTGTTCTTTTTTCACTTTTATTTTTTATTCTTGTTCTGGTTCTTTCTGATGTAAGGAAAATGTTCAGAGATAGATTGTGGTGATGAACGCATAACTGTTATCATACTGTGGACAGTGGATTGTATACCATGGATGATTGTATGGTGTGCGAATGTATTTCAATAAAACTAAATTTAATAAAAAAAATAAACAATTGGACACATAAGTTTGAATCTATTTCTGGACTTCCAATTCTGTTCCACTGAGCTATTTGTCTATTTTTGTGCCAGTACCACACTGTGCTGATTCCTGTAACTTTGTAGCACAATTTGAAATCATGAAATTGATTTCTTCCAACCCTGTTATTTCACAAGATTGTATTGGCTGTTCAGGGCTCCTTTCATATGAATTTGAGGATCAGTTTTCCCATTTCTGCAAAAAGGTTCCTAGAATTTTGATAAGATTTGCACTGAATTTGTCAATAATATTAACCCTTCCAATCCATGAACATGGGATGTCTTGCCACTTGGTCTTCTTTAGTAGTATATTGTAATTTTCAGTGTATGTGTCTTTTGTTTTCTTGGTTAAATATATTCCTAGATATTTTATTTTTTTAGATGCTATTGAAAATGGAATTATTTTCTTAATTTCCTCTTCAGGTTGCTCATTGCCAGTATATAAGAGCACAACCGATTTCTGTGTGTTGATCTTGTTTCCTGCCACTTTGATGAACTCACTTATTAGCCTACTAACAGTCATCTTGTGGATTCCTTTGGATGAATTTTCTATATATAAGACCATGTCATCTTCAAATAGTTTTACTCCTTTCTTTCCAAAATGGATGCCTTTTATTTCTTTCTCTTGCCTAAGTGCTCTGGCAAGAACTTCTCGTACAATATTGAATAGCAATGGTGAAAGCGGACATCATTGTCTCATTCCTGATTTTAGGAGAAAAGCTTTATGTCTTTGTTTTACTTTCCCAGATGCTAAAGAACATACCAGAAAATGGGCTGGTTTAACAGCAGAAATTTATTGGCTCACAGTTTCTGAGGCTAGAATGCTTGCTTCCTCCTGGGGTTGGTATCTTCTGACTAGCCGACAATCTTTGGGGTTCCTTGGCTTTCCATCACACAGCAATGCACATGACAGCATTGTCTCCTTTCTCTTCTAGATTCCACTGATTTCCAGCTTTTGGATGATCCCTATGATTCTCTCTCCATCTGACTTACACTCTCCTTGTAAAGGAGTCCAGTAATCTGCATTGAAGTGCAACTTGACTCAGCTGGGCCACACCTTAACTGAAGTAACATCTTGAGGAGATCTATTACTTACAGTGAGTCCACACACACCAGAATGCAGGCCAAGACCAAGAACATATTCAAACAAGGCTATGCATTTCAAGCCACCAGTCTTGCACCACTGAGTATGATGTTAGCTGCAGGCTTTTCATAAATGGCCTTTATCATGCTGCAAAATTCCCTTCTATCCTGCTTTTCTGTGTGTTATCAAGAAAGGGGCTGGATTTTGTCAAACGCCTTTTCTGCAGCTATTAAAGTAATCTGTAGCATTTTTTCCTTCATTTTATTTCTGTAAGGTATTACAGTGATTGATTTTCATATGTTGAACCACACTTGCGTTCCTTGGATAAATCCCACTTGGTTGTGGTGTATCTTTTTAATATGCAGTTGGATTCAGTTTGCTAGTATTTTGTTACAGATTTTTGCATCTAGATTCACAGGGAAAATTCGTCTATAATTTACTTTTCTTGTGATGTCTTTACCAGGCTTTGGTATCAGAGTAATTGTGGCCTCACAGAATGATTAGGAAGTGTTCCTTCATCTTTAAATGTTTGATAGAATACACCAGTGATGCCATCTGGCTTTTTCTTTAGTGAAAGGCTTTTGAGTATTGTTTCAATCTCTGTACTTGTTATAGATTTAATGAGGTGCTCTATTTTTTCTTGTGCTAATTTGGTCAACTGGCATATTTCTAGGAATTTTTCCATTTCTTCTAGTAATCTAATTTGTTGGTGTACAATTGTTCATAATATTCTCTTGGAATCTTTATTTCTGTAAAATCAGTAGTGATATCATCATTTTATTTTCTGATTTTTATTTGCATCTTTAATCTATTTTTCTTTGTTAGTTTAGCTAAAGTTTGTCAATTTTATTGAGTTTTTCAAAGAATAAATGTTCAATTTATTTTCTAAATTGTTTTTCTATTTTCTACTTCATTTATGTCCCCTCTAATCTTAATTATTTCCTTTCTTCTGCTAACTTTCAGTTTACTTTGCTCTTCTTTTACTAGCTTCTCAAGACACAAACTTCAGTTTTTATTTTGAGTTCTTCTTTTTTAATAATATGTTCATGGCTATAAATTTCCCTGTGAGCACTGCTTTTGCCATATCCCATTAGTTTTGGTGTATGTTGTGTCTCTGTTTTCATTTTTCTCTAAATATTTCCTTTGTAATTTATTGTTTAACCCATTGGTGGTGCAAAAGTGTGCTGTTTGATTTCCACATATCTGTAAATTTTCCAGTTTTCCTTCTGTTATTGATTTCTAGCTTCATTCCATTGTGGTCACAGAAGTTACTTTGTATGACTTCAATGTTTTTAAATTTTTTGAGACTTCTCTTGTGCTTTAACATGTGGTCTATCCTAGAGGATAATCCATGTGCACTTGAAAAGAAGGAATTTTCTGCTGTTTGGGGGTAAAGTCGTCTATATATGTGCATTAGATCTAGTTGGCTTATACCGTTGTCCAGTTCCTTTATTTCCTTATTGATCTTCTGTTTAGATGTTAAATCCAGTGTTGAAAGCTGTGTATTGGAATCCCCAGCTCTTATTGTAGAACTGTCCGTCACTCCCTTAAATTCTGCCAAGATTTGGTTACTATATTTTGGCCAATACCTTTAGGTTGGACTTTCAGTCTCCAAAACTATGAGACAATAAATTCCTGTTGTTTAAGCCAGCCCATCGTGTGGTTTTTGTCATAGCAGCCTGGCAAACTAAGACAACATCAAACGCTCCCCAGGTGCTTCCAACATGCAGCCAAGTTTGAAAGACAATAAGCCAGGAGATTCCTAGTCAACATCTTCTTTCAGCCCCATACCTGCCCTACAACCTTCAGGTTTCCTATGAGGTGTATACTATTATTCTGCCTATTATTCATATGGGAAAACAAGGCCTATTTTACCATGAGAAAATGAGGCACAGAGGTTAAACAACTAGCCCAAGTTCACACAGCTGGTAGCTGTTGGAGCCAGTACTTGAACCTATCTAATCTGATGCCAGAGTCTGCATCGTAACCTCCCCTGTAGTCGTGCCTTCCAGTGCTCCTCACATGTGCTTGTTCTGATGCCAATACTCTGTCAAGTGATATTTCAGAAAGCCACTGTGTACACTTGTGCTAAGATGGGGAGTGCCTTGCTGGTCCTCACTAGCTTTTGCCCACCAGCACATCAGCTCTGAGATACAGTCACATTTACTGAGTCTCCACCTACAGAGCCCAGCATGGACTTTTTTCCCTGGAGCTCTAGCAGGGAGCATGTTCTGGTTTGCTAATGCTGCTGGAATGTAAAACACCAGAAATGGATTGGCTTTCATAAAAGGGGGTTTATTTAGTAACAAAGTTACAGTCTTAAGGCCATAAAATGTCCAAGGTAAGTCATCAACAATAAGGTACCTTCACTGAAGAATGGCCAATGGTGTCCGCAAAACCTCTGTTAGCTGGGACAGGTGTCTGCTCCAGAGTTCTGGTTTCAAAATGGCTTTCTACCAGGACATTCCTCTCTAGGCTGCATTTCCTCAAAAATGTCACTCTTAGTTGCTCTTGGGGCATTTTTACTCTCTTAGCTTCTCTGGAGCAAAAGTCTGCTTTCAAAGGCCATCTCCAAAATGTCTCTGTAAACTGCAGTTCCTCTCTCAGCTCCTGTGCATTCTTCAAAGTGTCCTTCTAGGCTGTAGCAAGCTCGCTCCTTCTGTCTGAGCTTATATAGGGCTCTAGTAAACTAATCAAGGCCCATGCTGAATGGGTGGGGCTATGCCTCCATGGAAATTATGCAATCGCAGTTATCACCTACAGTTGGGTGGGTCACATCTCCGTGGAAACACTCAATGAAAGACTAACAATCTAATCAACACTAATAACATCTGCCCCCACAAGATTAAATCAAAGAACATGGCATTTTGGGGGACATACTACATCCATACCAGCACAGAGGACCTTGTTCTAAGATGTGATCCAACAACACCACTGACAACCAGAAACCCCAGGCAATGCCCACAGCAGATATCATGGTGGCATTTAAAAGGGGGTAAAAGGAATACATTTTCCTAAATGCAGATGCTACCTAGAGTTAATTATGCTGGTTCACATCCAGCCAATGTAATTTCCTTTGGATAAAAATTTTCCTAAAAGATTTCCAGTAATAACTTAAGTGGAGAATTTAGCTCAGACAGAGAAATATCTCTGAAGACTTGAGTCCAATCACCACCACCACCGGACATCCCAAAATAGCCACTATGGACATTTAGTATGTGTATATTCTAAGAATGAGAAATGAATGAGGCAGGATAGGCCTAATTCCTTTCAGATTAGAGGTGCCCTGGAATCTACAGGTCTTTCACATGAGCCTAGACATCATGTGAGCTTCATTAAATAACTGATTAGTGTGTTTATTTAATTCAAGGAGAGAAAACTTACTAGCAATGTTAATTCATCGGCCATCTCACATATTATTCTTGTGAGATGTAAAGAGAGAAAAAATACTGCCACAGGAATTCTGCATACAGTTGGGGAGATACTGTTTGGTAACGTTTCTCAAACTTCCTTACAACAGATATGAGCCTTTTCCTGGATCTGAAATTTCCCTCAGTGGGAACTTTAGCTAATATAGCTTTTGCTGGAGTGTAGCACAAGAGCTCCCCAGGGATCTCTTTCCAATATTCAAACCATTTTTCTCTTCTCTCTTTTAAAAAAATTACACTGAGTCCTTAAAATGTGCAAAGCTCTTACAGGAAGATAAGCCACTCAGGTTAAAGGAATAATAACCTTATAAAATGCAAAGGAGAAGGCAGGAGTTCAAATCCAAGTACACTTCCATTTGCCTAATGCACGTTCTCTCTTTCATCAACACAGCTACAAGGCAAAGGTTTGGTAATTTCACTGGCTGCCTTTCTCCTTTCTTATTTGCAACTACTTCTGGAAAAGTGCCTTGACCTTTGAATCTTTTTAACTGATCGCTCCTCAAGGATATAATGAACAGAGAATTATGCCAATCACATAATGTAAACAGAAGGTTTTAAGCACAGCACTGGGGTAAACGGGAATATGGATGGAATATAAACCTGGGCTTCGGGCCCTGGCATTTACGAAGAAAGCTTCTTTTTTAGGTATTGGTACATCATGTCACAGCCACACTTGTCTCCGTGTCACACTTACCTTTTGTCACCCAATCTGGAAGAGACATGACTAGATACACTGTCCTTTTATGTCCAAGAAGAAAGTCATTTAAAAATTTTTTTCCTTAAATGAAATAGTATACATGCTTATCTATATCATCAGAAAGCTTGTATTAGGAAAATATTCACTGTGGAGAAAACTTAGATTCTACGCCTATGAAGGAAACTCAAGTGAGAGTTCCCATTTCAGCTGACAATCTCAAATACGTAATAAGCTCATTGTTGATTTATATTTATAATGAAAAGACAGTATAAATGATATGTCTTCCAGCTATTAGCATATAGATTTTAGATTTGACAAAATTTATGTTGAGGGTATAATTTGGAGAAAAAGATCAACATAAAACCATCATGAAGCAGGACAGAAAATACCAGAGTTCCAAATACCATCAGGGAAAGCCTGGTTCAAACCTTCATGGTTCAAAATAATCCAAAAAGGCACCTGGGATACAGCACCATTTCAGAAGTCGTTGGCGGGAGAGATTCGAGATGGTTTTGTGAACGTCATGTCGGTTCCCCTCACCCCCTAAGTCCCAGGGGGGCTGTGCAAAGGATCCAGGATGGATGCTGATATACGGAGGGGGCTGTACTACAGATGAGGAACGTGGTGCTTGGGGGATTCACTGCTTTTCTGGTGAATAGAAGCAGTCCTGCCCTGAATGGGGAGGGTTTACCCCATCTCTCAAATTGTTTGCAGCAAACAAATCCCAAGAAACAAGCCAGGTAAAGAGCAGTCAGGGACTTGCATTCTTGGTACTTCCAACAAGAAACTGCAGGTGGCTCAGGACCCATGGCAGATTGCCTCTCCCAACACATCCTCCAGGCATTTCAGCAGGTAAAGGGAACCAGATAAAAGTGCTATTTAGTATTTACTGTTTTCATTCTTTAAACTTCCTTAAAACTCAGTTTGTAATTGGAAAATAATACATGCATGTCATTTAAAACTGTCATCCAATTTTTAGCCCCTAGCCCTTTGTCCAGAAGGAGAACATGCTATTAATGATTTCTTATCTATCCTTCCAGAAATATTCTATGTATTGATATGCACATACATGTGTATTAATTTGGGGAATTCAGAAGGAAACAAAATATGCATATCATTCAGTACCTTGCTTTAAACAACAAGTTTCTTAAAGTTCTTAATCAATAAATATGTTTACCTCCTTCTTTTGGCATTAAAGTATCCCAAAATTATATTATTCCAAAAATGGAGGTACCATAATTTATTTATGTGTTCATCTGTTAACAAAGAACTGGGTTATGATTGTAAACAATGAGGCAATCAGTAGTCTCACAGGCACTTTACATGCACATCTGAGAGTATTCCTTTGGGATTAATTCCTTCAGGTGGAACTGCTACTTGGTATAGCTGGTACATTGAGGAGGTTTAAAGTACTGCTCTTTTTGGATTATCACCTTGCAGAGCATTGAAAAGTGGGTACTTTTAAACACTTTTATTTAATTTTATAGACATCACACTCCAAGGATATGTGCCATTGAGAATGCCTGATTCCCCACGTGCCAAGGCAGAGAGGTTCCCCATCTTGAACCATTTGAGCTTTATGATGACAATCTCATCTCCTAATGTGCAACGCCTGTACTGTGGTCAGGTGGCTGTGAGTGGGCCTTGAAATCAGATGGCTGGGGTTCAAATCCTACCTCGATCATAACTAGCTGTGTGACATTGCTCAACTGACTTAACCTCTCTGTGCTTTAGTTTCCAAATCTAAACTGAGAATAATGTAAACTGAGAATAATGGGGCTATAGTGAGGATTTGGTAAATAAATGTGTATAAAGCACATGCAATAGTATGTAGCACTCACTAAGCACCCAGTGTATGCGTATATATTTAACTTGTCTTATTTGTTTAATATTTTCATTTAAATTGATTTTTTCACCTTAAAGCAATACCTGTGATATCATAGATCTGATGCATTATTTACATTTTATTCTGAGACATCAGATTAAACACATAAATATAAAAAGAAAAGAAAAGAAGTTTTTACTATGGCACAGTTGGGAAAGCACTGAATTAAGAGTATCAGCAATGTATCACATAGACATTTTAATTTTCATTTCTTCAAGTAAGTGAGGTTGATCATCATTATTATATTTGTAAACTTTTTTTTAATTTTGTGAACTGTATCTTTGCCCTTTTTTTTTTTTTTTTTTTTTTTTTGGAGGAAAAGAATAGTTTATTAGCGTATGGTGTTGGCACAACTGTTTATCCATCTAGGAAAAATACAGTCAGGCCCTATGTCATATTATAAATCATAAAACAACAAAAATTGCATAGGAATAGCTAGACAACAACATATGAACTTAGAGCAAAAGAGACGTTCTCAACTGAAATAGGAAACCCTGAGAATAGTTTTTTTTTTTTTAACTTTCCCTTCTTTTTTAAATCAACTGTAGGAAAAAAAAGTTAAAAAGAAAACAAACATACAATAAAAGAACATTTTAAAGAGACCATAACAAGGGAGTAAGAAAAAGACAACTAACCTAAGATAACTGCTTAACTTCCAACATGTTCCTACTTTACCCCAAGAAAGTTACCTAATATAGCAACATTTCTGTGAACTTGCTCCTACTATATCCATCAGAAATTAACAGATCTGTTCTTCTTGGATTATTGTTCCCCCTTCCTTAATTGCTCTCTATTGCTAGTTCCCCTACATTATACATTATAAGCCATTTGTTTTATATTTTTCAAAGTTCACATTAGTGGTAGCATATAATATTTCTCTTTTTGTGCCTGGCTTATTTCGCTTAGCATTATGTCTTCAAGGTTCATCCATGTTCCCATATGTTTCACAGGATCGTTCCTTCTTACTGCCGCGTAGTATTCCATCGTGTGTATATACCACATTTTATTTATCCACTCATCTGTTGAAGGACATTTGGGTTGTTTCCATCTCTTGGCAATTGTGAATAATGCTGCTATGAACATTGGCGTGCAGATATCTGTTCGTGTCACTGCTTTCCGATCTTACGGGTATATACCGAGAAGTGCAATCGCTGGTTCGAATGGTAACTCTATATCTAGTTTTCTAAGGAACTGCCAGACTGACTTCCAGAGTGGCTGAACCATTATACAGTCCCACCAACAGTGAATAAGAGTTCCAATTTCTCCACATCCCCTCCAGCATTTGTAGTTTCCTGTTTGTTTAATGGCAGCCATTCTAACCGGTGTTAGATGGTATCTCATTGTGGTCTTAATTTGCATCTCTCTAATAGCTAGTGAAGCTGAACATTTTTTCATGTGTCTCTTGGCCATTTGTATTTCCTCTTCAGAGAACTGTCTTTTCATATCTTTTTCCCATTTTATAATTGGGCCAACTGTACTATTGTCATTGAGTTGTAGGATTTCTTTATATATGCAAGATATCAGTCTTTTGTCAGATACATGGTTTCCAAAAATTTTTTCCCATTGAGTTGGCTGCCTCTTTACCTTTTTGAGAAATTCCTTTGAGGTGCAGAAACTTCTAAGCTTGAGGAGTTCCCATGTATCTATTTTCTCTTTTGTTGCTTGTGCTTTGGGTGTAAAGTCTAGGAAGTGGCCGCCTAATACAAGGTCTTGAAGATGTTTTCCTACATTATCTTCTAGGAGTTTTATGGTACTTTCTTTTATATTGAGATCTTTGGTCCATTTTGAGTTAATTTTTGTGTAGGGGGTGAGGTAGGGGTCCTCTTTCATTCTTTTGGATATGGATATCCAACTCTCCCAGCCCCATTTGTTGAAAAGACCATTATGACTCAGTTCAGTGACTTTGGGGGCCTTATCAAAGATCAGTCGGCCATAGATCTGAGGGTCTATCTCCGAATTCTCAATTCGATTCCATTGATCTGTATGTCTATCTTTGTGCCAGTACCATGCTGTTTTGGCAACTGTGGCTTTATAATAAGCTTCAAACTCAGGGAGTGTAAGTCCTCCCACTTTGTTTTTCTTTTTTAGAGTGTCTTTAGCAATTCGAGGCATCTTCCCTTTCCAAATAAATTTGATAACTAGCTTTTCCAAGTCTGCAAAGTAGGTTGTTGGAATTTTGATTGGGATTGCATTGAATCTGTAGATGAGTTTGGGTAGAATTGACATCTTAATGACATTTAGTCTTCCTATCCATGAACATGGAATATTTTTCCATCTTTTAAGGTCCCCTTCTATTTCTTTTAGTAGAGTTATGTAGTTTTCTTTGTATAGGTCTTTTACATCTTTGGTTAAGTTTATTCCTAGGTACTTGATTTTTTTAGTTGCTATTGAAAATGGTATCTTTTTCTTGAGTGTCTCTTCAGTTTGTTCATTTCTAGCATATAGAAACATTACTGACTTGTGTGCATTAACCTTGTATCCGGCTACTTTGCTAAATTTGTTTATTTGCTCTAGTAGCTGTATCGTCGATTTCTCAGGGTTTTCTAGATATAAGATCATATCATCTGCAAACAATGAAAGTTTTACTTCTTCTTTTCCAATTTGGATGCCTTTTATTTCTTTGTCTTGCCGGATTGCCCTGGCTAGCACTTCCAGCACAATGTTGAATAACAGTGGTGATAGCGGGCATCCTTGTCTTGTTCCTGATCTTAGAGGGAAGGCTTTCAGTCTCTCTCCATTGAGTACTATGCTGGCTGTGGGTTTTTCATATATGCTCTTTATCATGTTGAGGAAGGTTCCTTCAATTCCTACCTTTTGAAGTGTTTTTATCAAAAAGGGATGTTGGATTTTGTCAAATGCTTTTTCAGCATCTATTGAGATGATCAATTGATTTTTCCCTTTTGACTTGTTAATGTGTTGTAATACATTGATTGATTTTCTTATGTTGAACCATCCTTGCATGCCTGAAATAAACCCCACTTGGTCATGGTGTATGATTTTTTTAATGTGTCTTTGGATTCGATTTGCAAGTATTTTGTTGAGGATTTTTGCATCTATATTTATTAGGGAGATTGGCCGGTAGTTTTCCTTTTTTGTAACATCTTTGCCTGGTTTTGGTATTAGATTGATGTTAGCTTCATAAAATGAGTTAGGTAGTGTTCCATTTTCTTCAATGTTTTGAAAGAGTTTGAGTAAGATTGGTGTCAGTTCTTTCTGGAAAGTTTGGTAGAATTCCCCTGTGAAGCCATCTGGCCCTGGGCATTTATTTGTGGGAAGATTTTTGATGACTGATTGGATCTCTTTGCTTGTGATGGGTTGGTTGAGGTCTTCTATTTCTTCTCTGGTCAGTCTAGGTTGTTCATATGTTTCCAGGAAATTGTCCATTTGTTCTACATTATCCAGTTTGTTGCCATACAGTTGTTCATAATATCCTCTTATAATTTTTTTAATTTCTTCAGGATCTGCAGTTATGTCACCTTTTTCATTTATTATTTTGTTTATATGGGTCTTCTCTCTTTTTGATTTTGTCAGTCTAGCTAGGGGCTTGTCAATCTTGTTGATCTTCTCAAAGAACCAACTTTTGGTGACATTTATCCTCTCTCTTGTTTTTTTGTTTTTTATGTCATTTATTTCTGCTTTAATCCTTGTTATTTCTTTTCTTGTACTTGGTTTAGGATTGGTTTGCTGTTCATTTTCTAACTTCTTCAGTTGATCCATTAGTTCTTTGATTTTGGCTCTTTCTTCCTTTTTAATATATGTGTTTAGTGCTATAAATTTCCCCCTCAGCACTGCTTTTGCTGCATCCCATAGGTTTTGGTATGTTGTGTTCTCATTTTCATTCGTCTCTATATATTTAGCAATTTCTCTTGCTATTTCTTCTTTAACCCACTGATTGTTTAGGAGTGTGTTGTTTAACCTCGAGGTATTTGTGAATTTTCTAAGTCTCTGATGGTTATTGATTTCTAATTGTATTCCATTGTGGTCAGAGAATGTGCTTTGAATAATTTCAATCTTTCTAAATTTATTGAGGCTTGTTTTATGTCCCAGCATATGATCTATTCTGGAGAAAGTTCCATGAGCACTAGAAAAGTATGTGTATCCTGGTGATTTGGGATGTAATGTCCTGTATATGTCTGTTAAATCTAATTCATTTATCAGATTGTTTAGGTTTTCAATTTCCTTATTGGTCTTCTGTCTGGTTGATCTATCTATAGGAGAGAGTGATGTGTTGAAGTCTCCCACAATTATTGTGGAAACATCAATTCCTTCCTTTAGTTTTGCCAGTGTTTCTCTCATGTATTTTGTGGCACCTTGATTGGGTGCATAGACATTTACGATTGTTATTTCTTCTTGTTGAATTGCCCCTTTTATTAGTATGTAGTGGCCTTCTTTGTCTCTCAAAACATCCCTGCATTTGAAGTCTATTTTATCTGAGATTAATATTGCTACACCTGCTTTCTTTTGGCTGTAGCTTGCATGAAATATTTTTTTCCATCCTTTCACTTTCAGTTTCTTTGTGTCCCTGTGTCTAACATGAGTCTCTTATATGCAACATATTGATGGTTCATTTTTTTGGATCCATTCTGCGAATCTATATCTTTTAATTGGGGAGTTTAATCCATTTACATTCAATGTTATAACCGTGAAGGCATTTCTTGAATCAGCCATCTTATCCTTTGGTTTATGTTTGTCATATTTTTCCCCTCTCTCTATTAATATCCTTTATTGTACCCATACCGAATCTCTTTAGTACTGAACCTTTCTCCAAGTCTCTCTGTCCTTTCTTTGTTTCTCTGTCTGTAGGGCTCCCTTTAGTATCTCCAGTAGGGCAGGTCTCTTGTTAGCAAATTCTCTCAGCATTTGTTTGTCTGTGAAAAATTTAAGCTCTCCCTCAAATTTGAAGGAGAGCTTTGCTGGATAAAGTATTCTTGGCTGGAAATTTTTCTCACTCAGAATTTTAAATATATCGTGCCACTGCCTTCTTGCCTCCATGGTGGCTGCTGAGTAGTCACTACTTAGTCTTATGCTGTTTCCTTTGTATGTGGTGAATTGCTTTTCTCTTGCTGCTTTCAGAACTTGCTCCTTCTCTTCTGTGTTTGACAGTGTGATCAGTATATGTCTCGGAGTGGGTTTATTTGGATTTATTCTATTTGGAGTTCGCTGAGCATTTATGATTTGTGTATTTATGTTGCTTAGAAGATTTGGGAAGTTTTCCCCAACAATTTCTTTGAATACTCTTCCTAGACCTTTACCCTTTTCTTCCCCTTCTGGGACACCAATGAGTCTTATATTCGGACGTTTCATATTATCTATCATATCCCTGAGGTCCATTTCGATTTTTTCAATTTTTTTCCTCATTCTTTCTTATATGCTTTCATTTTCCATTCTGACATCTTTGAGGTCACTGATTCATTGTTCAACTTCCTCTAGTCTTGTACTATGAGTGTCCAGAATCTTTTTAATTTGGTCAACAGTTTCTTTAATTTCCATAAGATCATCCATTTTTTTATTTAGTCTTGCAATGTCTTCTTTATGCTCTTCTAGGGTCTTCTTGATTTCCTTTGTATCCCGTACTATGGTCTCATTGTTCATCTTTAGTTCTTTGAGTAGCGTCTCTAGGTGCTGTGTCTCTTCTGATCTTTTGATTTGGATGCTTGGGCTTGGGTTATCCATATCATCTGTTTTTTTCATATGCTTTATAATTTTCTGTTGTTTTTGGCCTCGTGGCATTTGCTGAACTTGATAGGGTTCTTTTAGGATTTGTAGACCAATTGAAGTCCTTATCTCTATTTTATCAGATCTACAGCTTCGTGGAGTACACTTTCTCTAACTAACCAGCAGGTGGCATCCACGAGCCACCTGTTCTCCACAAGCCAGTTCTCCCCTGCTTAGCCTTTTTGATGAGTGGGGGAGTGAGTCTTGTGGGGTCCAATTGGTGTACCAAGCTTGCGTGTGTAGTTGGTGTTGCCTGCCCTGTATATGGGGCGTGTTTCTGGGCAGTCAGGGAGGGGGGTTGGCCCTAACAATCAAATCTCCCTGGTGATCCTAGAGTTTTAAAGCTGCTGCAATAGTCTAATCCTTCAGTTCAGTCCTGCCACAGTTTGTCTCTGCCACTGACCCACAAGTCCTTGGTATTGGCGTATGGCTCCTGAGACTTGCGAGTGGGTCCCTCTTCCAGGCTGTGCACCCCAGGTCCTCTGTTGAGGGATGACTGTGCTATGTCACAGGTGAGTGCCGTCCCCCCAGGGCAGTTCTGGGCTGCTGGGCTGTGTAGGGAGGCTCCCAGTCTGCTGAAATGATGGCTGAATGGGGCTTTGTTAATTCACACTGCTCCACCTTCCCAACTCTGGGACAATCAGCTGAGGTTGCAGGGAAGGCTAATGTCCACGCCCAGTTTTGTGGTGTGTGCCTGTTATTTGAAGCACTTCCGTCACACTGGGTTGTCTGGAGCAGCTATGGGCTATGGGGCTGGCGATGGGCAGGAGTGTTTCCTGTCCACCAGGATGATGGCTGTGAGCAGACACCCCCCTTTTCTTGGGAAGTTGTGGTGTTTAGTGAATTTTCTCAGCCACTGGATTATTGCCTTTTGTCTCAGAGCTCTCCTAGTTCTGCTCTTGACTTGACCTGCCCAAATTGCAAGTCTTTGAAGCTTTCTGTATTGGGCTTCTTAGAGTAATTGTTTTAGAAAAAGAAAAAAGGATTAAAAAAAAAAAAAAAAGGGCCCTCCTCAGAGATCTAATGGGTTATTGAAATGCTAAGAGACAAAGCAACCAGGGCCATTAAGGAGAGGTCCACAGGGCAGAGACATCAGCTTTTCTTCAGGATTTGCATATGCACCTCAGGGCCTGAGCTCTGCCCTTCCCCTTTCTATGTTCACCAGAACTCCAAAAATCCTCCACTTTTATTTTGGAGTTTTTTGTGTTATTTTTTTTCTATGCCTGTCTCCTCTGTGCTGGGCTGGCTGCTCTCAGATTCTCTGGTGTCTGGTCTCAGTCTATCTATGGTTGGAGTTTGGATCAGTAGAATGAGTTTCCGATAAGGGCTGCCACTGCAGTTCTCCCTTCTCCTTCCCGGAGCTGACGGCCCCTCCTCCCACGGGACTGAGCCTGGCAGGGAGGAGCACGGGTCCCCTGGCCGCAAAAACTTACAGATTTCGCTGATCTCAGCAGTTCCACATTTTCATGAGTGTTGTATGAAGTATGCCCAAAGTCAGATTGCTCTGTGGTGTCCAGTCCACGCAGTTCCTGGCTTTCTACCTACTTTCCTGGAGGAGTAACTGAAACATACAGCTCACCAGTCCGCCATCTTGCCCCACCTCCCCACTTGAGTCTTTTATGTCAAAATTACAGACCTAGGAAATCTTCCACAAATGTCTGAAGAAACGCACCATATTTGTGCATGCAATGTATTTGCGTTCACATGTGAAAGTTGTAAAATTTGTGGAGTTTGGCTCTGACAGCATACACGCCTCACCACGGTAGCTGAGATGTCTGAATTGCAATGGATTAGAGAGAATTGCCATGAATCCCTGGTGGAGACGTTTCCTGAGCTGCCCTGCTTTCCATCTTCCTGAAACTTCACTCATTAGCATTGGTTTTCAATTTGTGTGCTTTTGTAAGATTCTAATTTTGACATCAACACTGTTGATGTGACATCAACACTGTTGTTTGTCTTGCTTAAAACAAAAGAATCTCTATTGTTATGTTGTTCCAAACGAACATTTAAAGCAATCTCCCCCATAACCCTCCCATACTCCATTCATATTACTATTTATGAGTTACCTTTTTCATAAAATATATCCTAATTTCTATCTCTAGTAACTCCACATCAGCAACCACTTCATTATAATGAAAAATGAAATAATTTGTGGCGCACATGAGCTGAGACTTGCTGTTTATCTCATTATATATTTAAACTTCCACTTGCCCACCGTGTGATAACACGCATCAATACAAATGAGCAAAAACATTCATTTTCGAAAGCAGTGGAGACATAAACAAGCCAGAGCCCTCGACTCCAGAATTTATGTGAAATACGTAAGAGATGAATGAATACAGTAAAAGAGAAGTAATATATGAGAGATGAAAACAAAAAGTCCTGGGAGTGAGTACACATGAGGGCCTGCCTGTCATCTCTCAAGGGCCTTTGAGTGAAGCTTTTCAGATTGGGGAAGGTTATAATAGAAAGGGAAGGAAGGAAGGATACTCTTCGCAGGAGGCAGCGAGTCCAGACGAGAGCAGTAGTAACAGGATCATTAGGCTCTGGGGAACTGTCAGTTATCTTATGGCTGCAGCTCATTCCTTTGCCTCAACCTTTTCAGCAGTGCTCAGAGCTTTCTATGGATGGATTCCAGTGTTTATCTCTATTGTCACTGAGACCCACAACTGAGGGTAAATGTGACACTTCTCTCTTAGGTTCCCTAGGGCTTCATCCTTTTACAACTTCGGCAGGGGGAGTGCTAACCTCTTACTATACTTATACTTGATACCCAAAGCCTCCCAGATGGTAAGCAGTATCATAGCACTGGCTAAGCTTTCGGTATCCCTTAACTACCCATCTGGATCAAGAAAAGGAACTTTCCCTTAATTAAATCTGACAAACCTTTCCTGAGAAACTAAAATAGGTCTGATCCTGTGGGGACATCAATCTCTCAAAAGCACAGAAGGGGAGAGGCACCAGTAGAAAAGCCAATTGCAGTCCACGATGGTGAGTGCAATTAACACAGATGTTCACGGGGAGAAGCCACTGCCTGGGAGAAATCCATCAGCTCAGTGTGACCAAGTGGGTGATTAAGAAAGGGACGATCCAAAGATCCGATCTCCAACAAGGCTGCTGCTCTAAGTTCCTAGTAAGTGATCAAAACAGAATTGTTGAGCTGAAGCGGTGATCCCATTCTGCTAGAGACCCACAGTTCTCAGAACTGAACCTGGAATCAGTTCTCCCAGGATTTGCAAAAGTCAGACCTTGGAACCCCTTCTTTGCAACTCCCCCTGTGATATGGGGCTTGGTTCACTTTGAGCCATCAACTCATTAACAATAAAATTAGAAGCATGAGCCTGTTATAGCCCTGTATTAATCTTGGACTTGAAATTATCTGATATATATTGAAATGACTGAATAAATGAGACCCCTATCAAGTGAATTTTCCCCTCCTTCTACTCCCATCTGAGCTCCCTTACTTAGCTGAGCGTGTAACTCCTTATGCACAAACATTTTTCCTGATCTCTGATTCAAGTT
The DNA here is from genome assembly GCF_015220235.1 of Choloepus didactylus. NCBI lineage: Eukaryota > Metazoa > Chordata > Mammalia > Pilosa > Megalonychidae > Choloepus > Choloepus didactylus. Next base: position 24,812,270 of record NC_051316.1, read on the forward strand.
TTTCTTATTATGAGTTGACTTACCCTTCTTTCACCTTCTTTACTTTGCAAACACATGTCATATGGTTTTTCTATTTTTACTGAGTAACCATAGTTGTTTAAAACCTGAATCCAATATTCCTCTCCTATTATTTTAAACTATGTGATATTTCACACATACTCCAATTAACAGACAGACATGTATCCACAATCTAGATTTTACAAGGTTACCATTTTGCCATTTATAGATCAGTTCTTTCTTTTAAACAAATAAAGCACTGCACATGTAAATAAAGCTTCCATCCCATCCCTCACGCATCCAGCGTTCCTCTAAACACTAAATCTCTGGTATTGCCCATGTAGCTCTCCTTAGGATGCTGTGAGATTTTTGTGTCTTTCTCAATACAATATTAATTACCCTCATTAATTAGTCTGTTTAGTTTTCTAGCTTAGAAATTATCCAGAAAAAGGATAAGGTTGCCACTGGTTTACTATTTCTATTTTATTCTTGTCTAAGGATCTAGTGTTACAGGTTTTTTCAGGCAAAACATAAAATTCTATTAGAATTTTTTATTGTAGAATTTGCTTATTTTAAATAATTTCTGTTCTTATTTTTCTCAAATACATTTTATCTATTTTTAGAAAGATGCCTTTCTCACATAAAGGACTCACGTGGGAGGAAAAATCCACTTAAAGTCAAAGTTGTCAATGCATTCCAAATAGTAACTCTCATCCAGAAGCCATAAGGGCTAGAACCTTTAAATTAAAGTTCTGATGATTTTTTAATGGAAAGAATAAAGCCCTAGTTAAGGCAGAATGCACAGATTGAAGAAATATTATGGTTCTCAAAGACAGAACTCAATCTAAGCTCTAAACTGCTTGATTGGTATTTATTGAAAAAAGGATTAAAAAACAATCTGGGAGAAAGAGACTGTTCAGCAGTTCTCACTAGAGCAAGGTTCTTAAGATCCAGGTGCAGGGACAACTGTGGATGGAATAAGCTCCATCACAAAGCAGGAGCCACCCCCGTGATTCCAGACCATCAGAGGATAATTAAAGGGGCAGAACAGTCTCGTCCCCAGATGAGACTGATAATCTCCATCAGAGCTTCTCATAACACATCCTGTTCTTGAATCCCCTAGGGGTCTTGTTAAAATACAGATTCTGATTCAGGGGGTGAGGGTGGGGCCAGAGACTCTGCATTTCTATCAAGATCCCAGGTGATCATGGACATTGAGGACTTACAGCTTGGTATGCCAAGCACTCTATCTTGGGGCTTGCCCCTATGAAGCAGGTTACTGCAAAGGAGAGGCTAAACCTGCTTATAATTGTGCCTAAGAGTCTCCCCCTGAATACCTCTTTGTTGCTCACATGTGACCCTCTCTCTCTAGCTAAGCCGACTCAGCAGATGAACTCACTGTCCTCCCCCTATGTGGGACCTGACTCCCAGGAGTGTAAATCTCCCTGGCAACATGGGATATGACTCCCGGGGATGAATCTGGACCCAGCATTGTGGGACTGAGAACATCTTCTAGACCAAAAGGGGGGTGCCAAATGAAACAAAATAAACTTTCACTGGCTGAGAGATTTCAGATGCAGTCGAGAGGTCACTCTGGTGGACATTCTTACGCACTATATAGATAACCTTTTTAGGTTTTTATGTACTGGAATAGCTAGAAGTAAATACATGAAACTATCAAATTGCAACCCAGTAGCCTTGACTTTTGAAGATGGTTGTATAGCAATGTAGCTTACAAGGGGTGACAGTGTCATTGTCTTCATTCAGTGTATGGATGGATGAGTAAAAAAATGGGGACAAAAACTAAATGAAAAATAGGGTGGAGATGATTTGGATGTTCTTTTTTACTTTTATATATGATGGTACTATGAACAGTTGATTGTATACCATGGATGATTATACGGTATGTGAATATATCTCAATAAAACTGAATTTAATTAAAAAACAAAAAAAGATCCCAGGTGATGTTGCTGGGCTATGGACTGGCAGGGTCCTTAGCCATCCGGGAATCTTAGTCCCTTCCATTGCAGAGGAAAGGGAGACGTGAGGGTGAAGAGAGAAGAGACATAAAGAGAAGAAGTGAGAGAAAAAGTAAGCAAAGGACCAAGGAGAGAGTATGAGAGAGAGAGGGAGACAAAGACCAGGATATTTGAAAATATAGCCCTCCCAGCTTGCTGTCCTCCTTCTAACATCTCCCTAAACTCCATCATGGTGGTGTAAAGGCCAGCTGGCTCCATCCATCCTATCAGCCCTTCCCGACCAAGGGCTGATGAACTACTCTGAGACGGGCCCTCAACCCCAGTCAGGCAAGTCAGTGTGCTTGTCCCGATTTTTAAACCAGAAAAGGCGAATAAATGTCAGAAGCCAATCCATAGAAGTGAGACACCAAGACATGGGGCACAGGTTGCCTCTTAGTTACTGCTGTACCTGAGAACCAACTAGGTCCCACTTCCCACAGTGTGGACAGAATCCCAACCTGCCTAAACTGATCTGAGGTGATTTCTATCATTTGCAACACCACAGAAAGAGGAAAAGAAACGGGAAAAGAGAGGTGAGCGTGGTGAGGAAAAAATGTATAATGGCGGGAGGAAAAGTAAAGCAAACAGATAAAGAAATAATAGAAGAATAGAAGAAACAAGGGAGAAATCTTAAGGAGAGGAGAGTGAAGCAAAGATAAAAGAGAAGAAAAGACAGTGAGGGGTTGCTGGAGGAGAGCTCCCCACGGTGCAGCAGGGACTCAGTGGTCCCCAAGACTTCTAGAAGGGCCCTGAAGAAGGAGCCTCCGCGCCGGAGACGCCGCGGGCCACAGCGCCCCCTAGAGGAGAGGGGAGAGTCAGCCCAGCACCAGGGCGTCAGCCCGCAGTTCCCGAGGAGGGAGAAGAAACAGGTTCAGAACATGGGGAGAAGGTCCTTTAACTAGTTAACCCTGAGACAGCTACCAAGCCCAATGGGCAAAGGCCTGAGGCGGGGCCCAGGTGGACGGAGAAGGTGGAAGCAGGGTTTGGGCGGAGCCGGAACCCAGCGCCTGCTTTCGGTTCCCTCAGCGCCTGCGCAGTCCTCTCCGAGGCCCTCTGGCTGCAGGCGCGGCTCACCTGCCCACAGGTGATTCCCACACACTCAGGCCCTGAGCCGTAGCCGTGATGGAGACTCTAGAACACGGGCACCCCCAGCCTGGTCCGGAGGCCCCAAAGGAGAGCTCAGACCCCAGCTCACATGAGCTTGGGTTTCAGTCTGCTGGTTTTCAAGAGCTGCCTCACAGATTTTGTATAATGAATCCGAGTCATAGTATTTCTTGGTAGTCCTTTGATGAGTCATTTTCAGAGAAGCGAGTAGAAAATAAACCTCAGTTTAATTGTCAGTGATCACTGATCCTTGTACTTTGGTCAATATGACGTCATTACACGATCCCCCTGCGGGACTCGGGGCCCTTGTTTTCCACATCCTTCCTTTAACTTCTTATGGATGCTCCGCATCCACCCTGATGAAGCCAAGTGGTTTTAAAGGTGACTGATAAAAACCTTCGCTGTTCACATCTCACGGAAAATCTGCCTTCTCTACTCACGGAACAAATTTTTCTGACCCTGTTTACACTTGAAACTAAACTTGTTTCAACTATATTTCCAATGAGAATATTTACTCTACATCATATGAGCTTCTGCACCCTGAGGTATATTTTGTCCCTTGATGGTGATGACTTTTCTGTAATTTAGGGCACATTCCTGTATTTCCATTTAAATAAGAAAGTCTCGTTTCAGAATGGATTTCATCATTCTGAATGTTTGTTTAGTTGTTTAGCCATATAAATTCAGTCTACCCATGGAAACAGTCATTTACCAAAATGAATAACAATATGCAACATATCACCAATAAAAAAATATAAATCTCAAAAAAAAAAAAATCCATTCATTTGGGTAATCCTGCAGCCCCTAATGTCCAAACAAAGACTGTGGTCAGGTATGTTTCAGAATTTAGAAGTTTTGAGAATTTAGAAAGGGATAGTGTGTATACCATAATTAACATCCCCAATGGCAAGCACAGGGCAAAGCATTTACCCAGTGTGAGAAATAAAGACCATTAACAGCTTCACATCCATTTCCAGTAAGAAGTTATGGCAAACCATTTTCTCAGAGTTATAAATGGGGGATTATTGACATGTACTAGGAGACAAAGTTAGCACTGAGAGTAGACAGATGCAGACTAATAAAGAAAGTCATTAAAAACAGAGGACAGGGAGAGAAGCCAAGAAATGAAGGCGGGAGAATGAGTTTTTAATTTGGCCTTATTATGAAAGTAGAAGCCGACCTCCCAGGAGAAAGTAAATGCACTATCTTTCCTCCCAGTGAGGCAGTGAGAGTGAAAGAAGCTGTGCCAGTTTGTATATATTATGTCCCCCAGAAAAAAGCCATATTCTTTGATGCAATATTGTGGGGGCAGATTGATTAATCTTTTTGATTAGGGTGTGACTTCTTGATTGAGTATTTCCATGGAGATACGACCCACCCAACTCTGGGTAATACTTTTGATTAGATTATTTCCGTGGAGGTGTTACCCCACCCATTCAATGTGGGTCTTAATTAAATCACTGGAGTCCTATAAGAACTCACAGACAGAAGGAGCTCAGTGCTGCAGCTGAGAGAGACATTTTGGAGACAGCCATTGAAAGCAGACTTCTACTATTCCAGAGTTTGCCTGGGAGAAATTAAGAGAACACCCCCAGACACCTAGAGAGAAACATCCTGGGAGAAAGCCATTTTGAAACCAGAACCCAGGAGCAGACGCCAGCCATGTGCCTCCACAGCTGACAGAGGGTTTCCAGATGCCATCTGTGATCTTAAGTGAAGGTACCCTACTGTTGATGCCTTACCTTGGACACTTTATTGCCTTAAGACTATAACTTTGTAACCAAATAAACCCCCTTTATAAAAGCCAATCCATAATTGCTCTTTTTCACTCTAATTATTAATCTTGTTATTCTTGTGTGTGTGCTAATGAAGGTGTCAGGGATTGATTTGGGTGATGAATGTACAACTATGTAATGGTACTGTGAACAATCGAAAGTACGATTTGTTTTGTATGACTGCGTGGTATATGAATATATCTCAATAAAATGAAGATTAAAAAAAAAAAAAAAAAAAGACATAATGCTGAGCAAAATAAGCCAGGCACAAAAAGAGAGATATTGTATGTTACCACTAATGTGAATTCCGTGAAAAATGTACAATGTTTTATACTGTAGAATGTAGGGGACCTAGAGATACCAATTAGGGGAGGGGGAATGATAATCTAATAAGAACAGATAAACTATGGAGGGTAATCTCAATGTTATGGGAATGCTCAGGAATGATTATGGTTTGTAAACTTTCTTGGATATTGTAAGATCATGTTGGAAGCAATAGAGTTATTTTAGGTTTTTTTTTCTCTTATTCCTTTGTTTTCTTAGGGGTTGTTAATTTTCTTGGGGTATGGTAGGAACATGTTGGAAGCAATGTAGCTATTTTAGATTATTTGTTTTTCTTACTCCTCTGGACATGGTTTACTAATTTTCTTGGGGTATGGTAGGAACATATTGGAAGCAAAGTAGTTATTTTAGGTTATTTGTTTTCCTTAATCCATTGCTTTGTTTGAAATGTTGTGGGGTTTTTTTGGTTGTTGTTTGCCTGTTTGTTTTTAATTTTTTGATAAACAAAGTTAAAAAATTGAAAAAAAATCAGTAGAAAAATGGGAGTAAAAACTAAATGACAAATAGGGTGGGATGGGGGGATGGTTTGGGTATTCTCTTTTCACTTTTATTTTTTATTCTTATTCTGATTCTTTCTGATGTAAGGAAAATGTTCAGAAATAGATTGTGGTGATGAACGCATAACTACATGATCATACTGTGAACAGCTGATTGTATATCATGGATGACTGTATGGTTTGTGAATATATTTCAATAAAACTGAATTTAAAAAAAAAAAAAAAAAAAAAGCCAATCCATTTCTGGATGCATGAAATCTGCACCAGGAAGGGCAAGGGGAGGGGCTAGGCTGGTCCTACAGTCATCTCGATGAACACCTCCGCACCAACTGGAAGCAAGCATTCAGGTAGCACAACAACACTATGTCAAGTGACACTTTAAAAATATCTTCAGATCCACCTGGAAATATGTGTTGTATAAGAAGGGATGCCAAATGCAAGGAAAAAAAAACAAAACCCAGAGATTTATAAATATAATGGTGTGGTAGGCAGACTGGCCCCAAAGATGCCCGTGCTTCAATCCCTGGGACCTATGAATATATGTTACTTTATATGGCAAAAAAAAAAACTTAGCAGATGTACTTAAAGCTGGGAAGATATGCTGGTCTATCCATGTGGATCTAGTTTAATTAGATGAGCCCTTACAAGCAGAGAATTTTCTCTGGCTGGAGGCAGGAGAGGAAGTCAGAGAGATCTGCAGTGCAAAAGGACTTTGATCTGCCAATTGCTGGAGGGGAGCCCATGGAAAGCACAAAAAGGAATTTGGGGAAACTTCTAGGAACAAAGACAGCTGGCAGTCAGCAAGGAAACTGGGATCTCAGTCCCACAACCTCAAAGGACTGAAGTTGTCCAAAAACCTGAATGAACGTATGTGCAGAAAAGAGTTAACACAACAGACCTGAGTGCCATCCTTTGAAAGTACTGCTTTCAGGGTTCCCAATCCTGAGAACTTGGATTTCAGGAAGGTTCCTACCACCCTAATTGATAAAGAGTGGCTCATCATCCCTAAACTAGTTTTACAAACAAAGCAGTTTATGCCAAACCCATTTTCCTTCCAGGAATTGGAATTTTAGTACACACTGGGCAGAGGATGACTACGTGACCAACCCCCAATTAAAACCCCGGGCCCTGAGTCTCTAATGTGCTTTCCTGGTGGATAAGATTTCAGCCGTGTTGTCACAACCAGTTGCCATAGAAATTATGTGTGTTTTGTGCAGCTCCACTAGAAATGAACTCTTAGAAGCCTGCACCTTTTCCCTTTGCTAACTGTGCTTCATATTCCCTCATTTGTAATAAACCTGAGCTGTGAGCACAACTATATGCTGAGTCCTGAGAGTCCTGGCAAATCGCTGAACCTGTGGATGATCCTAGGGACTCCAGGTACAGATTAGAATTTATTTCTCCCCCAGAGCCTCCAGTAAAGAAGGCAGCCCTGCCGACACCCTCAACAGAAGAGCCAGCCTAGTCCACCCAGACTTTGGACTTACAGAAACTAAAATAACAAACATGTCATTTTCAGCTGCCAAGTGCACAGTGATTTGTTATGACAGCAAAAGAAAATGAATGAAAATGATAAAGTGAAAAAATGCACATTACTTTCACTAATAAGAGTGTTAATATTTTAAAGAATTTTTTTTAAATCGTAAATGCTTTCATGTTTGTGTCATCGATTCATATCTAAAATGAATGCCTAAAGAATGGGCAGAGGCTGGGGTGAGTTTGATGGGTTTTCTGTTTTGTTTTGTTTTGTATTTTATCAAAAGCAGCTGACTCTGTGGGAAGGGTTGGAGAGCAGCCAAAACCAGCCCAATCTTTTCAAAGAAGCTGTACATGTAATACTGATAATTATCAACTAGTGAGATGCACAGCTGTAAAAGCAAATTGTGTACGGAGCCAGGCCCCAGATAGGATATTAATTCACATAACAGTGGCTATTTGCCAGTCATGGTAATGGATGCGAAGATGTGGGGTGAAACCTCTTTCCTAAAGGAGCTCAAAATACTGGAGTGGAGAAACACCGACATTCAGCTTCAAGTACCTCTGAGCAGAGGCAATTAAAGTGCAGGAGAAGAATTGCTGAGTGGCAAGGGCTCCCTTTCAGTTTGAGGGTGTGGGGGTCCAGAAAGGCATCCCTCCTGGTAGGAAGTATTCTCCACTCATTCAATCATTCAGCCAACATTTACTGACTTTCTGCTCTGTACCAGGCCCCAGGAAGTGCTGAGGATGCAGGGAGGGACAACAGGTCTCTATTTTAGGGGGTCGCTAATGGAGTGCTGGGAGGCAGCCTGCTACATCAGTCTTTGCAAAGCAGGCTGAACATACTGAGATGGTTGATAGGACTGAAGTGGAAGGCATCTGTCCTCACTTGCATGGTTTGGGGTTAATACTGCATTCTTCGCACTATTTCCTCCAAGCACCTGACCTTTAAGCAAAATGGTAGCGGGTGATGTTTAGATATGGCTCTCCTCACAGCACTGGGTAACTGAAAAGCAAGACTTTTCCCAGTTTCTCAAACATGTATTGGGGATGAGAGGGGGGTATCCGAAATACGACCCGTACTTAACACAACTAAGAATAAGCATGCATTAACTATTATTTACCTAATTTTTAGAATCAATATTTAATTAAGAACAAGAAGTTTCTATCTAAATAAATGCCTCATTAAGCTTTAACTGTTACTCATTCTTAGTTTATCTTAATCCTGGTTTGAACATGGCTTTCTCAGAACTAGCTCAAAATCAGTTTCAATCTCTGATCACATACATGGTGCCTGATTGTTTGGGAAATTTAAGACAACCAGTCCTAAAAATTCCTAAAGACAAATTCCCTCCAGTTCTTGTTCTTTTATCTCATGCTGGAGACCTAACTAGTTCCTCTTGATCCAATTTATATCAAGATTTACTGAAGGATCAATAAGCCCTTCAGAGATAAGAAACTGAATAGATAACACTATAAACTCAGAATAAGTAACACAGTTCTATAAAATTCAAGCAATGTGAATTTGTTATCCAAGGAGGATCACCATTTTGTTGACTTTTAGCCTTGGGAGGTAAGCTATGTGCTAAAAATATAATGGCTTTTGCTTGTACACCTTTCCCCTTACCTTTGAGATGCAGGAAAAGAAATAAAGTTACACAACCTCCCCAGCTTAAATTAAATAGAAGTTAAACTCTATTTTTAATAGAAGGAAAAAAAAATTTCTTCTCCATCTGACAAACCTTCTTTCTTCAAGCTACTCTCCTCCACTAGCTGCCTCCTCAGATAGCTCACCCCTCCACCTGCTGGGTTCCATCAGCCAATTACAATGCAACATTCTACTTTCAGAGCCTCTCTTTTAGATTAAACCATGATTTAAAGATATTAAACATAATTAAATACATTTTAATAAGCAAAAATGTTAAACAAAATTTAATTCTTCCAAAAGAAGCACTGGCAATGTAGTTAGAAATAAAAATTATGTCATGATGCCAAATAATTTAAACTAGTTATAATTCCAACGAATCCCAAAGAGATTTATAGCCCTTGAATTACAAGGGGTCTTGCAGTTTGTGGGTTCCAGTTTGGGGCAGTACCTATGTCTCTGAACATGTCCGCCATATGAAGACATCTTCATATGTATATTTAAATGTTCAGTGTCTTTCAAAGATCTCACTTAATCAGAGGGCAGAGTAGAATTAAGCTTACTATTTTAATGCAGAAGAGCGCTGAGGCAAAACACACTGTTGTGTTACTGAACAAAAATAACACAGATTGCATATGACTTGTTTATTTCTTAGACATCATACTATTTAAAGGGATAATGGAAAGATGTTTCAATATTTCACTACATGATAAAGCTGTTTTGCATTCAGTTATTTCATAAATTACACATGGGAATTTATTTTAAGTTGTAATATGTATCTTATATTTGCTGGAAAACACTTTCAAGGAATTTAGGAGGTTCTGTTACTATACTTAATCTGATAGATTAGTGGCAACGTGTAATAACTGGCATAATTCATACTCCAACAGACTGTGTTTGTCAATAAAGAAACTTACCCAGATGCTCTCTTCTCGTCGATATTGCTTCCAGTTCCTCCCACTGTCACTGAACATCAGCAGGTAGCTGGTCACCCAGTTGGAGCTCCCATAGCCTCCTTGGGTGGCCACGGCTGTGACCTCCATTCTCTCTCCAAGGTCAATCTGCAGCCACTGGTATCTATTTGACACCAGTGGGGACCAGCCACCAGCTCCTTTTTAGGAAATCAAAACCAAAAAAATGGTAAATAGAAAGAAATATTTAAAATCTACATTATCCTGCAAGAATGTTAACATAAAGAAAATATGTGAAATATATATGAAAATCAAATATATATGGAGTATATATATAAAAATACATTATTTATTTTCTTTATAAATAAATTATTTTTTATTCAATTATATATTTATTTTCTTTATAAATAAATAAAGTCATAAGTTAAACGTAAATGGATGAAACTTGCATTAATTGCTTTAGTTTTCAGCTCATAACCCCTCACTCCAAAGTTCAGGTGTCCTGCTAATAGGTGAAAGTGCTTATTGCAATCTGACCGTATTGATGCTTAGAACTAGTGCCCTTACTGGTCTGTATGCATGACTCGCCCTTTGCTGGATATAAAGGAAAATATTCAGACCATCACAGAACCAGAAAACCAGAGATGTTGATCCCCGACAGTAGGAAGAACAGTGTTGAACATTGGGATAAAGGGGGCCTTGCAATCTGGGTGTTCACAGGCTCACAGGAGAAGTAAACATTTAAAAAAATGACTCTGTGCCATGTGGCAGGGGTGGCAGGGGCCATGACGGTGACTTCTGCACTGGGGGCGGCCAGAGAGAGCCTCATAAAACAAGGGATGACTCGGCCGTCACACATGGTAAGGAGCTTCCCAGGCCCTCAAAACAATATCTTTAGGGCAGAAATTACCATGTTTTTGGTTTGTTCGGTGTATGTTGGGGGCAGAAGGATTAGGGGAGCCTGAGGATATACTGTTGATGTATTTTATTCTTCTGATTTAGGAGAACCATGAGTTTTATATTTGGATTTAAATTTGTCATCTGAAATTTTATGATTTAAAATTAATATGCAATCATTATAAAACTTGGGAAACAGTTTTTAAGGCATTTTTGAACTTCTATTTCTCTAATAATGTCTAGGAGGAAAAAAAAATGGTATCGTGGGAACAATCCCTATTATGATAAAACTTAGCTTTTCTTTTTTACCTTTTCCCCACTGTTCTGACACCTAGCTTGAGGCTCTGATAATAAGGTCTGACATTTTAGACAAATTATGTTTTTATTAATTGGTCACGCTGTGTATATTCTCATTAAGAGCTGTTTTTGACATTCATGCCCTGTTTACTAGAGCCATCGCTACCATGACAAGTGGAGAAAATACATCTAGTTTGACATGATTACAAGATGAGTGGGTGGGAGATGGACATGGGAAGTACAGCTTAACAACATGGTGGGGGGCTTCCTAGGGAGGTGCAGAGACGAGCATTTATTGATTTGCCCTCCATTTACACCACCACATGAACTACTGTTTCTAAAGCTTACAGAATCTTTAGTACCCAGAATCTCTCTAGGGCCTAAGATTTCTTCATTTCCTGATTTGAATCTTTGTTCAAAAGTATATTTTCCTCTCAAAGTACCATAAGTACGATGCCTTTGTCTTTGATCTAGAATCTTAAATACACTGCCTTTTTGTTGTTCTCTACAGAATTTTTTAACTTTCTGCTTTGAAATATTTCAGATTTGCAGAAGCATTGCAGTCTCTTTATACCCTTGCCCAGCTTCGCCTAATGGTCGCATCTTGCATAAACCACAGCACATTTATCAAAACCAAGAAAATAACCTTGGTATGATACTATTTCTGGAACTACAAACTTTATTCAGATCTCTCAGGTTTACCTTTTTCTGTTCCTGTATCCAATCCAGGATACCGCACTGCATTTAGCCATCCTGTCTCCTTAATGTCCTCCAATCTGTGACAGCTTCTGTCTTTCTTTGTCTATCATGTCAAGGTTGGTGATTATCTGACATCTTCCCGCTTAGTTCTACTGTTCTGTCCCAGGCTCTCAGCTTCAGGGGCCTAGCTGAAAGCTAGGGAATAACCATTAAGTACCATTACCACTTCAACTGCCTGGGATTTCATAATTATTGCAAAACAGTTAAGAATGAAGTATCACCATTTGAGCTGATCGTTTTAACTTGGAGGTTCTACATTTGTAATGTGATGTGAATCAGCGCTGAGAAAATACTAAATGTCCTGCCCTCTTGCTCATAATAGTTGGTATTTTTGCATTTCCCAATCTTTCTGTCATTTTTATTTCTTCTTGAAACCAGTAAATATAATTAACACAGGTACCATGTAGAGAAGCATAGTGGAGTAAAAACTACCATCGTGCTTTTGCATATTACGCTGGGACCATGTGCACTCATGGTCCCCTCTCCCACAGGTACAGCTGCCCTCCCACCAACCAGCTGTTAACATCTGCAGTTAATTGACCTTGAACATTTCACATGTCTTTCCTGAGGTGAGGACATACTACTGGTATGCAAATTAAGCTGTTTTATTAACTAGACACACGGATTAAGTAATGAAACTTCAGATTTCCCTGTGCCAGGGGGACAATTCATTTCAGCAGGATAGTACAGTCATGGGTGATCTCCAGATCCCTGCTGGGTGAGGCTGTGTCACTGTGCATTCCCTCATGCAAGCCGTGTGCTGGTGCGGACCATACGTTTCCCAAACTTGAATAAAATGTCACACGGAGAGAATGGGAAATGTAAAAATGTCAACCTGAGGACTGGTAGGCAACATGAAACAATTTTACTAACCAGTAAAGGAGACCACTGTTGTGTGTGTGATGGAAAACAAAACACAATGAGGCAAAATACACAAGTACCAGGGTTAGAAAAGATGGGCTTGAGAGCTGTGACCACTACAATCCAGCCCTGCAGGTTATCGATTCTTAACCTAAGGGTTAAGTAGCACCTGCCCTAAAGAGGCTGCAAATCTTTAAGTCAAGTGAACCCCACACAAGAACCAAGGAGCAGCAGCACTTCCTAATTGCTATTCTTTGGCCACTAATGCTTAACACACACAAAAAAGATAGATGATAGCCGAATAAGTAGAAAATAGTCAATATAATTCTTTAGCTGGAAAATGCTTAGTACAGTCTTCAATGGCAAACAGAGGGGAAAAAACTGTTTATTAAGATCACTTCACTCAAGCAACCTTGAGTTATCCTAAGCATAAAAAGCCCTTGTTAAAAATAACTTGCTGTTGCTCTAATCTCAACAACAAAAAACGTATTCTCTGTTCCCAGGAACTTTCCCAGCATTGCCTGCAGTCAGACACCAGGGATGTAACCATATGGTCTCATAATCAGTACCTTCTTGAAAAACAAACCTGAATGAAGGGAGGACACCAAGGTTAACAGGAGATCCTGAACAAAAACTTTGTCTCTTCTAATTTTTTGCCATTCTGCTTTCTTCCGGATCCTGGCCATTTCTTTGTCTGTTTTGGGTTATAAAAGCCCAAACCACTCTACTCACTCTGAAATGGTCTTGGAAAGCGTTTTTTTTCCTCCAGTTCCTTATTAATGCATCTACAATAAACTCACCTTCTCACCAAAGCAAAGAGACTTGTTTCTCTGATGAGGGACCAGGCGGGCCTGACTATTAGAACCACTCTCCCATCTCTCCTGTCTCTGAACCACATACATTTCTTTCTCTGCCCTCCTCTCTCCCCTACCTCAGCCCCCTGGGAAGGAAGGAAGCCTCAGCTAAATAAGGGTCACAATTCTATACAAACAGAAACATGTCCAGGGGGCCTGATTTGCACAGAACAAGGTTCTAAAGCTTGGGAGGTTGCCCACCCCAAAAACTTCCTTCCCATTCATATGAAAAGTATGATAAACACATTTTAGGACTGCAAAGAGAATTCGGTGAGAAAATGTATTAAGCGCCTAATCATTTTCTGCCCATACGTCATCACGTAATGAAAGACGGTTATTTCTACAACGGTGGTTATTATTGACACTGATTCCAAATAAAAGCGACCACATACAGGGGGTAGAGGTTTGCAGTTTATTTCATTACTGAATGATACACCGCCTACCACTTTATACTACTATTATGCTTTAGGAAGTTTTTTCATGTATTTCGGAATAAAAGGTCATGACAAGAAAAGGCAGAGAAAGCAAAACTCGACACGTGTATGATTTGCGAAGGATTCTCCCAGATGCTTTCATGTGTATTTTCACACTTAATTCCCATGAGCACCCAAGTGAGTGGGGGTGTTCATCGTCTCTGCTTTGCAGGTGAGAAAAATACACAATCATTTAGTTTCATGTGGGGATATTACACTAAAGACCAGCTCTTTTGTCATTCTCTACCTTCTTCCAAAAATACATTTCTGTAGTGTAAAGTAAGGAAGTTGCCTTCCAAAACAAGGTCTGCCTTTGTCCCGACTCCAAGAAACAGAATGGACTCTAAACTCTTGGAATTTTCTCAGTGATAACAGGGTCTTAGTTTTTCATGGTGTACCCCTGGATCAAACCTAATGGTTTGTGCTGCCAGAAACGAGATGACTCAGGACAGGGCCTCGCCAGAAAGCCAACTATGCAATTAGAAGGTTGGAGCTTTGAGCTACTGCAAATCAGCCTGACCTCTGGGGAGGGGAAGGGGGCTGGAGACAGGCTTCACCATGTGGTCTTCGATTCTAGCAAGCATGCCTCTGTAATGAAACACCCATAAAAACTCTGGGCACTCACACTTGGATGAGCTTCTCTCGTTGGTAATGCACATCAGTGGGCCATGTGGGCAACGTGCCTTAACTCCATAGAAAAAGGGACACGGGAGCTTTGCATTTGGGGACCTCCCCCCCCCCAGACTTCACCATAGGTGTCTCTTCTTTTGGCTGGTCCTGATCTGTATCCTTTTAGCTATAATAAAACAGTAGTCAAAAGGGTAGTGCTTTCCTGAGTTCTGTGAGTCATTCTAGGAAATCATCAAGCCTGACAGGGTGATGGGAACCTCTGAATTTGTAGGCAGTTGGTCAAAAGTGTGGTGGCTGGGAACCCCCGAGCTTTGGCTGGTGCCTGAAGTGAGGGCAGACTTGCAGGAACTAATGGAACTCCAAATTCTCAGTTGAGTCAGAATTGCATTGCTTATGGTTTACCAGTTGTTCAGTTATGTTTGCTTATAAATAACCTCACTGGATTAAATTTATACATTGGAAGATACATTGTAAGTTTTCTGTCTCCACTTATTTCTGTGTGATTGCTTCCCCCACCTCTGGTTTAGGCAAGACATACCACAGCACCTGATACTTGCTTGGGGAGATGAAAGGTAAAAAGTTGCAATAAAACCCAGCGGGACCTTAGTAACCTGACCACTGAGAATGATGACCACGACATCAACCACTGCTCCTGGCGGCCACAATGACATGGAGCGTGTGGATTTTGCGCATATGAGGCAATTACTCATAGGGCACAGTAAAAATAAACATGTACCTTCCTCCAGTTTTAAGGATTACCAGAGCAAACAAAATTCAAGTAAGCTAATTTGAAGTAAACAAACGCACCCATCATCAGGGCTTCTACATGTCAAGCAAATGGAAGGCTAAGCTGAAGTTGTTACCAAGGGAAGTTTCCCTTCAAGATAATTACATTGTTTCAAATGTGATCTCATCCACTGAGAACTATTTGTTTATTTCCTCGCTGAATTGCATCTTAACTCACAGAAGACTCATTACAAAGTTCAGGGTAAGTGGGGAGAGGAAGGGTGACAGAAGAGGGCACCCGTCACTCTCTTCTTGGCAGACAGCAGCTGTCTCCGGGGAAGGGGAGCCAGTAGCCAGACTCTGTGGGTGCTCCCTGACCTCCAGCTCCAGGGATATCTGTGCTTCACACTGACGCTTTTTTCTGCAACTGTGCTTATTTTGCTGAGGGGAATTCAAGAATCCACCTTAGCTCCGATTTCTTAGGAAAATATTCCAGTTGTCACATTTTCAGCTATCAGGATATGGACAAAGTGGAACCCCTGCCTCTGGGCCTGTCTAGATATGGTCTGGTTACCTTTCAGCTGTGCTTCGTGCAAACTTAGCAGCCTGAGCTGGGGAGGATGTTGTTTCCTAATAAAAAAAAGGCATCCGTAAGAAAAAATAGCACACGCAGCTGCCACGTCGAAAAATGGATTCCCTTACAAAATGCAGATGTACCCCATGATGGCTTTGCAAACAGACAATTGGAAAATAAGTGAACTATAAGTTTATACTGGTCAATTTGAAATTCATGTTAAATGCTAATAATACTGAGGGAAAGAAAGGACCTAGTGATGGTGTGACCTAGTGTGTGGCCCGCAGTGTCCCCAGGGACGCCTTTCAAGGCTCCTTGATATTTAACATTCAACACCGCAGCCCTTTCTGCATAAAACAAACAAAAATCTACTGATACTACTATGCGTTGCTTCTCTTTTCTCAGATACACTACTAGCTCCATTTATAAAGGAATACAGAGTAGAGAGAAAGGCATAGGCTACTTTTCAAGTCTGTGTTGATTGGGTGCTTTTCAGTTCTTATTTGTTTGCAGTTTGGTTCCCGAAACACAAAAGATGACTTTGCTAATTTCTCTTATTAGAAAAAAAACATGAATTGCCCAGCAGGCCTGTAAACAATCTAACATGCAGCAAATAATTGCACTGAGGACATGATAAGATATGCAACTGAGCTTATTTGTTCACATCATGGGAAGTCTTTATGTTTACCATGGGTACGGCTCCAGGATCTAGTCTAATTCAATGAAAGCATCATTGGGTTATCTTTCAGAGTCCCCTTGAGTTAGTTCATATAATGTAGTATTTCAGGTCATCCCTTGCAGCAGGTGGGAACAGCATCATCACCTCTGGATATCTAGGAAACAGTGAGGCATTGGGTTTGCCTACTTGAGCAGGGCAGGCTCCCTGCTCTCACTTCCCCACCTCTGCTTAACAGGGATGCTCTTTTTCTTTTTTTAGGCAGCGAGTAAGCATCCATATTTCTTTTTCATTAAATACACAGTATAGCATCACGTCAGGAAATGCAAGGGTGACATGCTCAGAAATAAAAGTGTGGAAACGAAAGCACCCAGCCCTATGTAACTGCTGAGTCAGCCAAAAGCCTCCGGAAGATAATTCCATTGATGGTGAAACTTACATTTTCTCTAAGGCTATTGTGTAGCTTAATTCGTTACAATTTTTAAAAGTGCTGGGAGAGATTTGATGAAAAGGGGCATATATATAAAAATTATAACCAATTATATAAAACATGGCATTATAATGTGAATGTAAAAAGGATGAGCTCCATGCAGTACAGAATGTAAATGCTACTGAAAAAGGAGTATTTGAGTTGGGGGGGGGGTGCGTTCTTCCTGAGCAATTGGGGCATTAGACTGTCAGAGGAAGGTCTACTTGCTTTATTTGGGGGAAAACATGACAACATTGGAAGAGTGCACCTGTAAGGATCACAGTTGAAGAGAAAAGCAGAACACCTTGCAATACCATCTTCCAGTAGCCCCTGGGGCAGGCGGTGGTGCAGGAGCCTCTGCCTTACCTTTGAAAGCAAAGACAGAGCATCTGACCCCAGGACCCACTGAGATATTTCATCAGGCTTTGTCACTGGCTACCGTCTTCCTGGAGCAGTTGCAGTGCCACGAATTAAACCTGTAGTTGAGGAATCCAGCGTGCTTTAATTTTTAACATAAGGTCCATGTACTGTTAAGTGATCCAAGTCCCCTCAAAAAAGAAGGATGTTTCAAATTCAACCTCACCTCTTTGCCTAGGAAGGAAGGTCATCTTAGCTCACCAGCAGGCCCTAAAAGGGAAAAAGAGGCAACGTGGTTGTATGCGTGCAGAGGGGAGGGAGTATGAGGACATCGGACAAAATATGCCTCCACTGGGGGGACCAGCAACATTTATTTTTAAAAAAAGTTAAGTGAACAGGACATCATGGTGTGTGTAAGGACATACATTGCATACTGTTGGAATAAATAATTTCCATGAAACTATGTGTATTAGGTGTGGCATAAATAAGTAACTAATTTGAAAAATAAGGTAGAATTTGCAAGACAACTATTTTAGAATTTGGATAGCCCTTACAAAGGTTTACACACACAATCTGAGAGGGTGCCAAGTATGCTCTAAGCACTACTTCCCAGGTTTGGGGATCACACTTCTCTATTTCAGAGCTACAGTAATCAAAACAGTGCAGTACTGCTATAAGGACAAACATATAGATCAACAGAATGCAAATACAATATAAATAAATATATAAATAAAAAATAAGCCTACACTATGGGCAATTGATTTTTCACAAAGATGCCAAGTCCACTCAATGAGGAAAAATTGTCTCTTCAACAAATGGTGCTGGGAAAACTGGATATCCACATGCAAAAGAATGAAATTGGACACTACCTCACATCATATTTAAAACTTAACTCTAAATGGATCAACTACCTGAATATAAAAGCTAAAACTATAAAACTCTTACACAAAACGTAGAGGAATATCTTCACGACCTTGTATTAGACAGTGAATTCTTAGACTTTACTGAAAAAGCACAAGCAACAAAAGAGAAAAATAGAGAAATTGAACTTCATCAAAATTAAAAAAATTTTGTGCATCAAAGAAAATTATCAAGGAAGTGGAACAAACCACAGAATGGGAAAAATATTGGAAACTGTAAATTTGATAAGGTTTTAATACCCAGAATATATAAAGAAATCCTACAAACTAACACAAACACATACAACCCAATGAAAAACTGGGCAAAGGACTTGAATCAACATTTCTCATATAAACATATACATATGGCCAATAAGCACATGAAAAGATACTTAACATCATTAGCCATTAGGGAAACACAACTCAAAACTACAGTGAGGAGGAGGGACAAGATGGAGGCATAGAGAGAAGTGGAATTTAGTCAGTCCCCTGGAACAACTAATAAACAACCAGGAACAACTAGTAAATAATCCAGAGTAACTGCCGGGAGACAACTGTGACTGTCCACACATCGTACACCAACCTGGACTGGGAGGAATGCCTGAAATTGCAGCATAGAATCTGTAAGTAAAAGCTGTGGACCCATGCTGAAAGCACACCCCCCCTCCATGGCAGGCTTTGCTGCAAACCCTCGCTGTGCTAGAAACTAGCAGTACTCTCCAAGCGAGTGGAATGAGCAAATATAGATCAGCTGAGTTCCAACTGGGGTTTTAATTAACAAATGTAGACTGCTGAATACAAGCTACCAACCCCCAACAAGCAGACAGAGGCTTTTAGTGGCAACTGACCTTAAAGAACCAAAAGACTCATCTGTACTGGGAGGGGAAGCCCAGAAGAACAGGTGTTACCTGTGGCCAATGATTGAAACTGGTAGGCCTTGTACTGGCTCCAAAAGGGGGCTTTCTGTCCCTCTTTCTCTCTCTCAACCTGAGGGGCTTAGTGGAGAAAGCCGCAGCCATTTTCAGTTCCCAGCACTCTGACCCAGACAAGGGTGGAGATAACAGAGACAGAGAGACTATTCAAATGAAGATGATAAATCCCTAGTGGGTGTATCTTCCCTAAAAGCAAGGAGTTGGGGCCCAGCTTCCCCTTCAGAACTAGATCCCAGAGCCTGGAGGAAAACAGCGAAAACAGAAACAGAAGGGACCGCACCTCCTTACACCACTTGGGAGCGACAGGCTGACAGGTGCCACCTGCTGGGCAGGTTAGGAAAAGCACAGCAACTGGAAACCTCACATAAAAGTCTGCCATTCTTGTAAGATACATCCTGAATACAACCCCATTCTGAGACCTGAACCCGTTCTGGTCTAGGAAGATCTGACTCGGGTAACCAAGGAAACCAGATGCCTAGACAACAGAAAACTACAACCTACACTAAGAAAAATGAAGTTATAGCCCAGTCAAAGGAACAAAATTACACTTCAACTGAGATACAGGAATTGAAACAACTATTGATAAATCAGTTCAAAAAGTTTAGGGAAGATATGGCAAAAGAAATGAAGCGTATAATGAAAACACTGGGCATACATAAGGCAGAAATCAAAAGTTTGAAAAAATAACTGGCAGAATCTATGGAAATGAAAGGCACAACACAAGAGATGAAGACACAATGGAGCCATACAACAGCAGATCTCAAGAGGCAGAAGAAGACACTCAGGAACTGGAGAACAAGGCAACTGAAAACCTACACACAAAAGAACAGATAGGGAAAAGAATGGAAAAATATGAGCAACATCTCAGGTAATTAATGACAGCACAAAGCACATGAATGTACGGATCATGGGTGTCCCAGAAAGAGAAGGGAAGGGAAAAGGAAAAGGGGCAGAAGCAATCACAGAGGAAATAATCAATGAAAATTTCCCATCTCTTATGAAAGACATAAAATTATGGATCCAAGAAGTGCAGCATACCCCAAACAGAATAGATCTGAATCTGAATAGATCTATGCCAAGACACTTAATCAGATTATCAAACATCGAAGATAAAGAGAGAATCTTGAAAGCAGCAAGAGAAAAGTGATCCATCACATACAAAGGAAGCTTGATAAGACCATGTGCAGATCTCTCAATAGATACCATGGAGGCAAGAAGGCAGTGGGGTGATATATTAAAGATACTGAAAGAGAAAAACCACCAACCAAGAATCCTATATGTGGCAAAACTGTCCTTCAAATATGAAGGAGAGCTTAAAATATTCTTTGACAAACAGACAAGGAGAGAGTTTGTGATCAAGATATCTGCTCTACAGGGAACACTAAAGGAAGCACTGCAGACAAAAAGGACAAGACAGGAATGAGAGGTTTGGAAAACAATTTTGAGAGATAGTAGCACAGCAATATAAGTACCCTGAAGAAATATGACTGCAAGTATGGTTGAAAGAAGAAAGTTAGGAGCATGTGGGACACTGGAAGGAAAAAGGAAAGATAGAGACTGGGACTGTATAACTCAGTGAAATCTAGAGTGCTCAACAATTGTGATAAAATGTACAAATATGTTTTTACATGAGGAAGAACAAATGAATGTCAACATTGCAAAGTGTTAAAAATAGGGTGGTATTGGGAAAAAAATAAAATGAATGCAAACTAAAGACTATAGTTGACAGAAAAAAAAAACTACAATGAGATACTTTTCCACACCCATTAGGATGATTATTATTTTTAAAAATGGGGAAAAAACAAGCATTAGCAAGGATGCAGAGAAATAGGAACCCTTGTACATTGTTGGTGGGAATTTAAAATGCTGAAGCTGCTGTCCAAAACAGTTTGGCAGTTCAAAAGAAAGTTAAACATAGAATTACCACATGATCTATTAAATCCACTTCTAGGTATATACATAAAGCACTGAAAACAGGGACTCAAATAAATATTCATACACCAATCTTCCTAGCAGCATTATTCCCAATAGCCGAAAGGTGGAAACAACCCAAGTATCCATCAACAGATAAATGGATAAACAAATGCGGTATATGCATACAATGGACAATATTATTCAAATGTAAAAAGAATGATACACGCTACATCATGGAGGGACCTTGAAGACATCATGTTGAATTAAATAAGCCAGACACAGAGGGCCAAATATTGTATGGTTCTACATAAAAGAAATTCCTAAAATATGAAACTTCAGAGACAGTAAGTAGGTTATAGGTTACCAGAGGCGAAGGAGGGGTGGGAATGGGGAGTTACTGTTTAATGGCCACACAGTTTCTGTCCAGGGTACTGAAAAAGTTTTGCCAGTGGATGGTGATGATAACATAACACTGCAAATGTAATCAAGAGCACTGAATTGTGTACTGGCAACTCGTTAAAATGGGAATTTTTTTGTTATATAGATGCTACCACAATAATTTTTAAAAAAAGAGTAGATGAGCATCCCCTCAGCAGACCTCTGTGAGCTAAGACCCCACACATAAATAGGAGACCAATGTGAGGACCAAGATATACCAAGAGATCTCCAGGATGGCATAAGTCCATTTCCATGAGGGCATCCAGTTGCATGAGGGCATGAGTCCATTCTATAGAACCAAGTAACCTCTTGGAAAGAAGCAGAAAAATTAAAAACACTAGGAAATCTGAGCATTTTTGGGAGACACTCCCTCATTGAAAAGAGGCTACTGAATTCTGCAGAGCCTGAAAAGTGTATAGTTCAGGGGTCATTCTACATTTTGACATACTTGGTAGACAAAAATGGCCACTGAAGGTTGCTGACAACACTGAAAACAGGCTTGGTTTATTCCAGGTTGTCTCATCCAGTAACCTGGACTCTACAGTGGGCACCCGAAGACCCAGAAGCTTTAAAAGGTACCTAGGAGGATCAGAGCAGATGAGGGTTTCCCATTGGCATCACTACTCTATGTCTGTTTGGGAGCCTCTCCTCCCATGTGCCATCATCAGGAATTTTAGACAAACTACGATTTTAAAAAGTTACATGTACAGCCAAGCTATAGGCATATTTTGCATAGATGCTATTAAGTTTGTCTTGTCCACAACACTCAAGATGCATGATACATGTGCAGGGTCATTTGTTAAAAATCAAAAAAAAACAGTAGTATAAAAATAGAATGTCTAGTGGCCCTAATATATCTAAAAGCTTTTAGGAAGGACAGATAAATTGAACTTAGCATCTTATGGCCAGAAACAAAAATTTCCCTGTACATTCATACAAGATTATAAAAATCTGATTTGCAAGCCCCCTTGTTGTTACTTAAACAACTCAGTCTACTACCTGGGAACACTGGCTATTTCCATCAGTCTCCAAACCTTTGAATAAAATATGACATTGGACAAAAAAATATGATTTTATGTTACTGTAGAATTGGACATCAGCATCACGTGAATGTTACTGAGCCAGCTCGATAAAGGCTCACTTAGAGTAACAGTAATTCTAAGAAGAAAAGACTAATTTCACAAGCAAATTGTAGAATCAAAGCCCAGCATGGCTTATTTAAAGACAGTTTTTCATTTTGGGGTTCTTTGTCTGGATAAATTTGGGGTACAAAGTTTGTTAGCACCTTCTTGAGAAGAAAAAAATGAAGTTCAATATCATAGCATGTTCTAATATTAGAATGTGCAGTCAGATTTCAGAAATCTTACTTTTGTGTAAGAAATATAAGTTAACTTGTGATTTTAGGAAATATTTTATTATTGAGGGAAACAAAATCAGCTAATCTCATCAATCCAACCCGATTTTTAAGAACTTTACATTTCTCTTTAATGACATCAATTTTCTTCAGAAGGTATGTGAATAAATGTCTGTGTTTTATTCCTTAAAATCTATCAGTTTTTGTTGAACTGCAGCCCAGTAGCCTTGATTCATGAAAGCAATTACATAACTATGTAGCTTACGTGGTATGACTGTGTAACTGTGAAAACCTTGTGGCTCACACTCCCTTTATCCAGTGTATGGACAGATGAGTAGAAAAATGGGGACAAAAACTTAATGAAAAATAGGGTGGGATGGGGGGATGGAATGTTTTAGGATTTCTCTTTTACTTTTATTTTTATTTCTTTTGGAATAAGGAAAATGTTCAAAAATTGATTCTGGTGATGAATCCACAACTATCTGATGGTACTGTGAATAATTGATTGTACACTGTGGATGACTGTAAGGTATGTGAATATACCTCAATAAAACCGTTTTTAAAAAAGAATCTATCCGTTTTGAAAAATCACATGTATTTTATGTGCCTTTGTATAAAATCACATATATTTTACATTCCTTTGTATAAAAAGTATATTACATCAGTGTGGGCATTTCAATCAATGTATTATCTGGAGCCCACATTCAGATTTCAAAATAGGAAATACGAGTAGATATTTCAAAAATAAACTCTGGGGGAATTTAATCCTATGCCGAGTGATGAGACTAACCCATTACTCTCTCTACACTAACACAGCTCTCTCATTCCCAGCTCATGGAAAACACTAACAAAAATGTGGCAACTAGACCAGAAGTAATGGTTTCCAGAGACCCCCTTGGCCCTGTCTTTCCGATTTTGATTCTGCGTGTCCCTGGAAACACATGGACGACCTCCTCTGATTCTCTGACCCATCGTTCTCAATATCCCTCATAAACCTCCTTCTTCTACTTATTGCAATTATTTTTCAAAGAAATATTGTTTTAGTTGATAAATTAACAGAAAACATAAAATAAATGCATACATAAATGAGATGCATAAGTAAAAACAGAAATATATACAGCATAACACACAAAACGTGGAATGTGAATAAGTAAATGAATAAATAAATAAATGGATAAATAAATAATTGCTGTGTGTTGAACAGGTGAAGTACATCAAAATCATAAAATACTATACATTTCAAAATATGTGGCTTTAGGAGGTTTGCAAAGTGGCTAAAATTCATATATGTACACAGTCCAAAATTATTTATACACTATTCATTTATCACCTGTCTGAACCAGCATATAAAGATCAGCTATTATGTATAAAGTTCTTGGCAGTAGCTGTGATATTTGGGACATTTCTAATTCTTAATTAAAGCTCTGGAAGCTCAGTGACTTCTGGGCAAAATAAGCAACTGGATGTAAGACAGACCACTTGCTTTCAAACCTCTAAATATCATACCACAGACCAAGGAAATTTCAACCATATAATCTTGTAGTCAAACATGATTTTCATCACTAGATCATGCACAGAATTTTCAAAAAAGCTAAAACTACTCTATATGAGAAATTGTCATCATCATCTTGCACATTTTATACCTATCACATTTTATAATTAGTCTAAACTGAAGTGAATTAATATGTTCACCAGCATTTATTTACAAAGCGAAAGGAAACACTACAAATGCTATTAGGTTGTTTTTTTAATAGGAAACACACACAGATCATAGCCTCCAGAAGAAATATTGATAAATTGTGCTATCTAAATCATGCTTTAGAAATGGGTATGAAATTAAATAGCGATGTAATATATTTAGTGAAACACATTAAATGCAATGGAGTAGCAGCAACTACACACAAAAAAAACTCATCAGCTGTCACTCTCTTACAAAAATTAATTAAAATATGTAAAGAAGGTATCCCTGACATAGAAGATAAACTTCGCACAACCATTTCATAATGAGGACTTATTGTATTTCACGTTATTAATTTTTAAAAATTGAACGTAATGGGAATAAATTAATCTTATCCCTAGGTATTTTTCTTTCAATTATTTATAAATTTTCCAGTGCCACACTACTGACAGCAACGGAGGCCAATTTAAAGAAATCATATGGGGATTCAATTCATGCAAATCAGAAACACAACACACAAGCTCCTTGGGCACCCTTGGACTAATTAAATATGCTGCTCATTTAGTTTTTAACTTCTTTTAGCAACCACTGAAAGAGTTAGATGTTAAGCTAATATAAGGGTAACCACCAGACCAAAAATGGTTAAATTGATACTTTAATTACTACTTGAAATCTGATTTCAATGACAATATTTTCTACTGGGGTGCTGGAAATGATCATGAATGATGCTTTGAGGGTCAATGCCAAGCTGCAAAATGCCTCTTCGTGTAAAGGAACATGAAGGGGGACAATTAATGAATCTTATCTCTCACCCCAAGCTCACTGAAATTTTTACTTGTATCTTACTCTCCTTTACTGCTACTTACTAGGTACCTGGATTTGATTTTTAAGTGACACAGTAAAATTCAAGCTATACTTATTTTCTGATTTGGGAATTATTATATAAAGGGAAAGAACTGCTTAATTCAGTAGAAATATCTTCAGTACTTACAGCAATACATTAACTTACAGTTAACATGGAATTATTCAGTATAGTTAATCTTTCATAGAAAAATTAATCTACCCCTAAAAAAAGGTAGCACAGCATGTGAATTTCAAGAGTATTAATTGATTTAATCCACTGGGCAATCATTTGTGCAACAGAAAAAGTAATAAATTCAACAAGTCTCAAGTGGGATAGATGGATTAATGCATCGCCAAACAGTAAGCCATTCGCTCCTTTCCAGCTGATAATATGGGAATCCTTACTTTTTCCTCCGGGTCTCTTCCCACACCAAGTTGTGGGTCAGTAATCATTTTGCCATCATGACCTTTGCATCTTCACTCACATAGATGCTATGCGGTGGTCTGTTGCATTTTCTACTGATGGCTTGGGCATTGGCTCATTTATTTGTTGGTTTAGTTCTTCTCAATCATTTCCCCTCGCTGGACTAAAACCAATAAGTAATGATAAAAGTGGAAATAATCTATAGCCTCCTAATTCCCTTCTGCTTTGGATCTCCTTTACGAGCATCTGCTGCCAATCAGCTGGGAGGAGAAAATGTCACTGCAAAATAAAAGCAAGTAATTTATAATAAACAAGCAGAAAGCTAGCAACTGATAACATGATGAACCTGCTTCCTTCAATTTTGTGAAGACACAATATAACTAAATTGTGACCTATAGGAATGGAAATTAAGAATGAAAATAATTCTCGGTGAAGGAGAGTCACAATGGATTAACAAGAAGACAAGAACAAGACTCACCATCTCTTCGGTTAAGCCTTGCAAACCCCGGACCGTGGCTGCGGGACAGCTCCGAGGAGCTGCTGAAGGAGGCTTGAGGCAAAGCAGATGCCAGCGGCTCATCGCAATTGTCTGCCAGGGAAAAATATCCACATTCAGGTTCAGACACGAAGTAAAGCTTTTATTTCTTCTTTCTTGCATTCCTTCCTTTAATTAATGGGCTAGGAAAGTACTAGAACATAATTCAGAGGGTTACTAGGCAATGTTTACCAACAGGGTCTTCATTTCTTTTGTGGTGCATAGGCAAGAGGGGAGAGAGCTCTGATTTGTAGCATTTTCCATTCCTTGTGACATACATATCCTACCACAGCTAATTTCAAGCCATCGATGTGACGTTCTGAACGCATATCACACCATTTCCACCATGCAGATGTGACACATGTAAATAACCTCAAGAGTATATAGATAATAGTAACACATCATAGAATAACCTGTAAGTGATGAGTTTTGAGGATTTAATCTTCATTTTTAATATAATTGCTTTTTAATTGTAAATTTATATAATTTGATTTTGAAAAATGGCTGTGTTTTTTTGTGTTTTTTTGTTTTGTTTTGTTTTATTAAATTCAGTTTTATTGAAGTACATTCGCACACCATACAATCATCTATGGTATACAATCCACTGTCCACAGTATGATAACATAGTTATGCGTTCATCAGAAAAATGGCTGTGTTTTAACAACTGACTTGCAAAATTCATGGAAAGCTAATGCTCAGCTCTCAAAATGGTACAGACTTGGCCCCAAGACACTATTGCTCAATGGGGAAGCACTAGGCATATTTCCTTCACAGTAAGGAAGAAGTAGGCATTGCTGCTTCTATTGAATACTGCGAGAAAATTTTTAAAACTTAAAGGCACCAGAAATTGGAAAAACAAAAATCAACTGACAACACTCCTAGTTGAAATGATTGTGTTGGTAGAAAACCCAAAAGTAAATGGCTAGCTATAAGCTCAGTATACAAAAACTGACTGCATTTCTAAACTCTATAGTTAGAAAATAAATTAAATAGCAGGAAAATCAAAAAGTAACCAAACATATAAGCACTTAAGAATAAGCCTCACAAAATTGTGAAAGACATATTTATCGGGATGATTATAAAAGTTTTATTAAGAACCATTAAAGTAAAATTACATAAATGCTGAGAGTCAAATACTTGCAGATAGAAAACAATTTTTTTTTTTTTTTTTGCTTTTTAAATTTTTTTATTGCAGTAACATACGTATACCATGCTATTTGCTATTTTAAACATTTTAAGTGTGCTATTCAGTGGCACTAAGTACATTTACAATGTTGTGCTACTACCTCCACCATCTGTTACCAAAGCATTTTCATCATCCAAAACAGAAACTCTGCACCCATTAAGCAATAACTCCCTATACGCCTTCATCCCAGCCCCTCGTAACCTCTAATCTACCATTTCTATGAATTTACTTAGTCTAGATTTCTAAGTGGAATCATTCAATATTTGTCTTCTTGTGTTGCGTTATTTCACTGAGCATGCCTGTGCATTGCTTACCAATATAAATTTGAGATATTTTTTATCAATCGTTGCAAATATCTAGAAATATTGTTTATGTTCTTCAGTACTTCAAAACAACCACAGCTAAATTCGCCATTAAATCATGTTACATAATGTGCTGATAATTAAGAACATTTACAATTTCTAATAATTGATAACTGCATGTCAATATATTTGGTTTTCTTTGGACTCCTATGTATATTATTTTATGCATGTACAAGCATTCCTCTGAGAAGAAGCTCACAG
This sequence comes from Choloepus didactylus, assembly GCF_015220235.1. Taxonomy (NCBI): domain Eukaryota; kingdom Metazoa; phylum Chordata; class Mammalia; order Pilosa; family Megalonychidae; genus Choloepus; species Choloepus didactylus. Next base: position 24,840,374 of record NC_051316.1, read on the forward strand.
GCTTCAGCAAACTGCCCAAGGGGTCCTCGGCACAAGAAAGGGTTAAAAAGCCCCCATCGAGGGTGTATGCATTGAAAGTTCTAGAAAGTTCTAGACCCTTGAGTACTTCATGGGACATTATTAGCATTTCAGAAAAATTCCAGAAGGAGGTTACCTACAGTTCACAGTGGATTGTGTTAACTCCAGTGTTACCACAGCAACTTCTCCTATGCAATATAATATCCAGTAGCCCTGAGCCTGCATCATTCCCACTGTATGTGGAAGGTCCAAGAACCTGATCAACCTCCTCAAAATGACACAGCTGGATGCAACAAAGACAAAGAGACAAGTAAGGAGGATCTTCATTATTGTTTTAACATGGAAGCCCTCTCCAACCTCAGCCCAGAACCTCCTCTTTAAGAATCTGCCCAGACAGCTCTCCCACCTCCACCACCAACTTTCTCCTTCAGTCCACTCTTCCCAAACTTTTCTCACCACACCGCACTGAGGTCTCTCCGTACTGGGCTGGAGGCTTCCTAAGGACAGGGGGTGGGGTCTGATGCATTCAGAGCTTCCTAAACTTCAGTTTTCTATCTGTAAAATAGGAATAATAATAATATGCACCTAATAGGGTTGCTGTGAAGATTAAATGTCTTTGCTGTTATTACTTTTGTTATGGTGAAAACAAGTCATCACATATTAATTTTCCTCAAAATAGTCTGTAAGGACATTTGCCTTACAGAAAGATACAGAAGGTAGTGCTAAAAATTCCAAACCATACTGTCACACTTTCCTTAAAAGAAGACATGGGAATGTTAGTCTTTAAAAAATAAGAAGCAATACTGTTGTGATGTAATCTTTCCTTTTTAGAAACAACTTTGTAAACGTTTAAAAAAACATAATTTTCTTTATACCCCTTAGAGTTTTACAATCAGTTGTTCTGATTTACTCCAAACAATCAAATCTGAGAATGCACATGGTCAAAACTAAGGTGGCCACATCTTTTAAGGTACTTGGTCAGGGTATATGGACAGTATTTTCAGTGTCCTAAATTACTTCTTTATCTTAGAAGGCAAAGGTATAGATGCCACCCAAAATCTCCATTAAATAGCTGTTTTCAATCGGAAATGCTCATATTTTATACTAAGATTCCTGGAGGGGAAATTGGTAAGACTCAATTTAATTTTCTTTTTCTGGCATCATTATATCATATTTCAGTGTCACTAAAAGAATGTTATTATCATCAAATTATTCTGATAAATAATATTTATATTCAAAAAACAGATGAATCCTGACATGCTTCAAAGCCTCAAGGATTATTCACAGATAATTGTTTTTAGCAAGTGAAACAGCAAAAAACAATTGTAAGAAAACAACTATTTATCACTTAGGGGCAAAAAAACAAGCCAAGCAGAAACAATAAGCTCATAAGAATTAATATAGGAAGACAGAGAATACTATAATTAGATAGGCTAAAGTAGCTTTTTTTCTCTTCATAATAATCACTCATATTCATAAGAAACGATTCTATGAAATAATCTCAATTGTGAAATGCACTTATGCCTTCTGAAGTTCAAGCGTACTCAAGGTTAGGTTCTTAGAGAGGCTTAAGAAATCTAAAGGAAAAGAGATAATCCACTGCCATGTATTTTAGAGAAAAAACAAATGCTCCACAATTGTTCATGATTTGTGCATGATTCAGATCAGATTACTAGAGACATCTTTGCATGCATTTTTATATAATAAATGCACATTTAGGATATACTCAAATCTTGTTTCAAGATGTGTAGCTATAGTAATACCATTTTAACCAATAGCCTAATGTTTGACCTGCCTACAGAGCAACACGAGGCTGAGATTATTTTAAAAAATTACAAAAGAAATTCCAGTTTTTGTTTTTTAAAAATGCTATGCATATTTATTTTTCCAGGTGAAATCTTAGAAATTCGGCACTTCCCACAGCTGGGGAAAATATTATTGGCTTAAGTGCTCCTGATCTAAGTAAGACAATCCAAGTGGTTTCCAACACCCTGACCTCCTGATAAAACTACTTAATCCACTACTACCACCACCACCACCACCACCACCACCCAAATTCCAGAGAGACTTCCCCGATTAACTATGGCCCATTGGTAAGGCACTTGTGCAATTTCTTTAGCACACTAGAATTCAGTTTACACATTATTGTATATGAATGGTATCTTTTCAGTATGCAAATCTTCTGAACTACATTTGTTTTTCCACCCTCAATACATCTACCTATTCTCTGGAAGGAAAAAGAGAGAGAAGCATGAACTTCCCTGGAGGCTGATGTCTGGCCCTACTTGTTCTCTCCAAGTGGAGAGTCCAGGTGTTGGTATTCAAATCCCACACCCATAAAAGTGCTCCCCTCAGTCTCTGGACCTGGGAGAACACGATGGAATTCTGAGTCCAGAACATCTGGACTCTGGAGAACCTGAGGATATCTGGAAATCACTTCCTTATTCATAAGAGTCAGGTCTGGAAATAGTCTGGGCCTCCAATACCCACTGTTCCTGGAGATGCAGTGTAGGGGGTTCAATACTGTCCCTAAAAATGAGACATTCAAGTCCCAACCCCTGGGTGTGAATGCAACCTTATTTGGAGGAAGGATCCTTGCAATTATAACTAAGTTAAGGCTCCTGAGATGAGATCATTCTGGATTAAGGGTGGGTCCTAAATCCAATGACAGGTATCCTTATAAGAGAACGGAGGAGGGGGATTTGGCAGACAGACACACAGAGGTGAAGGTGCTGTGAAGGTGGAGGCAGAGACTGAAGGGAGGCATCTACCAGCCAAGGAGCACCTGGAGCCACGAGAAGCTGAAAGAGTCTTTGGAAGTCTCCAACCCTGCTGACACCTGGATTTCAGACTTCTGGCCTCCAGAACCCTCAGGGAATCAATTTCCATTGTTTTAAGCCACCCAGTTTGCGGTAATTTGTTATAGCAGCCACAGGAAACTAATACACACCACAGGCCTCTGAGAACCTTGTGAACATCAGGGGCCAGCTTCCCACCTCTCCCAAAGTGTGTGGTAATGCCACCTGCCTGGGGTTCTGCAGATTCACAACCCATGGCTTTGCTAGTTTTTACCCCCATTCTGAACGTGGCCAAGTGTTCGGGGGCAATGGCCCATTTCCAACCTCTAGATACACACACAGTGGGAATGAGATGATGACACCCCAAAACCTACAGGTAAGACATGCTGGTGCCACATGGGTAATTAATTCTCCAGCCTCATCCCAGCCACCCCACACCTTGTCCCTATCTGCAACAACACCGAGCAGATTTATGGGCAGCTTAAACCATGCGCTTGAACATCTCTATCAAACCTTAATGACTAATTCTGTGATCATCAAGGCCTGGGCTGATAGGACATAGGGGAAAGAGAGCAGAGGTGATTTCTGATTTCTGGCTTAATGTCTCTTCCAACAAATGATGCATTCAAGTAATAAAACATGGTTCTTTCCTTGCCAGAACAAATGCAGAAAGGGTACATTTTTCCAAGTTCTGGGATCATATATTTATGTCACACACGGATTTACGCCCAGCCATTAGCAAAGTCCACTTCTGTTTTTACTTCCAGGCTTCCTTTCATATGGTAACATATGTACTGAATTATTTCATAGGTTTGGTTTACGTACATTGTATTAAGTCAGAGCATTCAGTAGACAGATCTGCGTCTGATGTTGCCTGTAAAACTGTTCCACAGTGCTTAAGGATTCATGCTTCCTTGTATCCACATGGTAGCATGCATATCTAAAGAATAGTTTGCCTTTAATTTTAGGGCTGCAACACAGTAAATTAATGCCCATTAATTGGAACTGTCATCGGGTTACATTAGAGATCAACTTAAAATACTCATTGTTCTCATAATTAAATTAGCACCTCAAATTCTCCACAGGGGAGTTGGGTCAAACTAGTACTGTTTCCCTCCTTATATCCCAACATTTGTGAAATGCCTTACACATTTTCAAGAAAAATTCAAATTATATAATAGTGTGTTGCAAATGCTGAAATATTGAAGGCAGAGGCAATTTAGTTGGGTATGTACTTGCTAATAAAAAAGCCTCCTGCCCAGTGATCTGGTTTTGAATTTCTAGAAATTCAGTGACTCAAATATACCAAATCAGTTGTTTAAAGGCTTCCTCTGCCCTTTATAACCATCTAATTTCACTTAAAAACAAATAAAGGTTTGACTTAATTAACTTAGCTGATAAAGCACATAAAACTTAACCTTTTAGATGTTGGGATTTTTCACCAAGTTATATGCCCAGGAGTCTACTTCTGAAACTCAGCACTTGCCCTGGAGTGGCAACACAAAGAATCAAGTCCAATCCATCATTGGTTTTTAAATCATGCAAAACTGTGTGACCCTTGGAGGAATCAAAACTCTGGAGGGAGAACTGCACCAGCTGCTCTCACTGACTGTCCTGCTTGGGTGTCCTAAGAAGATAAGGAGGTAGAACTGTTTGAAACGCAATTTATACTTAATTCCCTTTCTATATATTACTGCATAATAACTGAAAACTGCTAACACTACTTTTTTTCTTTTTTTATGCATTTTTATTGTGAACTTTAACATATATTCATAACAGTGATAACTTTCAAAGTATGATTTCACAAGTAGCTAGAGAGCAAATTTCAAAGAATGTCATGGGTCACAGTTCCACAACTTCTCCCTTTTCATTATTGTAAAATATAATATACATACAAAAAAGTGTTAACTTTCGATGTACAGCTCAACAAGCAGTTATACAGGAATTTCAAAAACTGTATGGGTTACAGTTCCACAGTTTCAGTTCTTTCCTTATTTTGAAATATAGGGTATATACAGAAAGGTGAAGACTTTCAAAGCATGATTCAATGAATAGCTATAGAGCAAATTTCAAAGGATGTTATAGGTTACAGTTCCAACATGTCATTTACCTCCTTCCAGCTATTCAAACACCCCAGCAACTAAAGAAAAAATATACATATAAAGTTTCAGTATTCACAGACCTTTGTTAAATCTTATCTTTTTTGTGGCTACCACTTCCTCTTAATCTCTTTCTCCATCTTCAGGGGTAAAAAACCCTAGAATGGACATGAAAGGGTTTAGATGGACCTTTCTATTTAAAGGACAGTTTCTTCTAATATTCCATGTGTCTTTAAACACTTACAGAATTCAACAAAAAGTTTTACTGTACTATCACATTTGATCCATAAATGTTATAACAATTGTTGGATTTTTACAACAATACCTGGGTTACACAATGATTTTTTTTTTCATTATCTTTGGAAGAACATTTTGACATTTTGGTAATTTGAGCATTTTCTTTGGGAAGAATTTAAAGCAACTTAAGAAAAATAACTATATATATATATTCCAAAGCGAAAGACTCACCGCTTTAGGCCAAATGAGTAAACAGAATAAATGTCATTTCAAAGAAATATGTATTTGGTGTCTCAAATAAGCAAAAGATTTGTTTGTTTTTCCTATCCCAAGCTGTTTTTAACATCTTCTTTTTGAATCTGATGTTCTATAATTCCAATATAAAGTATTGTGGTAGGTGTGGATCTTTTTCTTGATACTACCAGGGAATTAGTAGGGCTCTTGAACCTAAGGATTGGTTATTTTTTTCAGTTCTGAGAAATATTGATAGATTATCTCTTAAGTATTTCCCTTTTCCCCATTGTATTACCTCCCTCTAGAACTCAGGAAGGAAGGAAAGATGGAGAGAAGAAGAAAAGAAAAGGGACTGGAGGGAAGGAGGGAGGAATGGAGGAAGAATCTAAATTGTGAAACAAAATGGGTAAACAGATTTTTAATGGTCAGTCAGACAAGCTTTACCATCACTCTCTTCACCTTCTCACTTAGCCTGTCTTGCTAATTTCCATCTCTTTGTCCCTCTGCAGTGCATGCTGGTTATTTATTTCAGATTAGTCTTCCAATTCGCTGAGTCACTCTTCACTTGTGTCTGATCTGCTCTATCAACATCCACTGAAGTCTTTATTTCAGTGATTCAACTGTCATTTCTAGATACTGTTTTTTGGCATTTCTACTTGAGCAGTTTGCTATTCTCTTATCCTTCCCCAATAAAGATTTATATCTTTATTTCATTAGACAGATGTTAACATTTTATTTTCTAAATCTATTTTCAATATTGACACTAATTTTGATTCTGATTCTGTAGTATATTATTTCTGCTGATTCTCCATCATTGTAGACTGTTTCCTCAGGCGTTTTGAGTTTTTATTGTTATTGCGAATGAGCATTTCCTGGAAATGAATCTGTGAGTCTACAAGATAATGCATCAGTCCTTGGAGGGTTAGTGTTTGCTTCTATCAGATGCCTCCCAAGTCAAGACTACTTAAAATATTCAGCTTGTGATTTGGGGGTACCACACACTGATTATAAATCTTGGTCAATCTGAACTTACAGTTAGAAATTCACTACAAAGATATTTTTTGCTTTGTTTGTTTGTTTTATCCTCAGTTCCTACGTAGAGAAAAATTCAAGTCCAGAAACATCCCCACAGACACCCTTTGCAGGATATGTCTTCTCCTAAGTCAGCTCTAGGGATACTGCCTTTCTGAGGTGCTGGTTTTAAGTAGAGGGCTCTGCCTTTTGGTGCAGGCCCCAAATTTTGTATTACAAATTAAAACCCAGCCCTCAGGTCATAGAGGGTGTACTGGTTTGTATATACTATGTCCCCCAGAAAAAGTCATGTTCTTTGAGGTAATTTGTGGGGGCAGACATATTAGTGTGGATTAAGTTGGAAAATTTGGATTAGGCTGTTTCCATGAAGATGCACCCCACCCAACTGTGGGTAGTAACTCTGACTGGATAATTTTCATGGAGGTGTGCCCCCACCATTCAGTGTGGGCCTTGATTAGTTTACTAGAGCACTATATAAGCTCAGACAGAAGGAGAGAGCTTGCTACAGCCAAGAGGGACACTTTGAAGAACGCACAGAAGCTGACAGAGTAGCTGCAGATGAGAGACAAATATTTGAAGATGGCCGTTGAAAGCAGACTCTTGCTCCAGAGAAGCTAATAGAGGACAAATGTCCCAAGAGCAACTGAAAGAGACATTCTGAAGAAGAGCTATGGCCTAGAGAGGAATGCCCTGGGAGAAAGCCACTTTGAAGCCAGAATTTGGAGCAAACGCCAGCCACATGCCTTCTCAGCTAACAGAGCTTTTCTGGATGCCATTGGCCATCCTCCAGTGAAGGTACCCGATTGCTGATGTCTTACCTTGGACACTTTATGGCCTTAAAACTGTAACAGTGGAAACAAATAAACCCTCTTCGTAAAAGCCAATCTATCTCTGGTATTTTGCATTCTGGCAGCATTAGCAAACTAGAACAGAGGGTATGTGTGTATCTTCACTTACTTGTCGTGCTTTCCATCTCTTTGTCTGTAGGTATTGCACTTTTAGAGAATCCTTCAATTTAATCTTCTTGTGCAGTAATTCAATCCAGTTGAATCAATTCTGCTCTTTGGGTTATCTATTGAGGATATTATACCAAAAATAATGTTTTCAATTCTCAAATTTGGTTTTTGCCCCGATTTTTTTTGTTTTGGGGCTCCATATTCAGTTGCTTCTCTATGAGAATAGCAATTGGCTTAATTTTAAAATTCTTGACACTATTATTTCAGACCATTGGGTTTCAGTTTGACTGTCCCTTGAGCTTTCGGCTTCTTTTTCATAGGACATGTCTTCCAAAAATATTTGGTGACTCCTCAATGTATGCTCATCTTTGGATTAGATATTTCTCTTTACGCACTCTGTGAATGCCATCTGTAACTGGCTGCTTGTTGGCGTTTCGGGGACGGTGGGTGTGCCTATGGCTTGCTCAATTATCCTGGGGTCTCCAGTTGCCCAAGATATTCTCCAGCCTTTTTGGATCAAGTGTCTACACACAGCTCGTACCTGAAAACAAGCTCTTCTGTAACTTGCCATCTGGTCAATGGGCTGGGAGGGTAGACATGGAGACCTTCACAAAGCAGCCTCTTGGTTTTGGCTCTTTGTCTCTGATTTTCCCTAAAATCTTTCAATTTCCTAGCACCCACTCCTTTGTAACATCCCATCTTTTGTATAATTCTCTGGGTTGTAGGTTTGGGGTTGTAGTCTCTTCTTCCTGCAATCATTCCATTTTCAAATGTTCTGTATATTCCTCAGATGAATTTATCAGTCAACAAATAATGAACAAAAATTTATTGTGCACTACCTATATTTTAATAATTGAATAAGCAGGTAAATTACCATTATTTGATAAATCTAATATTTAAATTTTCATGTAAGAAAATAAACATGCGAGAGACTTCATAATTCATTTCATTAATGTTATACCAACCAAAATTTATATTATTAAATGATTGCATTCACACTGGTGCTCAATATAGGTAAAAGCATACATTTTTCTTTCTTTCTCAAGTATAAATTTATCATGCCTATATTTGTCATACTGCAAAATAAGTAATATTTTTTGTCCAAAGAATAAATCTGGCCAGACAGATTTGAGCAAATTAGTTGCAGAAATAGAAAATATGAACATTGTAGAAATAGAAAAATTGAAAATTTATACAGTTTCCAAGGAAGAATTGAGGTTTTCCAGGTCCCATAGGTTTCAGGAAAGCTGCCTCTCACACCTGACAGCTTACTCAATGACTCAGGTCAACCTCGGGCACTTTTCTTTTCAGTTCAGTCACAACAATTTTTAACATTGCAAAGATCAAGGACTGAGTTGAAAGTAAAAGATCAGGTGATTAGGGGTTGTCTTTTGGAAACAGTCTATGATTGAGATTTATATACTAGATTATAAAGATAACCACTGTCCCATAGATTTTATAGGTTGTGAACTTTCCTCCTTGCTCACTTAGGAGCTTAGCTAAAGTTTTCCGAATGTTTAGAGACTTGGCTCAAAAAATATGAGCTCATGGCCACAGTGCAGTGTCATTTGTATAATGTTATTTCACATTTACAGTCGCATCAATAAACCTGATATTTGGAAATGAATACATGTTTTATGTTATTTTTCTGTCAGAAGTTCATGGTTAAAGACAATCTAAAAGGTTTATTTTCAAAGAAGCTTGAAAAATGTTTTACATTCACTGTACTCTTTAAAGTCTTAATTTGCTTAAATAACCAACCTAATTTATACTAAAGCAGACAGAATTAAGATGAAGAAAAATTTGTAAACTACTGAGAGCAAATCTAACACAAAAAAGGTTAAGTTACTTATTTGAAAACACACACACAGCAGTAAGTGTTCATATCAAGGGAAGTAAACTTTATAGAAATAAATAGTTTTATATGCTTGATTATATTAGAGGGACTCCTTAGTTCAACTTTGTGCGAAACCCAGAAAATAATATTTCTGCTCTTGGAACAGTGGTAAGATTAGCATCTTGAGGCAAGGAAGGCTTAAGAATAGGATTCAGGACAATTAATTGAGTAATAACCTGGCTATCCTTCTCCTCAAGCCAAAAGTGGCCAGCAATAGGAAAAGATCTGGAAACACTTCCATATAGGGCTTTATGCTCCAGTAACTAAATAATTAAGAGTTTAAGCTGAGAGCACTGGCAGTTGCAGAGCTCTGTTTGCTAAATATCCAATAAGACTAAACGGCACCCTGCATCCAGAATACCTGAGAAGAATGCTGACTCCAAGTGTCAGAGAAGCTTGAAGTAATTCTGTGAGCCCAGAATTTCATTTGCTTCACCTTGTCATTGAGCAAATGAAACCATATCCACCAGAACCAATAATGATTATTCAAGTTTGATTCTCTTCTGTAATTCCACGTGCATTACCGGTATATCCTTTCTGCAGTTTATTAGGGGACAATTTTTCATTTAAAAAAATAAATATTGGGGTAACTTTTATACAGGCTGCAAAGAAGTAGAAGTAGCTAAGAAGTCCAAAGAAAGGAAGACTGAAGGTTTAATAAGTGCTTTAAACTTCCGAGAAGGTGTCTGGATAACGTAATCCATTTAGTCCTTGTCCGTGATACATCTCCCACCTCTCCAAGAATGAGATGTGAGCTTCTCGCACCTCCGTGTTCTTTAATCTAGTCTTCTATCTACCAAACTTGTGCAAGATTTTACAAGCAAAGTCAAGAAGAATGAGGACCTTAAGCCTCAGGACAAATCCTATACTTGCTCTGCTCTTCTCTACACTTGCAGTAATTTTTTTCCCAAATGTCTTTTGCTATATTTACTGTGGGTAGAGGACAATATGGCCAAATGGCATTGAAGGGAAACCTGTATATTTCTCTCTTAAGAAATAGGGAACTATTTATAAAATTATATTTGTATTAAAATTGAACCAAAGAATATATAAACAAATAAATGTCATGACTTAAATATTAAAAGCACAACACTTGGGTCCAGCTGCGGCCTTCCCTAATCTTAAGCATCTGTATTTGGGTGAACCACTCGACTATATAGCCTGGATGGTTTCATCAGCAACTTTCTAACAGGGAGTCTAGAAAGCCAAAAGTAGAGTGTGCAGGGCAGAGTACTGGAGAAACCTCCAGAGATCTGCAGAAAGCCCCTCTTGAGTCTTCAGTAGAGTTCTGGCCTGTCTATGCACATGCAGAAAGTATAAGAAGCCTGAAAAGAACCACCCAAAAGGAGCAGAGGGAACAAACCCCTGAGCTCATATGCAGGTTCCATGTTCCCACCTGCCAGAGTGAAAAACCTCAAAATGCATGGGCATTGAGTAAACTCAAAAGAGCACTGCCTTATATTGAGGAAAAGTCAGACCTAGATTTCAAGTGCATTTTTGTCAAGTATCCTGGATGCAAATTAGAAATTGGAGACAAAATATTAGTGAACTTGAAGAAATAGCAATGGTAATGATCCAAAATGAAATACGAAGAGCTAAACAGCAAAAGAACATGGAATTGGGCATCAATGTGGTGTTGAATAACTTCAAGCAGGATAAAATGTGTGTATCTGGAGTGTCTGAAAAGGTGGGGGAGGGAAAGAAAACATATCAGAAGAAATAATGGCTGAAATGTTTACAAATTTGACTAAAAATATAAACCCACAGAAGACAGAAGATCTACAAACCCAAAGAACAAGAAAACAAGAAACATGAAGAAAACTACACCAAGGCACATCACAATCAATTGCATAAAACCAATGATAAAGGGAAATTTTTAAAAGGAGCCAGAAAAAAAAAAAAAAAAAAAAAAAACCATTACATACAAGGAATAAAGATAAAAGTGAGGGTAGATTTCTCATGGAAAACAAGCCAGAACACAAGGAGCAGCATTTTAAAGTACATAAAGAAAAAACTGTCAGTCTAAAATCCCAAACACAGATGATCAATATCATTATTTCATTAGGAAACTGCAAATTAAAACCACAGAATGATACCACTGTGCACCCAGTTTGTGGGGATCATATTAGGGACAGTCAGGTGTAGCAAAGAGGAGAAACAGGAGATGCTTGCAAGAAAGTTCAGTATACTCACAGGTCCTACAGTCAGAGTTACAGCTTGCCTTGAAGTCCACACAGGGAACACATCAGAAGTGTGAGGCTCAACCAAGCAGAGGGGGTGGGAGGGAGGAAGAGACTGTGGACCTGGGGATGATACCTTTCATTTCACTACAGGGTGGGCGGGAGTTTAGTGGCTAGTCAGTCAGGTATATGATTGGGGAGTGTGCCAGTTTGAATGTATTAAGTCCCCCAAAACGCCATTGTCTTTGATGCAATCTTGTGTGTCGATTAGATTGTATTTCTTTGATTGAGTGTTTCCATGGAGATGCAACCCACCCAACTGTAGGTGATAACTCTGATTAGATGATTTCCATGGAGGGGTGGCCCTGCCTACTCAGCATGGGCCTTTATTAGTTTACTAGAGCACTATATAAGCTCAGACCGAAGGACCGAGCTTGCTACAGGCAAGAGGGACATTTGAAGAACACACAGGAGCTGAGAGAGAAGCTGTAGCTTACAGAGACATTTTGGAGATGGCCTTGAAGAGCAGAGAAGCTAAGAAAGGGCAAATGCCCCAAGAGCAACTAAGAGTGACATTTTTTGAGGAGCTGCAGCCTAGAGAGGAATGTCCTGGGAGAAAGCCATTTTGAAACCAGAACTCTGGAGCAGACGCCAGCCATGTGCCTTCCCAGCTAACAGAGGTTTTCTGGACACCGTTGGCCATCCTCCAGTGAAGGTACTCGATTGTTGATGACTTACCTTGGATGCTTTATGGCCTTAAGACTGTAACTGTGTAACCAAATAAACTCCCTTTATAAAAGCCAATCCATTTCTGGTGTTTTGCATTCCGGCAGCATTAGCAAACTGGAACAGGGAGTATCTGTTTGGTGCCCTGCTGGTAGGGAGGGGAGTCTTGGAGTGTGTCATGTGACAGGGACAGCTGGGGATTCACTATCTTGGCCAGGGACCCCTGATGGGTGAGGCGTCACTGACCAAGGTGAGCTCTTAAGTTTTCTTTCTCTTAGAATAGCTAAAATTAGTAAGACTGATCATACCAAATTCTGGAGACAATATAGAGCAACTGAAACTCTCATACACTGCTGGTGGAAAAGGAAAATGGCACAACCACTTTAGAAAACACTATGGCAGCTTCTTAAAAAGTGGAGCACACATTTAGAATATGCCCCAGTCATTCTACTCACAGGCACTCAGCAAAGAGAAATGAAAGGGTATGCCCACACAAAGACTTGTGCACTGGTGTTCAAAGCAGATCTAGTTGTAATAGCCCCAGAATGGAGACAACCCAAATGTCCATAAAGAGGTGAGTTGATAATGAAACAATGGTCTATCCATTCAATGAAATACTACTCAGAAATAAAAAGGAATGCAGTACACACAGCATGGATGAATCTCTAATTATGCTGAATAAAAGACAAAAATTTTAAGTGCTTTAGGATTTCATTATATGAAGTAACACACAAAATAATCTATAGATTATTGTTTTTCTGGGAATGGGGAGAGGGAAAGGAAACTCCTGGGAGCAATAGATATGTTCATTATTTTGATTATGGCAATGGTTTCATGGGTATATACATATGTCAAAATTTACCAAATCTCTTCTTTCAATCTGTTCTGCTTAGTGTATGTCAAGTATTCCTCAATAAATGTCTAAAAACATATTTAGCATGGATGCTATTAAAATGATTTTGGCAGCATAATTGGGTAATTACACTCCTGTTAATAAGTTACACAAAGCAAAAATCCTGAGACAGTTTATCCTAATTTAAAAATGGAGATTCTATATAGTAGCTACACAGTAACTAAGTAATTTTACATAGTTACTCAATTTTTTAGTTTTTAATCTTTTTTTTTCTTTTTCATCCTTTTTTTCTTCTGTGTGATGTCAAAAACAGAAATCACTGAGGACTCCAATGTCTTCCATGTAATTTTGTAACACAATGCCCTGCACACATGGCTTATTGTTAATAGATGGTATTTTTCTACCCTAAATGATAAAAACAAAAATACATTGCAGCAATAATATTGAGATTCACTAAGTTTATTAACAGTTTAACCAGAAATTTAATTAACTGAATTTCAATCCAATAAATAAATGAAGGGGATCACAGATCCAGTAAAAAGAAAGCAACTTCTGGACTTTTATCCTACCACCTGTGTACATCCAGCATGAAATATGCCCAGAACTAAAACTGAATGTATACTTTGTGCTAGACACCATCCTGGGTGCTGCGTATATACAAACGATTAAGTTACCAAAATTAGGGCTTATCAATGGTGTCTGCAATACACTGTGATGAGAGCTATGTAATAGGCTAAAAATACTGTAGGAACCACCAAGATGGCTAGAGAGAATCAGTGACCCCCTCGGCCTGGGAAAAGCAGAGTAAGATCCTGCAGAAGGAATGCATATTCAACAGAATGACAAGAAGTGGGGAAAAAGTGCTAGAAGTAGAAGGAGGGTGTATTAGTTAGGGTTCTCTAGGGAAACAGAACCAACAGGAAATATCTGTAAATATGAGATATTATAAAAGTGTCACACATAACTGTGGGGATGCACAAGTCCAAATTCCGTAGGCAGGCAGCAAACTGGCAACTATGATGAAAGTGTTCGATGAACTCCTCAGGAGACACTGTCTAGCCAAAGAAGTGAAGGATCTCTCTCTTCTCCCTTAAAAGTCTTCAACAGATTGGATTAAATCCAGCTGATTGAAGTCTCTCATTGTGGAAGACATGCCCTTCATTGATGTAATCAGTCACAGCTGCAGCCAATTGACTGATGATCTAATAAATCAGCCTTCTGGTTTATTAACCAGCCACAAATGTCCTTGCAGTAATGGATAGGCCAGTGCTTGCTTGACCAGACACCTGAGCACCATCACCTGGCCAAGTTGACACATGAACCTAACCATCACAGAGGGGTAAGTGAAAGTCCCAGGGGAGCGTATCATGGTTGTATCAGGGTCCTTAAAAGAAGGGATGGGAACAGTGAGTGAAAAGGAGGAGCCTTTCCTGGAGTGTGTATGTGTGTCAGTGCGATTGTGAATGTGTCTGTGTGTGTGTGTGTGTCTGTGTTGTAAGGAAACATATGAAAAGATTTTTAACCAACCAAGAAAGTAAGATTACCAGGTAAGTGATCTTTGAAAAAAGACTACTCTGGCAACAGGATAACAAATGGTTTGGAGGGACATGAGCTTGAAACAGGGAAACCATGTCAAACTTCACAACAGTAAATGCTGGAAAAATTGAGCATTTGAACCAAGCAGTAACAAGAAGAGTTGAAGAAAAGCAGACAGAAGCAAATTCAAAAGATAGAGCCATGTGTGGTCTTTCAGAATCAAGCAGCAGTGCCACCTCTCTCAGTGTCTGCACCAATGTTTTCATAAGCATTCTAATCCCGATAGCTTTCCCAGTGACAGAAATACTTTCTGCTTGGTGATGAACACTCTTTTTAACAATCACAAATGCTGGAAATCTGTATTGATGGTTAGAACTACATGGAAGGAGGAGTTTGACTCCATTTCTTTTGTTTGCTGACAGCTTTCAGCCCTCACTGCTCTCTCTTTCTCTTCTGCCCCATCTCCGAGCAAGCCAATAAGAAAGCTGGGGAGATCTCTCCTTTGGCAATGATTCAAACCACGGAAATCTCTGCCTCCATGCAGAATTCTCATGCAGCCCCATGCCCTAGTCACAATAAAACCCGGGCCAGTCTCCTTTCCTTGCTCGTTCCCACCATTTCAGATCTATTTGGGATCATCAATTATGTATGTAATAATGCTTTTAATACCCCTTTGGTGTGTGCGGTATCATCATTCTCGACATCAGAACCAAATTTGGGGTGAGAGTCCCTCCTGCCTTTGCAGGGTTGACCATAAGACTAAAAAAGACAGACATAAAGAGAAGTATATGTTTACAGTTTAATCATTTTTGCTGTTGTCTCCTAGACTTCAGTCTCAGCAATATATTGCTTTGACAAAGGCATTTGGATACAGCCTGCAGAGTCCTTTTCAGCTAATGGAAAAACAGGTAAAATTGAAAGAAGGTAAAAACTAAGGTTGCTAATGACAAGTTAATGCAAAGAGCTAAAATCTTAGGGACTTCATTATTTACAGAGGTATGATGTTACAGAGTTGTTCCGGTTTGCTAATGCTGCCATCATGCAAAACACTAAAAATGGGTTGGTTTTTGTAAAAGGGGTTATTTGGTTTCAAAGTTATAGTCCTAAGGCCATAAAAGTGCCCAAGCAAAGGCATCAACAATAGGGCACCTTCACTGAAGAACAGCAATGGCATCCGGAAAACCTCTGTTAGCTCTGAAGGCATGTGGCTGACATCCGCTTGCTCCCAGATTACGTTTCAAAATGGCATTCTCCAAAATGTCTCTAGGCTTAGCCTCTCAGGGCAAACTCTGGGTTAGTATCTCCAAATTGTCAGTGAAAGTCTGCTTTCAAAGGCCGTCTCCAAAATGTCCCCTTTGGCTGCAGCACTTAGCTTTTATAGCACTCTAGAGCCAGACTGAATGGGCAGGGCCACACCTCCATGGAAATAATCTAAGCAAAGGTATTGCCCACAGTTGGGTGGGTCACATCTCCTTGGAAACAACCTAATCCAAAGATTCCAACCTAACATGTCTGCCCTCACAAGATTTCATTAAAGAACATGGTATTTTGGGGGATATAATACATTCAAACCCACACAAGAGTCAAAACAGATCGTTGTGATGTAGGAGTTTCCGATTCTCTATCGTAGGTTTCTATTTCGTATTCTTACTTTGTAATAGCACACTGTTACTAAAAATATTTTGGATAATGGAAATACAGTACAAACATTTTTCCCAAGGTCACATTATTTGAAGCCACTAGGAACAATAAGAATGGCTAAAATTCATTGAGGACTTATTATGTCCCAGGCATTATTTATATGTATTAGTTAATTTAATCTTCATAACAGCTCTATGAGATGGGTTACTATCATTATCTATATTTTTAGAGATAAGGGAACTGAGACACAGAGAGGGTAAGTAAGTTACCCAAGGTCACACAGCTGGCATTAAGCTGTGAAGCCAGATTTCCAACCCAGGCATTCTGTTTGTAACCACTACCCTAGATTGCATATAAGAAGGTGTGGTTCACTATGTTAGTACATTTTATTGAATTATGCAGCTTTATTGAATTATATAGCTTTATATGTCATAAGCAAATAGCAGTTGCTCTTTGAAAGAATGATGTTGGGATCATCTTTATTTATATACGTCTACTGCTACCTCTCTATATAATTCTGAAAATAAAATGAGAAACAAGCTTCATTTGAAAATAGAGACACTCTTTAAGTATGCAGTATTTGCATGTCATTATAATTATCAACCATAACATCAGGTTTTGCTAAGAATAATGACCAGCCATGAACAGATTCCGCACTACCCAACCCAAAGCAGGACGGTCACATCTGCAAACTGGCTCTCAATGGGACAGGTCACTTGAACCAAAGTCCATAGCAACCATGTCCAGAAGCAGCTGTGATCTGAGTGATTTCAGTGTCCCGGGTATCAGGGAGATATCTGTCTAGTTGTTCATCCTCTGTCCCGATGTGTATTCTCCCTTCTAATCCTGAGTCCCAGCCAGTCCATAAACCAACCACCCAGTTCTTATCAGGCCCTCTGCACTAGGATTAGATCTGCTTCTAACATAAACTAAACACTAAGAATCAGGGCTTCTGAGGAGGTCCAATTACAAGCTCCTCCCAGGAATCTTGGTTACAGACCCTGCATATGGCGCTTGGGTGCTCCATATCCTCCTACATATGGTAATATCATCTAATAAGACCTGTCCAAAAGCTTCCTCTTTCCTGCTCTTTGGACTTGGGTAGCTGCTCAACACCTGGACTTTGTCAGCTCTTGTAACATGGGCTATACCTTGAACCAGAAATGATGTTACACATTGTTCTAGTTTGTTAATGCTGCAGAATGCAAAACACCAGAGATGGATTGGCTTTTATAAAAAGGGGGTTTATTTGGCTACACAGTTACAGTCTTAAGGCCATAAAGTGTCCATCAGTAATCGGGTACCTTCACTGGAGGATGGTCAATAGTGCCCGAAAAACCTCTGTTAGCTGGGAAGGCACGTGGCTGGCATCTGCTCCAAAGTTCTGGTTTCAAAATGGCTTTCTCCCAGGACGTTCCTCTCTAGCAAGCTTGCTCCTCTTCAAAACGTCACTCACAGCTGCACTGAGTTCCTTCTCTTTGAGTCAGCTCATTTATATGGCTCCACTGATCAAGGCCCACCCTGAATGGGTGGGGCCATGCCTCCATGGGAATATCTCATCAGAGTTATCACCCACAGCTGGGTGGGGCACATTCCAAGCAAATCTAATCAGCACCAAAACGTCTGCCCCACAAGACTACATCAAAGATAATGGCATTTGGGGGACACAAGACATTCATACTGGCACACACATTTTGCTATTGAAAGAAAATGAAATCTTCAGAATCAGGCAGTGAATCTTTCCATGGATAAATGAGCCACTTATTAGGGATCTCAGAGGTACTTACAGGAAAATTTATTTGTATTGAGTTCCCTACAAATGTTTGTAAAATACACAGGAAAGTAACTTCCACATACTTTCAAAACAGTATATTTTAAATACATCAATTCCTTCATTAATTTGGTAAATATTGATTGAGGGTCATAAACAGCATTGTGGGGACAAAGAGATGTGATTGTGTTTTCAGGAAGTTTTTTAAAAAACAAGTGTTGGCAAGGATATGGAGACATAGGAACACTGGTATGTTGTTGGTGGGAGTGTAAAATGGTGCAGCTGTTGTAGAAAAGTTTGGTGGTTACTCAAAAAGTTAAACATGGAATTACCATATGACCTGGCAATCTTACTCTTAGGTATATACTCAAAAGGACTGAAAGCAAGGACTCAAACAGATGCTTTATACACCAATATTCATAGAAATATTTGTCACATGACCAAAAGGTGGAAGCAACTCAAATGTTCATCCACAGATGAATGGATAAACACAATGCGGTAGACAGAATACTATTCATCCATAAAAAGGAATGAAGTTCTGATATATGCTACAACATGGGTGAACAGTAAAAACATTAAGCTAGGTGAAATAAACCAGACAGAAAGGGCCAAAACTCATATGCTCTAATTATGAAATAATTAGAATACGCAAACACAAAGAGTCAGAAATTAGAATACAGGAGAGTTAACGTTTAATTTGTACAGAATTTCTGTTTGGGGTGATGGAAAAGTTTTGATAATAGATGGGAGTGATTGGAGTATAATTAACACCACTGAAACATATGCTTGAAAGAGGTTAAAATAGAAATTTTAAGTTGTATATATATACATCACCAGAATAAAAACTTAAAAAAAAATGTAAAACACAAATGAATGCTAATGTAAATTATGGACTATAGTTAATAGTACAATCATAATAATATTGGTTCATTAATTGTAATGAAGATCCCACACTAATGTGAAATGTTAATAGTAGGGAAAACTGGAGGTTTGGAGGGGTAATATGGCAACTGTGCTTTCTGCATGATTTTCTCTGAAAACATACACCTGCTGTTTAAAAAAAAAGATCTCAGGACTCAAACATTAAAAAAAATCTAATGCAGTAGGCAAACATATAACCATCTGTTATATGAAGCAGATAAGAGCCTGAAAACTAATACTTTTCATAATATTGTTTTTCAATAGACGTTAAACCAATTACCTAAATAGAAGGTGCAATTTTATTTCTTATCTAGATGATGCAGCCAAAGCACCCAGTTCAAGATGAAACCCCAATCAATTCCGGGCTCCACCCCTGGTTGATGAGACGGCCCCACACACTGTCACTGAGTACCAATGGTCATGTAACACAGCTGAGTCTAAGAAAACCAGATCTGTGCATTTTGCTGGGCATTTTTAGGAAAGAGAATCATTCATGCTTTTACTTACTCAACAAATGTATATTGAGAACCCCTGTCTGTCAGGATTTCTCCTATGTTCTTGGATTGTGGAGGAAAAAAATGATGAAGTCACTGTTGTTGCAGAGCTTGGGGTGGGAGACCAAGTGCAGAGTGTTTCAAGTGCTAGTAAGAGCTAATATGGAAGGGAAGGGAGGAAAGAAGGAAGAGAAAAGAGAGAGAAGAGAGAGAGATAGAAGGAAAGAGAGAAAGAAGAGAGAGGAGAGAAAGGGAGAGATAGAGGAAAGGAAGAGAAAGCGAGAGGGAGAAAGGGAGAGCTAGGGAAGAGAAGAGGGGAGAGAGGAATGGAGAGAAAGCAGAAAGAGAGAAACAACGAGAGAAGGAGAGAACAGAGAGATAGAAGGAAAGATAGAGAGAGAGAAAGGGAGAGAAGGAAGGAAAGAGAGAAAAGAGAAGAAGAGGGAATGGAGAGATAGAAGGAAAGACAGAAAGAAAGAGAAAGGGAGAGATAGAAGGAAAGAGAGAGAGAAGGAGAGAGAGAAGGAAAGAGAGCAAGAAAGAGAGAGAGAGAAGAAAGGGAGAGAGGAAGGAAGGAAGGGAGGAAGGGAGAGAGGGAGGGAGGAAAGGAAAGAGAAACATTCTCTCTATTGCACTGCTAGACAGGTAGACCTTGATCTTGGAGCTGCCAAGAAGGAAGCTGGCTGAGCATCAAGCTAATGCTAGGAAAACGGACCGGAAAGGTGAAGAGAAGCCAATCCTGAGGTAAAATTTCGTCACCTGGACCCAGCCTCGCCTGAAATGAAATGATGGACTTTGTAAGGTAATGCAAGCCATCAATTCCCCCTTTTGTGTAAGACCATCTGGTTTGGGTTTTCTGTCACTTGTACCTCACAGATGCTTGTCAATAGCCCATCACTGACATCTCCATTGCTTATTACTCCACATGCCATCAAGCCATCATTAAGTGCTGAAAAGTGCTCTTTTGCTTTTCATCTTCACTGCCATCATCCTATTCCAGTCCCTCTTATACCCGTGAAACTGAGTAACAGTGGAAGACTTCAGAGGAGCCGGATCCCACGGAAAGCAGTGAGGGAGGAACAGAACACCTCTTTGAACAGCCAAATCCATTCAAATCAACCCAGGCAATCACTAAGATGACAGACGTCACAGCCAAGCCATTCTTGATCCAAGAAAAGGGAGGAGGAAAATGATCACAGGAATGGCGTATGCCCTTTTTATGTTGAAATGCATTCTAGCCTATAAGTTTTATCATCTCACTACCTTGTTTCACCCCTGCAATCATACTCACAAAGAAAAGGATCAATTTCTGGGCCAACATGCAACTGACTTCTTAACAAAGGAATCTTGCCATTTACAAGGAGAATCAGCGAAACTGATCATCAGTGCTGTCATAAATCTCTCATAAATCAAGTTTTCATGTTTTCTAAAGTAGATCAGGAGGCTCCACATTATAACAAAGAAAAGTAAATTATTTATTGAGATTAAAATTTCATTCTTATGATCCAAAAAACCAATATTATGTTTTATTAGACTTTGAACTATAGGTCAATATAGATCATTTGACTTTCTCTAATAGGTATTTGACTATGAAACTTTTTAACCATATTGCGTTCTATGTCCAGAAATTTTTTTCTCAGAAAGTTTCCTTGTAACTCTAAAAAAGCAAACAGTAATTTGGTGTTTTCTCCCCTAAACTCTCTTAAAGGGACCCTTAAACTCTATTCAATGTATAGTCCCTGCAGCCCCCAATTTTTTTTTAACTCTTCGCAATGTCCGTACATTTCACGCATTATAAAAGGACATGCTCTGAAATGTCAAGCCTCAAGAGGTTTTCTTATCAGAACTTCCATGAACCAATAAGAGAACACTGCCAAGAAGCCTAAGAATCACAGATACAGAGAACCCAGCAGTCTTGATGACATCACACAAGGTATTTATTTCTTCCTTCTAATGTTGTATTACTTGTAATTTAGCAGTTCTCCTACACCCAAGTTTCTAAACATCTAAAACACAGCAAACATAAAGCTATTTAACAAATCCATCATTTTGATCATCTCAAATATCTGGAAAGACATCTACACCAGTGTATCATTATTCTAAAAACAGCCAAATCTTAGACATAAAAACAGCCAAGTTCTTAAAATAGTTTATTCCATATATATGGGTTTTGACTAAATTGACTTTCTTTGACCTGAATCAAATTATTGGATAACCTACTGATGCTAATGGGGTTCCAATGATATCTATTGGCCTTTAAGTCAAAATCCTTCCAGGCAATCCCTTTCTTAATGCTGTGTTCACAAAGACCAGCTCTTAGGTATAACTCAGAAGCAGGTTAAGGATTGTGGGTTATGCACATCTGTGAATTTTTTAGTTTCCTAGGATGCTCAAGCAAATACCATGAAATGGGTTGGGTTAAACAATGGGAATAGCTCACAGTTTTCAAGCTAGAAGAAAATCCAAAGCAAGGCATCATCAAGCTAACACTTTCTTCCCGAAGACTGGTGTTCTGGGGCTGGCCGCTGGCGAACTTTGGTCCTTAGCTTTTCACATGGCAAAACACATGGTGGCCTCTCCTGGCCTTTTCCTTCTCTTCCAGGTTCCACTGATGTTCAGCTTCTTGCTTCCTATGGCTCTCTCTATTTGTTTAAATTTCAGTCTGCTTATAAAGGACTCCAGCAATAGGATTTAAGAGCCATCCTGAATGAGGTGGGTCACACCTTAACTGAAGTAACCTACTTACAATGGGTTCACACCCACAGGAATGGATTATATTTAAGAACATATTTTTCTAGGGTATGTACAGCTTCAAACCAACAGAGCATACTAACATCCTAGAACACAGAGCATTAGGGTGTATGAACACGCTACAGCTTCTACTGGATCAGGGCAAATGGCATCCTACTTATTAATGGCTCACACTCTCAGAAATCCAATCTGGAGACTTTCTATCTCATAATGGTAGCAAATAAAATATAAATTCATTCCACCTGCCAACTCAACCTAACCTAATAAATGCCATGCTTATCACAATTTCCAGTGATTTTTCACTCTCTTCAGCACACGCTACACAATCACCCTTCCCTCAAGACATTTAAATAAACTCGCACGTACACACACTGATAATTTTGCCACTTACTCCATCAACTCACTACTCCAAAAATACTATATTTAGCTTAAATTTATTAAGTACTTTGGTTGCCTGAGAACTCACAAATTTTAAAACGCAAAACAATTGCTACCTTTGAACATGCAAGTAGCACCCAACTTGATGTCTAAAGGCAGCAGGTCACTTCTGTGTTAATCTGAGCAGTAATTTCACTGCTTGTCCAAAAGCTCCAGAGATGTCTTCTGTTGGGGGTTGAGTACCACAAATAACGGGGCTGACAGTAAAAATTGAGCACATGGGGACCACAGGTCTAGAACACAGAGTTCAAGTGATTAAAGAAGGTTACCTAAACCATGAGAAATTTCAAATAACATTAGTCCACTTGAGTGGGTGGAACTGTGGCCCACAAAAAGATATGTCCATGTAGAACATCAGAATGTAACCTTATTTAGAAGAAGGATGCTTGCGGATGTAACTAAAGGAAGGACTGTGGGACAAGATTGTCCTGGGTTAGATGGTCTTTAAATCCAATGAATTAGTGTCCTTCTAAGAGACAGAAAAGAAGGTGCACAGGGGAGATCCAGAAGAGAAGGCCACATGTGAAGAAATAGGCCGAGATTGAAGTGAAGTGTCGCAAGCCAAGAACACCAAGGGTTACAAGCACATACTAGAAGCCAGGAAAGAGGCATGGAACGGACTCGCCCTCAGAGCCTCCAGAAGGAATCACCCTGTTGACACCTTGATTTTGGATTTCCAGCCTCCAGAACCGTGAGAGAATAATTTTCTGTTGTTTAAAGCCACCTAGTTTGCGATCATTCATTACAGCAGCCAGAGGAAACTGATACACTCTTTCTTCCAACAGTGGCCCAAGAAATGCATGATCTTAAAAAGTCTTTCTACATGGGCTGTACTCACTATGGCCCTATGTCAAGAGATGGAACCACAAGTGACACAATATCCTAAAGCATATAAATTTAAATATCTGACATGCTATTTATAATAAAGTATCCTCTTAAATGACCCATCTGAAAATATATATTTAGCAGTTAAAAAAGAAAACATTTACATGTTTCCCCCCATAAGTTAGATATAAACAATACACCCTCCATGAATATCTTAATCTGAAGTACTACCCAGTATAATTTAATAAAAGTCATAGCACAGCTAATATATATTACACCATGTTTTCCTTTGAGACTTACAACCTTAGAGGGAGTATTGTTTTAGCTCTATTAAATGGGTATATATTTAAATAATAAGTATGTAGTGTCTAATTTTAAACTTCTTAAAATATCAAATGTTTTATGCTTCAATTATTTTCCAAATTAGTGCATTGAAAATATCCATTATCTGGAACCCAAGGAGGACAATTTCACCCCCTGTTTTATTATTGAAGAGTAAAGCTTTCTCAGAATCAGAAAGGAAATTTCTTGTAAACCAACAACCAAATGAAGCACACTTACTATCACACAATGCTGTGTGTACATCTCCCAAAAATGTGCAATCCTAATGTCAAAACATCACTTCCAAAAGTTAAAAACATGACACTTATGCAGATATAGAAGAGACCCATGCCAAAGATTTATAAGCTCATTAATGAGTGATCTAGTAATACAAGCACTTTTAGGAACTGGGGATTTTTGGACATTGATAAAGGAATGTTAGAATGAGAGTACTAGGTTATAAAAACCGATTGATATCCAACAGGGCCACAAGCCCTTTGAAGTTAACTTTTGCACTTGGAAAAAATTCAACTCAACAGGAAACATCTCTCTGTCTGAACTCTAATCAAATAGTAAAAATGTCCAAGCCAAACATGGATGCATTCTTCTAGAGAATTAAATAATCATTGAACAGACCTATTAAACAATGTCCCTGCATAACATTGAAAAGCCACATCATATCCTCTTTTGCAGTAATTACAAATTGTGTATAATTTTTCTTAATACTTGATAAGAAACATTTAATCACATAATTCTATGCTGTAGAATTCAAACTGGGAAAAACTCGTATCTATATTTTGAAGGGGCAGGTCAGATTCAGTCTAATACCATTCAGAAATATGCAGACATATGCAAAGAAGTTTTTTAAAGTTATTCAATACAAAGGAACAAATGCCTAAAACAATCCACAGGTCAGCAGATCCAAACTTGGCAGGTGGAAGTGGGAAAGTCAGTTACTGAAAACCAAAACTTGCTGTCTGAATAATCACAAAAACAACTAACACTTCAGAAGTTACTTGGAAGAACTTTTTACGTTGGCATTATAAGGTTATAAAAAATAAGTGAGAGGAAGGTCTGAGGTTAATTGTTACTCTGATATCAAGAGTCACAAGTAAACCTTGGATCTATTACTTCCAAACTGCTTACGCTTTTTTACACTTTTATATTCAGTCTCTGATTTGGGGACTTAAAGGGGAAAATAAGTCAACTTAAAATTTATTCTGTTAACTGAGATTTTTTCTATTAGTAACTATATCCTCCATAAAGTACTTTTGAATAATTTGTTATTTTTCCTAGATCAACTCGTTATCCCGTACCAAGAACCAGATTTGTCTTGAGGCCAATGAAGACTGAGCTTTGTCCTCTCCCTAGGAATTTTTCCAGGCCTAGGAGGATAACTCAGTGTGTCCCCAGGCTCATTCTGTTTGCTTGTGCTTAAAGAATCTCCCAAAATTGCAGAAGCTTCAGGTCCCACAAAACCTGGCTCTGTCCTTTTCCACCTAAACTTTTGTGTTTGTATATAAACATATGGTTTAGAGAAAATGCTTTTTTTTCCCTCTAAAAGTTTCCAAAAAAACAGCCTGACCTTAGTATTTCTGGGAAGTATATTCAAATACCATAAATAAGGGTCTGTTTTCTAGTTTGTTGGAGAGTCTTTCCAAAAAGCTCAACATCAAGTGTCTGCTAAAACCCTTATCCCTATGGGCTGTGATCCCCAACACTTTTTACTGCATCAGTGCACAATTGATATCCTGTTCACCTGCTCCACAGCAAATCCTCTGATGGGCTTGTCTCCCTTAGCCAAGCTGATTAACTTAGAAGATGAAACTCACTCTAGCCAAACACTAAGCAAGCTGCCAGAGTAAAGAAAAGTCTGAATCAGTCAAAACATCAGTGAGATTTCAATCCATATTCACCAGGGTGATAATTTCTTCTATTAAAGACTGCATTGCATTCATGGTGTTACTTGAGATTGAATGCACTCACTTAGCAATAAACAGTGTTGACAACACTTAGCAAATAATTACAAATAATCCATTTCCTCTGAAATGTTAAGATTCTGAAAAACAAAATCTTTGGGAAGATCCATATGACAAACACGCTATTAGACATTTATTTAAATTAATCCTTGTGATTTTATGCTTCTTAGAAACTAGCGTTATGTTCAGTGCTTCCGTTCTGCATGCATATAGTTTTACACCAAATAATTAAGGTTAAATGTGTTACCGCGTTAGTAGAATTTATACACTCCAGGTATTTCACTATCATCTCACTATGTATGTTATTTATATTTTGAAAGGACAATATTGTATGATAATTTATGTTACAGAATTATATTAACACACTGTCACCAAAGATAATATTGAGTAATGCTTTAACACATATTGGAGACTAGGCTCCAATGAAGTTAAGTGTTCAAATCTGATACAAATTCTTAAGTTAAGGTGCTAAGAATATTTATTACTTAGGTCAAGCACCAGGTATTATATGAAGACCATGGGTTGGTTTCCCACACTGGCCAGTGACATGGGCTTATACTGCACCCCCAATCAGGGGCAGAGACCTTTCACCTACAAGCCTCTGGGTATAATGGGAAGGAGAGGCATCAACAGATTTTTTTTTAATCCAGAATATCACTCCTGAAAGAGTGATTCAAAGTGTACACCCTACCTATAGTGGGTCAGAATTATTTAACTTTATTTTTCATTTTTGCAATGAGAAGGGCACTTTTGAAAGGGGGAGGAAACAAAAGGAAGCTCCTAGAGAAAATTACGAGCACTGATATTTAATACTGCAGGACCAAGTCAGTCATGCTCATTAAATAGAATTCCTGGATCTACACGTGTTAAAATTTACACCAAATAATCACCGTCAACTACTGAAGTTTTTAACATATTCTTCAGTCCTTTTTCCAGAGATGGGGGTAGGGAGAGCAACAGCTATCAGCTAACATGTGTGCTTTGCTTTTATGGGTAAAATAATTCAGCTGTAAGTTAACTTATAATTGTGTTATTCAAGTGGAGAAGAGATGAACATTATGCCTCAATGATGCTGAATCCATGAGACAGATTTACAACACTAAATAAGCAATCAAATTGTTGACATTTTCTTATTCTAATTATATCTATTCTGTCCTCTAAAAGGCACTGAAATTCATCATGAAATGGCAGATTCACAGGGATAATTATAAAGGAGAGAGCTAACTCATTCCTCCACATGTGTCTCTTGGTAGGAAGTGAAGAAGCCAAAAACTGGCTATCCAGAAACTTCTAGAAAACAGGACTCTAACTTGGAATCTATATTCAAACTTTCCTCTTCCGTTCCATTGAAACGGAAAATTCCACACAATAACGATCTCTTGCATCTTGACTAAGACCAAAAAATTTTTTAAAAAGGCTAGATAGGTGTTCACATTTTCTAGAAAATCAGTTCCTGGGCCACATTTTGGCCACATTCAACTTGTTTTATCTTCAAAAAGAAGGGGAAAATATAGAGCCAAAAAAAAAAAGGATAAAAATGAACAAGTACATAGTTTGAGGCCATTTCAAAGCACATTTTTTCCCATGCAGAATCCCCCTAACTCAAAATTTCCCACTGATGAAAAAGGTTCCGGTCAAAATTGCCCTGAAAAGGCAAACGTTTAAAACAGGTCTGGCTCCCTGAGAGACTGGCTTATGAGACAACTTCACACAGGCTGATCCCCACCTCAGTAGTAAATGGCTGATTTACTACTGAGAACCAGCTATGAGTAGAGTAAAAATGTCATTGGGTCCATTTGGAAGATTTTTACATTTTTCTAAGTTTATATACAGTTCTCATTAATTTCGTATTGGTCCTCAAGTACATCTCGTTATTAGTTTTAAAGTTTTGTCTCAAAGGATTACTTAAGTTCTTAAAACATTTCTTAAGGGAAAAAACTTGAGCGGCACTGATGTTCATCATTTCTTTTTATTACCCTAAATCCCACCCTACTGGCAAAAGCCTACTTTAGAATTTCTCAAATGATAGGACAGCAGTAGAAAGACCTCTCTCTCTCATGACTTAGTAATAGCAGATTTCAAATACACATTTCATATACTTTGCTTGCACACACATACACACACATATACATAATGACTTCCCAAATTTTCAGGAATCAAAGAAAAATTGGTCAAAACCAAATAATCGATACCAAAGGGTTTCATTTACTCCTATTGCTGTTAGTACAAATCAATCACCAAGCAATTATCAAATGACATCACCAAGAAATTATCAAATGCAACTTGCCTTACCTCCATCAACCTTTAAATCTACAAAGTCGTTTAAATATGTGTTTGACACTTGAAGAACCACCAATATCCATCTTTGTCACGTGGTGATCAAAGACTCCAACTTCAGTATCTAAGATGTTCTTACCAATTCAAATTTACATTGGTAGTTTAAATTATTGAACTTCTAATAGTAGTACAAACATTTCTTAAGTAAAAAAAGCTGAAAAAAATTTTAAAATTAAAACTAGCTTTGACATTTGGGGGTCAACCAGAGACCCACAGGGAACAGTTTAAAGATACATTCAATTCTGACAGGTTTCTTATCCTTTACACAGAGCACCTCAAAGAGTGTGACTCCCCCAAAAAGAACACTCAGTGTGAAAGAGAACTACATTTTATATCTTCTTGGATCTCAGGGAATAAAAACCAAATAAAAATAGACATATAACTAGTCATGCCAGTATAATGTGATGACAGCTACGGAAACAGGCAAGACAACTCTGTACTCTGCTACCCTAATGAGACAGATTTTTGAAGCCACACTCCCCCCTAAGTACTAGTGACCTCCAGTGACTTACTTTTTAATTGTACTTCAGTAGTTAGTAGGTTGAATTATTTTACTATTCATTTATACAAGCACATCATTGAGTGCTAGTGGTTTTTAATTTCTTTGCAAAATGACAAGTGCTCTATTCACAGGACCTAGAGGTTTTCATTTTATGGAAATGCTCCCAATTTCCAGCCTTTCAGGGCAAACTGCCTGGTGACGGCAGAGTGGCGCCCCCCAGAGCTAAAACTGGACACCTGGCAGCGAGAAAATTTTCTGACGGTGCCTACTAACACTTTTTTGAAAGGCACACCAGCTTTGCCTACTCCCCACAACCTGATTCTTAAAAAAATTCTTGGAGGGGAGGAAAGGAGTGGAGGGATTTAAAATTCCTCAAGGAGGAATAAGTCCTGGGATGGAGATTTCAATCTGAATGAAACTTGAAGAACTTTGTTTTGATTTGCAGCTTAAAATGCATTGAGATCTGAATCAATTTGGCTGGCACCTTTGGATCAGATTCACAGCGCTATACCACAGAACTGAGAGCTTAAATCTCCACCGAACCAACAAAAACTAGAAACGGAGCAAATCACAAAACGGAAGCATAAAAACTTTTAAAAGAACAATTTTTTAAAAATCAAATGAATGGCAGGCTATGTTTTTCCTTTCAGCAGAAGGCTTCTCCCATGAGGAGGGTCTATAATTTTCTGAGTACCCAGGGAATACCTAGGTCTGATAAAGTGGCCTCTGCCCCTGAGCACAGCCGCAGCACCCCAAGAGTTTCTTAGGCGGGCCCCGATTCCACGGACTCAGCAGCTGCTAGCCCTCTCAACTGCAAACATCTACGCTAACGCAGGGCATTGCCAGGTCGGCTAGTTAGTTCCCTTTTTGACATGATCCCTATAAAATGCATTTATACTAAAAAGGAACAAATGAACATATTGGCATGCTAGTCTCCGATCTGCATGCAAATTTTAGGTTTTACTAGAACTTGAGCTTTCTCAATGAATATTCAAAACAACAGCTGAGCATTCAGCTCCCAGACAAAAAGTGAAAACACGCTGCGTGTATATATTTTAGACCTGACAAGAGGAAAAACAATCGTAAAACATCTCATCTTCGCACCGGGATCTGAAGCTATTTTTTACACGCCTCATTTTCAGAAACATGCCAGCCATTCCGTTTGGCAATATTAATTCATAACAAAACCTCAAATTCTAAGTTTTCAATGTAAGTTTTAAATGATGGGCCGTACTCACAAGTATTCCCTGCTGCCACGGTGCTCCAGTTCTGAGTGGACAAAAGAAAGAGCATCTTGAAAAGGGCTCCAGTGAGAGGGGCCATGTTCACATTCGTTGGGGGGGCGGGGGAGCCCACCCCAAAACCCAACAGCCACCAACAGCTGCTCTGCGCTTAGGCCTTTTCTTCTTCCCTCTCTCTCTCTCTCTCTCTGCCGGTCTTCTGCGCTCCCTCCTCTTCTCTATTTCGCAAACCAACGCGGCGCTGACTCGGTAGGGAAGTCTAACCTGCAGCCACACCTACAAATCACTCCTCCCACCCCCGCTCCCTGCAGCGCCAATTCCTGAACAGCAGAGCAGGAGCCGGTCCTGCGAGCTGCAGAGTTGCTCGCTCCCGCGTGTCCTGGGCGCCCCTGGCGGTGGCAGGTGGGAAGTGCGAGTCGGGAATCACATCACCCTTTAAAAGCTCTCTCTCTTTCTTGGTGGTGTTGGGGAAAGACGGGATCCTGACAGATACGCCCTCATCGGTCACTCTCTCCTCTCGGGGTTTTCTATCTTTAACCGCAGAACAATCCAGATTCTTCAGTCTTAGGAAGCCAAGCATTATGGCTGTAATAATGCTTGAGTACTAGGAAGGCCCTGCTACTAAACTTGTGTAATTATTCTTTCTTAGTTGAAAAAGAAAAGTTAGGACGGAAATAACTAATCGGGTTTGAAAAAAGCATACATATACTGAAAATCATTTTAAAGAAGAATATCTGTGTTTTATTAAATCATGTAAAGATATATATAAAATATACCCCAATTCAGCTCCTGTGGCAGCTTTTTATTAAGTGTATTCCTCCTTGGAGATTTTATAGTAATGATCAGCAGATATAGAAAACCATAAACTGCATCCTAGGAGGTATCTTAGACTCCAAATATCATCACAGAAGTGACCTTATACTAATTAGCTGAATTGAACAGGTTTAATTGAATGGAAAGTCTTTAAACAACTTCTATCGAATGTGTCGTACTGCTTTCTGCTCAAATCTTTTAATAACAATTTCCCAAGGAATTCATTGAAAATGATGGAATATCAAGGAAAAAGGGGAAAGCTGCACAGTAGAAAGATAGAATCCAAATGGCTCATGAAGCAAGAAGGGATCCCTTATTTTTAAATCCCTGCCCTTGAAATGAGTTGCCAATCTAAAGGCCTCCTCTATTTCCTGAAAAGGCTATGGGCAAGTGTAAATGAACAACTTAAGAGCAAAGAATCAGCAGAACAACCCTGAAGCATGGCCAGACTCATCACAAATATGTTGAACCTATTGGAAGAGCTTCCAGGCATTCCTGAATCACTCAAATTGATCAGAATTTGAAAGGAACTTTAACTCTAGCAGGGACACCCTAACCTGAAAACAAAGGAAAAGGTGTTCTTAAAATTATTCTTATTTAGCAGGCAAAGGAAATAACAGGAATAGAAGAATTTAAATAGCTTGCCTGAATCACAGAGTTAACAACTAGGAACGCTAAGAATTTGACCAAAATATATAGCTTCTGACCCCAACTTTACAACTCTTTCCACTCATGCTCAGGACCTCTCCAAATCGGGAATGTCTCCAACCACCCCAGCAGTCAGCAGAACTGGTGAAAACGCTGACATCAAAGCTCAGAGGGTGCATTTAGAAACTTGGGAAAAAGCCAGAGGTCGCAAGTGACCTTCATTCATTCCCCATTCACTTAATGAGTGTCTGCTACATGTCCCAGGACCTAAATATTTTATTTCTAATTGTTTAAAGCAAATATAAATTAACTATGCTCATGAAGGGTCTACATTTTTATATCGAATCATATACATACATATTATACATAAATATATATGTATAAATGGACGTAGCATTCCTTTGAAGTAACTATTACTTTGTCATTTAATAGAATGGACTTTAGAGAGGTTAGCGGATGTGTTCAAAATCACACAGCAAGCTGGGCTTGGAACCCAGGTCAGCTGAGCTCTGGAATCCCTCCTCACAGGACCTCAGGATTTCTGTTAACAGAACAGTTGTCACCCTCTGAAAACTCTATATATTTAATTAGTCACAGGAATCAAACAAGGAAACCCATTTTAAATGGCTGAGTAGCCATCTCACAATTGATGCCAATAATACTAAAATGGACAAAGCTAGGAAATTGCTTTAGCAGGTGATAAAGATGGATTTTACAAGTCAGACATAAGACACAGCAACAGAAGGGACTGAGGCTTCTCAGTGCACGCCCCCAAGCAGTAAAAGGCATTGAACACCAGAGTTCAGCCCTCAGACAGTTGCTTGACCTTCTCAAGCCACAGTGAGCACCAGGTGGAGAGGCTGAGAGAGAAAATGCAAAGCAAAGCCAAACACAAGTACTTGTTTATCAGTGGTGGGATGTGAATTCTGGTTTCATCCTTTTATGTTTCTTTGAGTGGGAGACTTAATGGCTCTGATCGTCAGTTTTCTTGTGTGTAAATCAGAATAATAATAGCTAGTCATACAGTAGTAATGAAATTGCAGGTGTGAAACCCCCATAGACGGCCTGGACACCCTGTAGCTGCTACCAGCTGCGGACCCCACTTTGTATCCTGGTATCGGAAGTGAGACCTTGGGCAGCTGCTCCACTGAGAGCCTCGGTTTCCTCTTCTGTTTCATAAGATAATAGTACTTAGTTAGGAATGAGCTCAGGATTAAAGGAGAAACCCGTGCCGAGTGCTTAATGCCTTGCTGAATCAGTTAGCTGTGATTTCTCGAACTCACTCACTTCACAAAGAGGAGATAGAATGCCAGGGAATCAGGAACTGCCAAAGCCTGGAAGCTAAAAATTGGCAGGTCAGGGTCTGTCCTCAACATTCTCTCATTCTTCATCCAAAGCTCTTTTGCTGCACATTCTAACAAATGTAAAATAGGAAAGATGAAGAAACATGGAGATAAACTCTTGCATAGTCTATAACTGCTGATTCAAACTCCATAAATCACTGGTCTCTGTGAGTGTCTGTTTTGTCTGTGTGTTAGGTTGTGGGTAGAGTTTACATGAAATACAGAAAAGAACTTAAAATAGGCATGAGTCATCAGTAAAATACAAGAAACCAACGGCCAATGCTTAGAAATGTGTGTACATGTTTATACACATATATGTGTGTGTGTGTGTGTATAATTGTATATAAACTGCCTAAGAAAGTATTCCAAGTGGAACTGAAAATGTTGGTGTACTTCATCATCAATGTCTCATGTCCTTCCAATATACCTATTTATCATCCATGCACCTGGAGATTCCTGGACCATACATAAGATGAGGAAGGAACAACTTGCCCAGCTGGAATGAAATCCCTTCTGAAACCTCTACATAGACTAAAACACGACTCGACTCATTTTCCTTTTTCATTTCAGCAATATTCTCCTTACACATTCTTATTTCTGCATTTTTTATTTAAAACTGGGACTACATTTAACTTTATTGTAATGGGAACAGATTTGTCTTTGAATCCTTTGGAAGAAAGTTAGAATTCTGTGAATAAAATATAATAGTATTTTTATTAGGAATAATTTTTCCCATAAGCCCCAAGCAACAAATCCTGAAGAGCAATTATGGAGAAAAAAATGTCACGGTCTTGATATACGGCACACATAGAACTGCATCTTTTCACATTTTTGCTGTTGAGCTGTGTGCTCTATAATTAGTCCTTGGATGCCTGGGTTTTAACAACCAAAGGATTATGCATCTGATTACATAAGTCTACCAAAAGAATCCACCTTATTTTTTTTTCAAATTCAGCCTTCTGCAACCCAATAGAATTGCTTTTAACCAACCCTAATATCTAAGACAACTTAGAAGTATAAAACACTATTTCACGGTATTTGCAAAAACATTTCACATTAGTACACATAGATAAACACACAGAGACACAGACTGTCTTAACTATCAAAATTTTTTGCGTGCCACCTTGACATCCATCTCACTTTGGCTAAGCCACCTGCCTCAGCGCTGACCTTTGGCCTAGAGAATAAGCAGCTTCCAGCCCTGGGGGGTAAAGTCACCCAGAGCCCAAAAGTGCATCAGCCACTACCCAGACTACCTGCTCACCCAGAACCCACAGGTGATCCCAAAAGAAAGCTAAGTTACCCCACAGCTCTTGGATCCCCAGTCCCTTTCCCTTTCATGCAAGTTTGCTTTAAGCTAGCCAATCCTTGACTACCAGGGGAAATCTAAGCTCCTCCCCTGAAACACAATAAGGGCACAAGCCCATGAGTCTCAATGTCTATGCTTGTGTGCTCCCCACTTCCGGTTGCGCCACCCTATCCCATTGCACTTCCTGTCAATCCCTTGTACCCTCTTCCCCTCTGGGACCTGAGAGTAACAAAATATCTTTTTTCGTAAGTTGTGGACCTCAGATTCCCATTGTGTTACTTCTGATCTCCACCCAGACCCAAATTTAGAATTCAACTTAACCAATTGAATACACATAGAGACAGAGAGACAGAGAGACAGTTTCTTTTCCTGAACGGAATCAGAGAATATTAAAATTGAAATGGAGCTCAGAGTCAACACATCACCTTACCACTGGATTCAAACACTCCAGTGTCTGCGATGTCCCTGATAGGTAGCCACCCAGCATTTTCTTACAGATGTCCACCGATAGGGAACAGCTGGCACTTCCTGGGTGCTACTGTGCACTCATGGAGAGAGGAGGGGGAAGCTAGAACTTCTTTCAGTCACAACACACACACACACACACATACACACACACACACACACCCAAAGATGGACAAATTCATTGAACCAACTACATGAGTTTCAAAAATATATATTGCTAATTATATGGAAAACAATGCAAATAAAAGATAACTCGCTGAATTTTTCTTCACCTCTTTGGGTAGGCAGAGTTGAGTGTATTAAAAAGTTTGTTTTTTCCATCTAAAATTTAAATCAACATAAAATTTTCACATAAAAAGAATTTTAAGAGCCACACTTGAAGGGACAAGCTTTCTAAATATAAAATTATGCATGCAGAATATAAAATGTACCTCTTTAAACATAGAAAGAAAAATAAATAAATTTGAATTGAGAGATCTCATTTACTAAATGAAGCATTTAGTACAAAAACAAAATGCTAATCTGTATACTGTGTCAGTTTGAGTAGAAATTGAAAGGGACTTAAAAATTTTATGAGTTTGGCTGTTGAAATTATAAGGTTTAATGGGGAAAAGCTAAGAAACTTCTTTTAAGAAATATACATTTAAAATCTTTAGATAGTGGCCATTTCACACAAGTAAAAAGAAATGCGGTGAATGTGAAGTCTTTGTCTTATTACAGTACGAGATAAGTAACAATATCTTGAGTATTCCATCCAGAGACAAAACATATTTTCCAAATCTGGTTGAGAGTCAGATTAGCTGTAGACTCAACTTGAAATCTGCTGGGAGGCATTAATCGTACTGAATATACACAATATTTTCTATGCCACCATTAGTAAGCATAAAATACATTCTTCTAGGAGACAGAAAGTATGCAAACACTTTCATACAGAAAGTATGCAAAAAGGAGCTTTTTCTCCTTTTGATTTAGTAGTTGAATATTTATATCATTTTTTTTCCCTCTTTTTGGTTACAAGGCTTGAAGTCCTGTAATATAAGTGGCATTTATAAATGAAATTTATGTTGCTGTAATTACTGTTACAGAGATATTATCATCTTCATTAAATTTATAGTTGAAACTTACCTCAATAATAATGCATGCTTCAAATTGTGCAGAATTTAAGAATACAGAAATTCACCACAATGAGATACCCACTAGGATGGCTATTTTTTTAAAAAAGACATACAATAACAATGTTGGTGAGGATATAAAGAAATTGGAACCCTTACACACTGCTGATGAGAATGCAAAATAGTGCTGCCACTTTGAAACAAAATTTGTCAGTAAGTTTCTCAGATGTTTAAACACAGAGTTACCATATGACCTAGCAATTCCATTCCTGGATCTATACCCAAGAGAAATGAAAACATATATCCACACAAAATTGTGGATGTGAATGTCCATAGCAGCATTATTGATAATAGTCAAGAAGTAGAAACACAACAACTGGTGACTGAATAAATAAAATGTAGCATAGCCACACAATGGAATATCATTTGGCAATGAAAAGAAATGAACGTGGAGGAACCTTGAAAACACGCTACGAGAAAGAAGCAAATCATAAAGGACCTAAGGACCTTTGTTGTGTGATTCCATTTATATAAAATGTCCATAAATGGCAAATCTATAGAGAAAGAAAGTAGATTAGTGGTTGCCTAGGGCTTGGGGAGGGGTGGGGTGGGGGTGGGGGTGACAGTTAAGGGGAGTGAGGTTTCTTTTTGGAACAATGGAAATATTCTAAAATTGACAATGGTGATGGATGCTGAACTCTGTGAATATACGAAAAGCCATGGGATATTATGCTTTAAATACCTGGATTTTATAATATGTGAATTATATCTCCAAGCCCTTAAAAAAATAAACAAGAAACACAGAAGCTCTAGAAATACATGAACTCTATTAACATCTAATTTACTACAGCTGTTCCACAATGGAAATTAAACTGGCAAATGAAAATTAAGAACTATAGGCACTGTATCAGTTAGTTTTCTATTGCCACAAAACCTCAGTGGCATATAGTAATGTCATTAGCTCACAGACTACAGGTCCACCGTCATGACTCAGCAGTTCTGGGTCTCAGCTGGGTTCCTTCACATGTCTCAGGAATGGCTGCCTCATCTACGATGGCCCTATCTTGGGTGATTCAGTGCACATCTCATCCGTCAGCAGGCTAGCCCAGGCGTGCTCTACAATGATGGCACAGAAGCCAGAAAAGAAGCAGAAAAATACATGTCTGTTCTGAGCGTCTTCATGTATCTTGCTAGCTAACATCCCATTGGCCAAAGAAAGTTACCTGGCCTGAGAATCAAGGGGCAGGTAAATGGACTCCACCTCTTTAGTGAAAAGAACTGCAAAAGTCACCTGGCAAAGAGGATGCAGAATGGGGACCATTAATTGATGATTCCTCTGAAGTAGCTTATGCAACTAGCACAGGAGATTTGCTATAGAAAATATTGAATAGAACAGATCTAATGATATCCCATCTTGCAACTGTACTTTCTTCCCATTTTCACTTAAAATTGTGTCTGAAACTTTGAAATATCTTGCTTTAAGTAAGTTTAGTCTTGATTTAGATAATAGAAGCATTTAATGTTTTCATCTTTTAGATTTAAAAGGGTTTGCGTAATTTACCCAGATTTTAAAGCAAATACAATCAAATTGTAAGAGCAAATGCTGATACAAATGTCACAGGAGGATTCTGTGGGGGTGTGACATGAACATGATAACTTGCTTTTTATTATAAGAACTTTTAGCTTTTGCAAAGATAACTATTTTTTTAAAATGCTTTTCTATGTGTTCTCATCTTTTAATGGAAATACACACTTGTATAAATTGGTATAAGGAAATGTTAATAACTACCCCCTAAACACACACACAAACACATACACACACAACTCCATTGTTCTATTGCTGTCATAAATTGATGATAACTGCCTTGTTTACATACACATACACATGATCATTTTCATTTTATTTTTAATGTAACTTTAATGTGATTATATTCTGCGACTTGCTCTACATTAAAATTTTGGCTCTGAATTCTCATTTTCAGAGACTGGTTTCAGATAAGGAAAATGGAATATTATTTTTCCCACCAGTCTAAAACCTTTTCAAATCCTAAATGGATCTAGTATGCTAGGCTGTTAAGAACTCCTTTTTTGTTGCTGTAGCATTTTCTGCACGACGGTGTGTTTTACATTAATTAAATAACAAAAGCACACCCTGTAGCGTTGGGTATGCTTTTTATCCACTGACCCAAATCAAAAGAAAGAAATTATTATAACATCAGAGCTTTTTTTTTTTTTTAAGTGATTGCTGTGGTTGATATATGTATTTTTATGAGTGATTTAAAAGTGGTGACTTGAAGTGGGAAACTAAAGTCCTTCCTTTATTTGGAGCCTTAAGTAATTGAACCTGGTAGGAAAAAAACACAAAGCTTTGCATCTCAAATATATTCCCCTTTCATGTGTTGCAATTACTGGGAAGGTTAATGGTGCTGAACAGCACAGATATTGAATGGGCCTTTCATTATCTTCAGCATCAGGAAGTCCCCGGAGTCCATTTGCCTTCCCCCAGTGTTTATGGGGAAAGACACAATGTTTCTCTCATAGACGAAGAAAAATGAGAACTGACTTCTCACAGCCCATCAGACCTTTGCCAACATTTCTTGGATAACAGTCCTGCGCCTTTCAGAGCCTGTTGGGAAAGTAACTTACACTCACATGCAAAGGCAAAGCATCCTTAAAATAACTTACATAATTCTTTAATATTGTGAACCCAGCAAACTAACTTATATAGTCACATTCTTTGAAATGTTGACTCTAACAAAGTTTATTTACTAATCAAGCAAGTGAATATATTTCTTCTCCAAATTCTTGGAGACACGTAGACTTCCTCTCCAAATTCTTTATACAAAACTAATGGAAAGTATTGGGGTGTTACAGGAGTAGAGAATAGTAATGAATACCTTTCAACAAAAGAGTTTCTCTGGTACCATGCAGATTCTCTAGACGATATCATAACACCACCAAATACTAAAATTTGAAGGATTCTATAGTGGCTCCTTCATGACATCTTGTTGCTCAAATATCATTGATACAGACAGAATAACATTTCTGACTCCATCAGGATTAACGTTACATAGAAACAGTAGGCATTTGTGACAACACAGTAGGTATATTCAGGATTAGAAAGTGAACTTTTGACTCCAGGAAATCTCTCTTGTGAAAGTCTGACTTGCTGATATTTAACATGACAACAGACTTGGTTCCTTTTCCTCATTATGGTTTCTAAAATGCAACAAGGGAAATTGTTAAGTAATGCAGTTTTCTCTTAAATTCTTTCTCATCCAATCTTCATAACTTTCAGACTTTTTTCTAAAGAGAACTTTGATATAGGAAAAGACATTAAGCCCAGAATTAAGGTGAGGTATAAGGAGAAGAGTTTCACTGGGATAAAGTTGCCAGATAAAATACAGGATGCCCAGTTAAATTTGGATTTTTAGATAAGTATGCAATTTTTCTGCTGTATTTAAACAAAAAAAAAATGTAAACCTGGAAACCCTATATTGTCATGGAATATAGAGATGAGAGAGGGTGAGAAAATGGTGTATGTAGTGTATCCAAGATGAATTTTAAACTATAGCTTTATCTAGGGCAAGGGTCAGCAAACTGTGGCCTGACCACCAAATTTGGATTACCACCTGTTTAAAATGTTTCATTGAAACACAACCACCACCAATCATTTATGTATTTTCTGTGGCTTTTTTTTAAATTCATTTTATTGAAATATATTCACATACCATGCAGTCATACAAAGCGAAGCGTACATTCACTTGTTTACAGTACCATTATATAGTTGTGCGTTTATCACCAAAATTAATTTTTTACATTTTCATTACCACATACACAAACATAATAAGAATAAAAATTAAGGTGAAAAAGAACAATTGAAGTAAAAAAGAACACTGGGTGCCTCCCCCCCTCCCCCGATTTTTCTACTCATCCATCCATAAACTAGGCAAAGGGAAGTGTGGTCCATATGGCTTTCCCAGTCACATTGTCACCTCTCATAAGCTACATTTTTATACAATCGTCTTCAAGATTCGAGGGTTCTGAGTTGTAGTTTGAGAGTTTCAGGTATTTACTGCTAGCTATTCCGATTCATTAGAACCTAAAAAGCATTGTCTGTATTGTGCGTAAGAGTGCCCACCAGAGTGACCTCTTGGCTCCTTTTGGAAACTCTCTACCACTGAAGCTTATTTCATTTCCTTTCACATCCCCCTTTTGGTCAAAAAGATGTTCTCCATCCCACGATGCCGGGTCTAGATTCCTCCCCGGGAGCCATATTCCACATTGCCAGGAAGATTCACTCCCCTGGGTGTCAGATCCCATGTAGCAGGGAGGGCAGTGATTTCACCTGCCAAGTTGGCTTAGCTAGAGAGAGAGGGCCACATCTGAGCAACAAAGAGGCATTCAGGAGGACGCTCTTAGGCACAATTATAGGGAGGCCTAGCTTCACCTTTGCAGCAACAGTCTTTCCAAGGGCAAGTCCTGTGGTAGAGGGCTCAGCCCATCAAACCAACAGTCCCCTATGTCTGTGAGCACATCAGCAACCATCAAGGTGGGGAAGCCCAACACCCCTGCATTCTCCACCAGCTCCTCAGGGGGGCTATGCATATTTTTTTCATTGTTTTTTTTTTTTTAATTAACTTTTTTTTTAATCAACTATACAAAAAAATTAAGAAGACATATAATAAAAAAAATTCAAACAAACCATAACAAGGGAGTAAGAAAAAGACAACTAACCTAAGATAACTACTTTACTTCCAACATGTTCCTACTCTACCCCAAGAAAGTTACCTAATATAGCAACATTTCTGTGAACTTGTTCCTACTATACCCATCAGAAATTAACAGACCATAGTCATTCCTGGGCATTCCCAGAACATTAAATTTACCCATGATGGCTTATCTGTTCTTATTGGGTTATCACTCCCCCTTCCTTAATTGCTCTCTATCACTAGTTCCCCTACATTCTACATTATAAACCATTTGTTTTACATTTTTCAATGTTCACATTAGTGGTAGCACATAATATTTCTCTTTTTGTGCCTGGCTTATTTCACTCAGTATTATGTCTTCAAGGTTCATCCATGTTGTCATATGTTTCACGACATCATTCCTTCTTACTGTGGCGTATTATTCCATCGTGTGTATATACCACATTTTATTTATCCACTCATCTGTTGAAGGACATTTGAGTCACTTCCATCTCTTGGCAACTGTGAATAATGCTGCTATGAACATTGGCGTGCAGATATCTGTTTGTGTCACCACTTTCAGATCTTCCGGGTATATACCAAGAAGTGCAATCGCTGGATAAAAGGGTAACTCTATATCTAGTTCACTAAGGAACTGCCAGACTGACTTCCAGAGTGGCTGCACCATTATACAGTCCCACCAACAATGAAGAAGAGTTCCAATTTCTCCACATCTTCTCCAGCATTTGTAGTTTCCTATTTGTTTAATGGCAGCAATTCTAACTGGTGCGAGATGGTATCTCGTTGTGGTCTTAATTTGCATCTCTCTAATAGCTAGTGAAGCTGAACATTTTTTCATATGTTTCTTGGCCATTTGTATTTCCTCTTCAGAGAACTATCTTTTCATATCTTTTGCCCATTTTATAATTGGGCTGTCTGTGCTATCGTCATTGAGTTGTAGGATTTCTTTGTATATGCAAGATATCAGTCTTTTGTCAGATACATGGTTTGCAAAAATTTTTTCCCCTTAAGTTGGCTGCCTCTCCACCTTTTTGACAAATTCCTTTGAGATACAGGAACTTCTAAGCTTCAGGAGTTCCCATTAATCTCTTTTTTCTTTTGTTGCTTGTGCTTTGGGTGTAAAGTCTCGGAAGTGGCCACCTAATACAAGGTCTTGAAGATGTTTTCCTACATTATCTTCTAGGAGTTTTATGGTACTGTCTTTTATATTGAGATCTTTCATTTACTTTGAGTTAATTTTTGTGTAGGGTGTGAGGTAGGGGGTCCTCTTTCATTCTTTTGGATATGGATATCCAACTCTCCCAGTCGCATTTGTTGAAAAGACTGTTAAGTCCCAGTTCAATGGCTTTGGAGGCCTTATCAGAGATCACTTGGCCATAGATCTGGGGGTCTATCTCCAAATTCTCAATTTGATTTCATTGATCTATATGTCTATCTTTGTGCCAGTACCATGCTGTTTTGACAACTGTGGCTTTATAATAAGCTTCAGAGTTGGGGAGTGTAAGTCCTCCCACTTCGTTTTTCTTTTTAAGAGTGTCTTTAGCAATTTGAGGCATCTTCCCTTTCCAAATAAATTTGATAACTAGCTTTTCCAAGTCTGCAAAATAAGTTGTTGGAATTTTGATTGGGATTGCATTGAATCTGTAGATGAGTTTGGGTAGAATTGACATCATAATGACATTCAGCCTTCCTATCCATGAACATGGAATATTTTTCCATCTTTTAAGGTCCCCTTCTATTTCTTTTAGTAGAGTTATGTAGTTTTCTTTGTATAGGTCTTTTACATCTTTGGTTAAGTTTATTCCTACATACTTGATTTTTTTAGTTGCTATTGAAAATGGTATCTTTTTCTTGAGTGTCTCTTCGGTTTGTCCATTTCTAGCATATAGAAACATTACTGACTTATGTGCATTAATCTTGTATCCCGCTACTTTGCTAAATTTATTAGCTCTAGTAGCTGTATCATTGATTTCTCAGGGTTTTCCAGATATAAGATCACATCATCTGCAAGCAATGACAGTTTTATGTCTTCCTTTCCAATTTGGATGCCTTTTATTTCTTTGTCTTGCTGGATTGCCCTGGCTAGCACTTCCAGCACAATGTTGAATAACAGTGGTGACGGCAAGCATCCTTGTCTTGTTCCTGATTTTAGAGGAAAGGCTTTCAGTCCCTCACCATTGAGTACTATGCCGGCTGTGGGTTTTTCATATATGCTCTTTGTCATATCAGGAAAGTTTCCTTCAATTCCTACTTTTTGAAGTGTTTTTATCAAAAAGGAATGTTGGATTTTGCCAAATGCTTTTTCAGCATCTATTGAGATGATCATTTGATTTTTCTCTTTTGATTTGTTAATGTGTTCTAATACATTGATTTTCTTATGTTGAACCATCCTTGCATACCTGGAATGAACTCCACTTGGTCATGGTGTATGATTTTTTAAATGTGTCTTTGGATTCTATTTGCAAGTATTTTGTTGAGGATTTTTGGATCTATATTCATTAGGGAGATTGGCCGGTAGTTTTTCCTTTTTTGTAGCATCTTTGCCTGGTTTTGGTATTAGATTGATGTTAGCTTCATAAAATGAGTTAGGTAGTGTTCCATTTTCTTCCATGTTTTGAGAGAGTTTAAGTAAGATTGGTGTCAGTTCTTTTTGGAAATTTGGTAGAATTCCTCTGTGAAGCCATCTGGCCCTGGACATTTATTTGTGGGAAGCTTTTTGATGACTAATTGGATCTCTTTGCTTGTTATTTGTTGATTAAGGTCTTCCATTTCTTCTCTGATCAGTCTATGTTGTTCATACATTTCCAGGAAATTGTCCATTTCCTCTACATTATCCAGTTTGTTGGCATACAGTTGTTCATAGTATCCTCTTATAATTTTTTGATTTCTTCAGGATCCACAGTAATGTCACCTTTCTCATTCATTATTTTGTTTATATGGGTCTTCTCTCTTTTTTATTTTGTCAGTCTAGCTAGGGTCTTATCAATCTTGTTGATCTTCTCAAAGAATCAACTTCTGGTGCTATTTATTCTCTCTATTGTTTTTTTGTTCTCTATGTCATTTATTTCTGCTTTAATCCTTGTTACTTCTTTTCTTCCACTTGGTCTAGGATTGGTTTGCTGTTCGTTTTCTAGCTTCTTCAGTTGATCCATTAGTTCTTTGATTTTGGCTCTTTCTTCCTTTTTAATGTATGTGTTTAGTGCTATAAATTTCCCCCTCAGTACTGCTTTTGCTGCCTCCCATAGCTTTTGGTATGTTGTGTTCTCATTTTCATTTGTCTCTATATATTTAGCAAATTCTCATGCTATTTCTTCTTTAACCCACTGATTGTTTAGGAGCGTGTTGTTTAACCTCCAGGTATTTGTGAATTTCCTATGATGGTTGTTGACTTCTAATTGTATTCCATTGTGGTCAGAGAATGTGCTTTGAATAATTTCAATTTTTTAAAATTTATTGAGTCTTATTTTATGTCCCAGCATATGATCTATTCTGGAGAAAGTTCCATGAGCACTAGAGAAGAATGTGTATCCTGGTGATTTGGGATGTAATGTTCTGTACATGTCTGTTAAAGCAAATTCATTTATCATATTGTTTAGGTT
The DNA here is from genome assembly GCF_015220235.1 of Choloepus didactylus. Taxonomy (NCBI): domain Eukaryota; kingdom Metazoa; phylum Chordata; class Mammalia; order Pilosa; family Megalonychidae; genus Choloepus; species Choloepus didactylus. The sequence continues at coordinate 24,884,162 of NC_051316.1, forward strand.
TTCAATTTCCTTATTGGTCTTCTGTCTGGTTGATCTACCTATAGGAGAGAGTGATGTGTTGAAGTCTCCCACCATTATTGTGGAAACATCAATTGCTTCCTTTAGTTTTGCCAGTGTTTGTCTCATGTATTTTGTGGCACCATGATTGGGTGCATAAACATTTATGATTGTTATTTCTTCTTGTTGAATTGCTCCTTTTATTAGTATGTACTGGCCTTCTTTGTCTCTCATAACATCCTTGCATTTAAAGTCTATTTTATCTGAGATTAATATTGCTACTCCTGCTTTCTTTTGGCTGTAGCTTGCATGAAATATATTTTTCCATCCTTTCACTTTCAATTTCTTTGTGTCCCTGTGTCTAAGATGAGTCTCTTGTATGCAACATATTGATGGTTCATTTCTTTTATCCATTCTGCCAATCTATATCTTTTGATTGGGGAGTTTAATCCATTTACGTTCAACATTATTTCTGTGAAGGCATTTCTTGAATCAGCCATCTTATCCTTTGGTTTATGTTTGTCAGATATATTTTTCCCTCTCTCTCTTAATGTCCTTTAACATACCCATACTGAATCTCTTTAGTACTGAACCTTTCTCCATCTCTCTCTCTCTCCTTTCTTTGTTTCTCTGTTGGTAGAGCTCCCTTTAGTATCTCAAATAGGGCAGATCTCTTGTTAGCAAATTCTCTCAGCATTTGTTTGTCTGTGAAAAATTTAAGCTCTCCCTCAAATTTGAAGGAGAGTTTTTCTGGATAAAGAATTCTTGGTTGGCAATTTTTCTCTCTCAGAATTTTAAATATGTCATGCCACTGCCTTCTCACCTCCATGGTGGCTGCTGAAGTCACTACTTAGTCTTATGGTGTTTCCTTTGTATCTGGTGAATTGATTTTCTCTTGCTGCTTTCAGAAGTTGCTCCTTCTCTTCAGTATTTGACAGTGTGATCAGAATATATCTTGGAGTGTGTTTATTTGGATTTATTCTATTTGGAGTTTGCTGGGCATTAATGATTTGTGTATTTATGGTGTTTAGAAGATTTGGGAAGTTTTCCCCAACAATTTCTTTGAATACTCTTTCTAGACTTTACCCTTCTCTTCCCCTTCTAGAATACCAGTGAGTCTTATATTTGGATGTTTTATATTATCTATCATATCCTGAGGTACATTTAGATTTTTTCTATTTTTTCCCCCATTCTTTCTTTTGTTCTTTTATTTTTCCATTCTGTTTCCTCCAGGTCACTGATTTGCTGTTCAGCTTCCTCTAATCTTGTACTATGAGTATCCAGAATCTTTTTAATTTGTTCAACAGTTTCTTTAATTTCCATAAGATCATCTATTTTTTTTATTTACTCCTGCAATTTCTTCTTTATGCTCTTCTAGGGTCTTCTTCATATCCTTTATATCCTGTGCCATGCTCTCATTGTTTGTCTTTAGTTATTTGATTAGTTGCTCCAAGTACTGTGTCTCGTCTGATCTTTTGATTTGGGCTTAGGTTATCCATATCGTCTGGTTTTTTCATATGCTTTAAAATTTTCTGTTGTTCTTGGTCTCTTGGCATTTGCTTAACTTGATGAGGTTCTTTTAGGGTATGTAGACCAATTCAAACCCTTATCTCTAATTTGTCAGATCTGCAGCTTTTGGAGGACACTTTCTCTAACTAACCAGCAGGTGGCATACACGAGCCACCTATTCCCCTCAAGCCAGTTCTCCCCCACTTTGTCTTTGTGGTGAGTAGGGGTGTGAGTCTTGTGGGTTCCAATTGGTGCACCAAGCTTGCGTGTGTAGTTGGTGTTGCCAGCCCTGCATATAGGGCATGTTTCTGAGTGGTTAGGGAGGGGATGTGGCTTTAATAATCAAATCTTCCAGGGGTTCCTGGAGATTTAAAGCTGTTTCAATAGCCTAATCCTTCAGTTCAGTCTTGCCACAGTTTGTCTCTGCCGCTGACCCACAAGTCCTTGGTATTGGTGTATGGTCCCTGGGACTTGTGAGTGGGTCCTTCTTCCAAGCCGTGCACTCCTAGGGCCTCTGCTGAGGGATGACTGTGCTACATCACAGGTGAGCACCATCCCCCAAGGGAGGTTCTGGGCTGCAGGGCTGTGTAGGGACATTCCCAGTCTGCTGAAAGGATGGCTGAATGGGGTGTGTTAATTTCCCCCTTTTCACATACCTCTGCCTTCCCAGCTCTGGGACAGTTAGCTGAGTGTTCAGGAAAGGCTACTGTCCATGCCCGATATTATGGTGTGTGTGAGTGTGTGTTGTTGGAAGCACTTCCCATCACACTGGGTTATTTGGGGCAGCTCTGGGCTGTGATGCTGGCACCGGGCAGGAGCATTCCCTGCCCACCAGAAAGCTGGCTGTAAGGGGATGACCCCCTTTTCTTGGGAAGTTGTGGTGTTTAGTGAATTTTCTCAGCCACTGGACTTATTGCCTTGTGTCTCAGAGCTCTCTTAGCTCTGCTCTTGTCTGGGCCCAAATTGCAAGCCTTTGAGGCTTTCTGTAATGGGCTTCTTAGGAAAAAGACAAAAAAAAAAAAAAAAAAGAAGGGCCCTCCTTGCAGATCTAATGGGCTATTGAAATGCTAAGAGACAAGGAGATTAGGGCCATTAACGAACAATCAAGAAAGCAGAGAAACCAGCTCTTCAGACAATGAAACTCGCCTTCTGGATTTGCATATGAGCCTGACTCTGTTTGAGCCCTGCCTTTCTCCATTCTATGTTCACCAGAACTCCAAAAAGTCTCTGTTTCTATTTTTGGGGTTTTTTTGTTTTGTTTTGTTTTGGTTTTTTTTGCTGTTTTTGCTATCCCTATCTCCTCTCCACTGGGCTGACTTCTTCCGGATTCTCCGGTGTCTGGTCTCAGTCTATCTATGATTGGAGTTTGGATCAGTAGAATGAGTTTCTGATAAGAGCCGCCACTGCAGTTCTCCCTCCTCATTCTCAGCGCTGACAACCCCTCCTCCCATGGGACTGAGCCTGGCAGGGTGGGATGTGGGTCCCCTGGCCATGAGAACTTACAGATTTTGCTGATCTCAGCTGTTCCATGCATTCGTGAGTGTTGTATGAAGTATGCCCAAAGTCAAATTGCTCTCCGGTGTCCAGTCCACACAGTTCCTGGCTTTCTACCTACTGCCTGGAGGAGTAACTAAAACCTGCACCTCACCACTCCACCATCTTGCCCCACCCTCCTCTGTGGCTTTTTATCATGCTGCAATGGCAGAGTTCACTAGTTGCAATAGAGACTGTATGGCCCACAGAACGTAAAATATTTCCTATCAGCCCCTTTACAGGAAAAGTTTAATAACCTCTGGTCTAAGGTAAAGTCCTGAAATGACAATTTACCATCCTAAAGTATTCAATACTCCCCATCCCTAAATGCTTCTTTCTGTAAGCTGAAAATGTATAAGATATTAAATGAGTGATATTATTTTATTCAATTGTTTAAATATAAGGTGATAGTGTTACTTAAAAAAAATTAAAAGAACTTTGAGAAATTTTTAGCTATGTCAACATTTGTGTTTCAGAACTGCAGGCAGCCTTATGGTAAATCTCATTTCTCAATATAGTGAAGTAGAAAATACTACGGCAGACTCAAGGACATCAAGTCCACCCACCAACTAGATCTTCAGCACAATATTTGCCAGCCAGTGGGCCTCAGAGAGACTTAAGGAGGCAATTGTTTAATTCTCTGGTAGATAACTATGAGTCTGGAAGAAAGAGGGAATTGTAGAATTAATCTGGTAAGGAAAAAATCTGGGTTTGTAAAGTCCATAATGTGCCAGTCAGTAGCTGTAAGCACTTAGCTGTAAGGTAGATTTTATTCCTGGGGGAACCAACTCCTGGAGCACTGGATTGAAGCTGTTTTGGTGGGTGGCCTACATGAGGCAGCTCTGGGGAGCAAAGTCCATCCTTCCAGCTGATTCCAAATGTCTGGGGGACACAAGACAACATTCGCAGAGCAACTCAAAGTTTTAAAGCCTACGCTGCAAATAAAATCACAGAGAAGACAATTCTATTTCCAATCTGCCTGGAAATGTTTGTGTTTAATTTTCAGATTCTGAAGTATCAGAGGAAGAGAAAAGCTCTGAGCTGTTATAAATGGCAGAACTTTCAGCTACTGGAACTTGCCAACTCAGCTACAAATGGCTAACGGGAGTGAGGACAGGGCTGAACCTGGAATATACACCCACCAACCCCATGCACAGAAATACGCACTGACCAACCCCAAGCACAGAAACTGAAGGGCACATGTGGAGGGATTTCCTGACAATGTACGGTAAGTAACCCTGCATACAAATCATGCGTGCCATGACTGAAAGAAGCTGGGTAGGATATGAAAACAAACAAAGAAAGAAAATGAGCTGATTTGTGTTGAAGAGAGAGAATCAAATTGGTGATGGTGAAGAATTGAGGGTTCCAGTGGCCTCAGGGAAGGAGGTGGTCTCTGAAGGCAAAGAAACCAGGAGATAAAACTCTGAGGGTCAGCTCTTCACCAATATTCTCTAAAACTCAGTGTCCACATTCTTTATAGTAGAATAAGCTTACCTATATTTCATAAAAATGGTCAGGGCCAGCAGCATTGTGAGAATCCAATAAATAGCTCATGTTATTTTTAATAGAAATGAATACAAGAATCTAATAAGAACTTGTTTTGTAACCACGTATATTTTGGGTCACCAGTTTCTATCACAAGGATATAATCTACCCTTCCTGGTCCCTAAAGTACAGTTTATATTATGTTTGGCAGGGGATGTTGGGACAAATGTGATCCTATTGTAGCATTATAGACTGATGCTTCCCCAGAGTAATTTTTGTATGAGCAAATAATTGAATAAAACTTGAAAAAAATTGTCAAATATTAAAGCATAAGAGATTCCAGTTTAAAAATAAAAGAATTTTAATTATAAGTTCAAATTTAAGAATTGTGCTTTTCAAAAGCTGTTAACAGAACTTTTTCACAACTAGTAAATTTTAAGCAGTGATAGAAAAATTCCTCATGGGAGTCATATCTTACAAAAAGAATTCTCATCAAACATAACACCCTCCTACACACCTGTAAACATTTCTGAATATTTCAACTTGGAATAAGATGATAAATTGGGATTGTAACTTTTCGATTGATAATTTTTGACAAAGCAAAGCTAAGTTTATTAAACGTCCTGCAGTAAAGGAGAACACACCTTGACACAATTATAGTAGCAATTTGAAGGGAGTAACAGGGGAGAGGGTGTGTTTGTGGGGTTGGAGAAGGACTCAAGTGGTTTAAGATGGATTTTTCAAGGTGAGAATCAGACTTTATTTGTGCAAAACTCGTGAAATAATAGTTTTGGATTGGTGGACACAGCAAGGCAAGGCCTTTAGCACATCTCGAAAATAGTTGTTTGAGAAGTGAGCTATTTGTCCAGGTGAGCAATCCATTGCCCTAAGAGAAGAGCTGTTTTCCCAGGTGAGAAAACTGTTTGCTTGGGCAAATTGGTTTGCAGGGAGTTCCTGAAGCAAACATTGAATTTATTTATTGGTTTACCAATGTATCTTCCTGGCTGGGAATTCCTTAGAACAAATAGTAACTCATATTGACACAAGATAGTTAAGCTCTGTGGTTGGAGAAGGTTCCAATTCTCAATTTCATTCTTTATTTGTATATACTGATGCATTGTGAAGGGCCAGTTTACTCTTATTAACTTTCTTTTGCAACTTGTTCCATATAAACAGATTTTAAAGAAGTTTTCTTTTAAGGTAACTTTATTAAGGCAATAATGTCAACCCAAAGGTTAAAGCAATTTCTTCCTTCAAAGCCATTATAAGTAAGAAAATACATTGAAATGAAGAAAAACATACCTTCCAAATCTTTAGTATGTGATTAAAATGATAAAATTTCTACAGAGAGCAATCTGTAAAGAACTCAGGTCCAAAAAGAACCCATATGTGAGTACTGTTTGATGTGCTTTTGAAACCAATAGTGCCAGGATATTCTATAAATACCATTTGCTAGTTTAGTCTAGTAGGCATTTACAAAATATTGTAATGCTTTCAAATATTAAAGATTATAATAATCCATGTCAGTTATTCCATTCACTTCAGATACTACTTTAAGTCTTGATTTCTCTGTAAATATTTTAGGTAGTCAAATTTTATACTAATTTCCAAGTTTCATATATAATTATACAAATTTGACATGAAAATTACACAACTGGAAATAAATCTCATTTCAATATCATTTTTCATCCAACAAAGACAGACATTTCCTTATAAGTTATTGCTGATAGCTGTTTATATGTAGCTCCTCTTTTTATTTAATAGCTGCAAGGCAATGATGGAAAAGGATAATTTGAGAGTATGACACATGGCACTAGGTTACTATAAGCTTCAAAAGTAAACAATTGAGGAGAGGAAGCTGAGAGTGCAAGTAGACCAATGCAGCTTGTGTTTGCAAAAGAGTATCAGAAATAAGAGTTGCTCAGAGAAAGAATGCTGGAGACATGCAGAGAGTCCACTTGAAGTGTTCAGATTTCTGAGCAGTGCATGCATGTGAAAAAAATTACTCAAAGCTAGGGAAGAATCATCTAAAATGATTAGAGGAAACAGTGCCTGGCACTCACAAAGGGCCTGGAGTAGTGCCTGTTCTCCGGAGACATAGTGGAAAGCTTCATAATTCATGAGGCTTTGGGTAGGATACTCAGAAGAAACCTGCTTCAGTCAAGGGAAATAATTAGTGCTATACACAACACTGCTCTGGAATAGCTTAAAAATCTCAAAAACAAGACTTGAAAGGATCAAACTATTTCCAGCTAAATTGCATCCAGAAGAAAGCTCAAGAATATGTACAGAAATACAAATTATCAACCACCATAAAATGTCCAGCATGCAATCAAAAATTATCTAGAATTAAAGAAACAGGACATTACGACCTGAAAGAAGAAAATCAGTAACTTGAAACATACATTATTGACAAAAATTTTAGAATTCGCAAAGGCATAAAAAGATTATAACTGTATTCTGTATATACAAATAAGTAGAGACATGGAAAATATTTAGAAAGAACCAAGTCAAACTTCTAGAGATAAAATGCAGTGTTTACAATGAAAAATACACAAGAGATTAACAGCGGAAGAAAAGATTAGTGAACTTGAATACGCAGGAAATAAACCATCCAAATAATGACTGAAAATTTTCCAAATTCATAAAATCTATAAACTCAAAGCTCGAGAAAGCATAACAAACTGAAAGCACAAGAAACATGAAAAAAAATATATCAGGTAACACACTCTACTTATTCTTTGTGTGTAGGCTCTTCCGTCTTTAAAGGCATGCCTGCCTAACTAAAGTATGGAAAAGACCTACAGTTCAGAAGGGTACTCATTTGGTATTTTAAAGATGTTTCAACATTACTTTCTTGCTTGAATTGTTTCTAGTGATAAATATGCTGTCCTCCTTTTCTTTTCTCCTCTGTACTTGTGGCTTTTCTCTCTTGCTGCTTTTAAGATTTTCTCTTTATCACTGATCTTGGCTAATTTCATTATGATGTGCCTTGCTGCATTTCTTTTTTATTAAAAGGGTGATGGACTTTTGCAATCAATTTTCATTGCAATTGCTTTGATTAATGGATCTTGGTACCATCCCTCTATCAAAGGGAACTATCTACAAACACTCAATCTAGCGGATGCATGGGGATCTACTCCAATGTTAAAAACAAAGGATAGCTGAGAGAGTGACCTTTTAATTAAAGAATTTTTAGAGTGTCTATGCCATCTTGTAATTGTAGGTCTATGAAACTGAGTTTTAAATTAACAAGGGCCCTTTGTTATTTAATTCAAAGGATATATCCTACTTACTATTTTGTAGCAAAATGAACATAGTACTAGGTCCAAAGATTAATAAGACATGCCACCACCAGTCCTCAAAGAGGTCACTGCTCAATGGAGGCTGCAGACATATATACGTAACTCTAAAATAAGGTATGTTTAACAAGTAGTAGGCAGATACAACCATGTGAAATTAGGGTGTAATAGGGAGCAACATATTATGATTTAAAGGTTCTAGAAAGGCTTTCCGGATTCACGAAATTTGAGCTGGGATTTCAATGATGGATTGAGATTTGATGAGTCAAAATTAAGTGGGGAAAAGGTATCTCCAGGTGGGGACCAGCTTGTTAAAGAACTGAGAAACCTGTTTCTTTTGGGTGTTCCTAAACATATAATCTTCAGAGACAGTCATTATTTAGATGTAATATTATTCAAAAGACTTACTTTTATTTTTAAAAAAATCAGGGTAGACAGGTTATATTTAAATTAGATTTCCTTCTAATTCTAATAGATATCATCACTTCTTGATTCTGATAAAATAAGCATTTCCAAATGTGAGCCTGTTTGAAGATGTACAATAAAAACTACGGTTTCTCTGATTTCAAACCAACTTTCTCTCTCCTCTTCAGTGATGTTGTACCACTGAGTGACATTTAGCCTCCTTCCAATCCTCCACTGCTGTATTACAGCTGTTCCCTCAGGAAAGGCCAGGGGATTTAGCAGCCAGGAGCAGGTGCACAGTCTTCTGAAAACCTACTGTGGAATCTGAATGGGTTTGGGTCGAGCTTTCTCACCTTTCAAGTATATATGCAGAGTATTTGACATCCCCTTTCATTATTTCATCTTGCTTCCAAGGACATTAATCTTTTAGGAATAATGGAAATTTGAAAGGTCACTGGAATCTTGAAGTTTAACAACCGAAGTAAGTGACGTTGAGTCTAGTTTTTTGTGAATCCTGTAACCTTGGAAATTTCATTTGTAAAATGAGAAAATTTAGAGCAATGAAATGGGCAGCTGTGCATGTGGATCTTGAGCTCCAGGGAAAGGCTTGGTGATGTAGACATAAAATTGAGAACTATCAGCAAATACAGGATTATAGGAAATCAACCTACTAAAACTTAAAGGTATAGGATAATAGGACATCAACAAGAAAAAGCCTGTATAAAGAGTAAAAAGAAGAAAGCCCAGTATCCAGGACTCATCCACAAGATATTCCAGAGTTTGGGCAGAGAAGCTAGTGAAAGAAACCAGAAGAATAAAGTATAATGGAAGACAAGATAGAAGAATTTTTTCAGAAGGATGGAGTGTTTAACTGGGCTGAACCCTGTTGGTGGGTTGTAAAATGAGGGTGGAAACATATATGGCCACATGAAGATCAGTGGTGATTCTGTCAAGGGTGATTTGACAGATGTGCTGGGACACAAGCCAGATGGGAGTAGGATGAAGAGTCTAAAGGGGTTTAGAACATTGAGACAAAAAATATAGATAATTATTTTGAAAAGTGTTACTCAGAAGAAAGAAGAGAATTTGGACGGTAACAGAATGGGGAGATCACGTTAAAGCAGCCTTTTTTAAAAGTTGGGAGATACTATAACGTGTTTATGCCACAACGGGGATAGTCCAGTTTAGAGGGGAATAATGGTGATGCCAGATAGAGCACAAATAATCAAATGCTATTGAGTGGTCAAAGGTGCATGAAGCTCAGAGTAGAATACAGAGATTTGTCTTTGATGGGAAGAGGAAAACTTTATCCTTTAAAAGAGGGAAGAAGGAACTGTGTACAGATTCTAGTAAGAACAGAGTCTTTGCTATGGAAAGAAGGTAGAATGCTTCTATTTTCTAAAACAAGTATGAAGCAAAGTCATCAGCCGAGGAGAAAGGGAGGCAGGTTTGTGGAAAGTTCAAAAAGGCATGACATACTTTTCTCCAACATTTAGAAAGCAGCTTGCTGCGAAAGTGTAACAGGATCACACAGCAAGATTAAGTGTCCATTTGTGGTTAGCAGTCACAAATTTTGAGTGAAGCCTGTCAGTCCAGTGATGAGAGTTGCTCCAACTGTTTTTATCAAACACAGAAAGGTTTATAAGTGTATTAGTCAGAGTTGGGTTTGGATTTGGAAGGAGGGAAGACCAAGAAAGTGCAGGGTGTTTGCCAAGAAGTGAACATTATGCTGCATGATGGAGTCTAATCTGAACGAGGAAGGAAATAAAAGCAAAACATGTGGGAAAATAGCCACCAAGTATGGGATCTAGCATCACAATGACATAGAAGACGAATGGAGTAAGGATTCTGAAGCAATCGGGCTGGAATTGTAGATGTGTTTGGAGTTTGGAAAATTGAATAAGGAGATTTTGTAAATGATACAGATCTGGGGGGTCACAACTCAGATTGCATAACAATGGGGGTGGATGACTCAAAAGGAGCAAAAGGAGCATATGGGGGTGAAGACATTAAAGGGCAGGAAGGTAGTACAAATAAAAATACTTGAAGTAATAACTCAAAGCATTGTAGAATGTATAACAGATATTAATCTCAGTTCCAAACCACAGGGGTACAGGAAATGTTATAACATTTGATATTTTTATATACAATAAACCCACTCAGGTTTGATTCCAGGCTCCCATGGTGTAGATGGGAGATGATGATACTTCAGTCATTCTTGTCCTTCCCTCGATGACAGTCACACCAAGGTTCCAGGGGTCCACACTGTGGCAGCAGAAGGGGGGAGACTCCTGCAATGAATTCTAATGAGTCCCCCATGCAGCCTTTTCCCTTGTGTGTTGCCACCATCCTCTTTGAGACCTTGCTATTTTCTTGGATACTGCCCCCTTCTTCCCAACAGGGGGCATTGAACCTGTTAAGTAAATAAAAAAGGCCACCTATGTTAGATGTTGCCAGGAGAAGACCCCTTTCTGAGAAGGGCTTGTCCAGAAGACAAAAACAATCAACCTGCTGTGGGTTTCAAAGCAAATGGAACACACCCTGCACAGTGGCTGATAATCAATACCTGGTGATAAAACAAGCTAAGGTCCAGTAGAGACAGCTTATCAGAGTGGACAAGCATACCTTACTAATCAATGTATAGCTGCTCCCCACTTTTTAAGATCCTCTCATGTAAAATGGAAACAATATCAGCCCTACTTTGAAAGACCACTCCCCCTCAGTAAAATGGAAACAATGTCAGCCAATCAGAACATTTCCTCATCTGCTTCCCTGTTTGCCCTATTTGAGATTTCCCCTTCCACCCCCCTCAGTGGAAATCCATTCTACTTTCTGAATGGGATGCTGCCCAATTCATGAATCTCTCAAAAAAGCTGTAAGATCCTAAATTGCATGAACAATTTTTCATTTATCATACTCCACCCCTCTCTCTCCTCTTTCTTGCTTTCCCTCTGGGGCACCTAGAATTTCTCCTAAAGACTGGCTTCAGGTTTCTCTTGCATTTCATCTAGTAGAGAGCTCCAAGCAAGGGATTACAAAACTGGGTTACCAAAATAAAATGAGAACAGAGGGAAGAAAGGCAGGAAGAAGAAACAAGACTTAATGCTTCTATAAATTATCCTGACATAATCAGTGTAATCCTGGCATTTGCAATTATATTACAGGTAAAATGGCATATTCTGAATATAGTAAGCATATTCTAAAATGTAAATTGGCATCTGTTGAAATATGCAAATAAGAGCATTTTAAGCTTCATTATGGCTTTTCGGCTTCCTGTGTAAAAAAAACTGTAGGCACCCAATGGCTCCATAATCAAATATTATTATTTGATTATTTATTTATTCATTATTTTTAGTCCAAAAGTCATTAGAGAGCAGTTTGCTTTCTTACTGACAAATTAAACTCAAGAAAGCAAAAAGTAAATGTTGTTTATCTTAATCTTGTGTCATTTTAGGATTTAGAGAAATAATTACAACATATCCATTCAATCAAAGGAAAACCTTCTGCAAAGGGGCTGGGAGCAGAGTTATAATTACCAAAACAAAAAGCCATCTTCATGGTGCTGTTTTCATTGGGCCAAATAAAAACCTATAAAAGCCAAGAATTGAAAGGCAAACCCATTCCCAGGCTGTTTCCACCCCCTACCCCTGCTTTGTAAGACCTGGAGTTAAATCATTCCTATCTATCCTTCATGAAGAATTCAACTTGAAAAATGCAAATACAAATCATGCTGTCAGTATTTCATTGTTAATTGAACATCTGTGAAGATCTTCCTCTGATGCTTCAAACTAAGTGAATGCAGAGACAGAGGAAATGGTATCCCCTTTCCTTCCACGGCTGGGTTCCGGGCAGTTCTGACACAAGCATTCGCTTGACCATAAGAGGTGCTGGGTGGGACACACCAGTGACTTGAGGAAAACCTATCTCATGTCACCTTCAGACAGTGCCAGGATTGTGGCAGATAAAAGGAGTACAAGCAGGAGGGCTTGAATTGTACCATGTTATCCTTTAATATGAACATAAATATTGAAAAGATTAAAATTCCGGAAAGGTCTTCACAGATGAGTATATGGTGGCCCTAACGTGGACATGGAGGCAGTGGGGGATAATGGAGGGGCTCCATTCTGAGCCCTACAGACTCAGATTCCAATTCTGACGCTACTTAGAATCTGCCAGTGAACCAATCTTCACCTGCGGTTCCTTTTTTATTAAGAACCATGTGCACACAGAATTATTTTGGTTTTCCTACAATTGAATGGATCTTTTTTATTTACCATTCTAGTTCCAATGACCATTGGCTCATGTGCTGCCTGGTTTCATTTTATTAATTTAACTTCAGTTATTTAATGGATTCATTAACAAATATAATATGTTAATGAATATTAAAATATTGATTTAAAATTAATAGAAAATAATATAAACAGTGCATGCCATGAAGCCACCCAAGAATCCAGGAAGTTAAATAATTACTGATGTGTTCTTCTCCTATGTGTCTAAATAACATATTGTTTGCTTTTGCTTGTTCTTGAAGTTTCCAAAAAGGATATCCTAATAATTGCTGTCTTTTTTTCCTCAACTATGTTTTATTATCATTCATCCATTTGTCTGGCCTAACTGTAGTTTATTTAAATACCCAGCTGCATTTTATTCCATGGTGAGAGTTGAGTAAAATAAAATGGCCCCTGCATTGGGTAGGGCCAGAAGAAGAAGACCCTTTTCCAAAAAGTGCTTTTCCAGAAGACAAAAACACTTGACCTGCAGGGTTTTTCCAAGAAAATGGAACACCCTACAGGGTGGCTGATAAACAACACATGGTGATGAAATTAGTTTGGGTTTGGTTAGAGACAGCTTATCAGAATGGACAAGCATACTATCCTAATCAATGTATACCTGCTCCCCACTTTGTACGACCCCCCCCCATGTAAAGTGGAAACAAAGTCAGCCAATCAGAACATTTCCTCACTTGCTTCCATGTTAATTCTGAGCTTCTCTACTGACTCCCTCAGTAGTGCTCCCTTCTAGTTTCTGAATGGAATGCTGCCCAATTCATTAATCAATAAATAAATCTATGAGATCCTAAATTGAATGGAAAGTTTTTCTTATATCATGAGGATGCTCTATAATTTAATTATCCATTTCTCCACTTGTGGCCTTTGTCTATTTTTTTAATGATCACAAACATTCTTGTACAGAGCTCATCATTTATCTTGGGTATATACCTATGAACTGTGAAAATTAAGGGTGCAATAAAGGGTCTGGCTCCATTTTTTTTGATGTTTGAGGCTTTTAATCCCCTCCCTTCCTTCTTTCCCTTCAGCCTCACATTGTAAACCTGAAAAGGAGTCTCAGCTGTTCTTCTCTTTGGTGACAGAGGGAAGTTCAAGCCATGTGTCAGAACCCTCCTCCCAACCTCATCCCATAACCATAATAAAAGCCCAAAGCCAGTCTCTTTCCTGTTCCCTCAAGCCATTTTTGGACCAGCTTCCTTGTTCTTCCCAGAAAGCCTCACCATATGAGTAATAAACCTTTTCATATCCTTTATGTGTGTAGGGAAGCATCGGTGTAGACAGCAGAATCAAATTTTGAATAAAAGTCATCCTGGTTCTGCAGGCTGCCTACAACAATTGGCCCCTTGAGAAAGAGGTCCAGATGATGACTGCCACCACAGAAGGTCTTTCTTCACCTCTTTTGGCTTGCTAATTGGCTCAGCTGTCTGCTGACAAGCGTGCTTCTTGAGCTGTGCTACTGCCTGCTGGCAAGCTTGAGCTTTGAGCTGTGCTGCTTTGTGCTGTGTTTGCTGAATTCTACTCAGCCTCTGTTATGGATTTAACTGGCCTAAGTCAGAAGTTTCAGTAATTGCCATTTAGGAACAAGAGTATGAGCTTTGGCGCCCTCATTAAAGTCACCCTGAGTCATGGGTCTCAGCCCAGACCTATTTTTGTGTCTCAGATTGAATCATATGATTCAATTCCAGCCATGACTTTCGAGGAACGCTGACCCTGTGACTGCTGGCTGTCTGTCTCAACCAGGTGTTCATGAAGAAGTGATCAGGGGAAAGACTGATCACAAAGATGAAAAATATGGGCCCAAGTGGGTGGTTCCTTACATAGATGAACAGCAGTTCCTCTGTAGTGTGCTGAGGTCCACACTCCTAAAGGAGATGGCTCACCAGAACCCTACAAAATGCTCTCCCTCAGTTGCTTCCTGGACCTCTGTGGGAAAATAGTTCCTGATCCTCAGAGTTATAGGAAAACACACCCATGGCACCCCTGTGGCACAGCCAAGAAGTGAATTTGACCATTATCATGGGGGGAGTTCCCTAACCTTGACAGTACTTATTTGAGGCTCTCTGAAAAATAAAAAAGTATGAATATGAGTACAGAAGAAAGAGAAAGAAAGAAAAAGAAAGAAAGAAAGAAAGAAAGAGAAAGAAAGAAGGAAAGAGAGAGAAGGAGGGAGGGAGGGGGAGGGAGGGAAGGAAGGAGGGAGGGAGGGAAGGAGAGAAAAGAAGAAAGAAGGAAGGAAAGAAAGGAGGGAAGGAAGGAGGGAGGAGGGAGGGAAGGAAAGAAAATAAGGAAAAAAGAAAAGAAGGAAGGAAGGAAGGGAGAGAGGAAGGGAGGAAGGAAGGAAGGAAGAAGAGGGCAAGACAGTAATCTGGATCCAGCAGTGGAAGAAAAAACTGAAACAGAGGTCCAAAATTTATTGAAAGAATTTATGGGACAAAAAGATAAGAAGGTACTTGTTGGCTTTTGTGCTTCTACAACACAAGTTCTAAATTAACCGTACCATCGGCTGAAATGTACCCATGCCCTTAATCAATACCTGACTCAAATAACCGTTATACCTGGGGATCCCACTAAATTTAAAGAAGGCACTGCCAATAATCTTAAGGGAATTACCGAACATAAAATAGAAGACAAACAGGTATGCCTTACCTTCACCACTGGAACTGCTGCCTTGCCTACATTCCCCATCATCGTGGGGTTACTTGCCCTCAGATATCACTAGTGGACATGGACATTAGGACCCAATGAGTAATAAACTAAAATTTAAGTAAGTATTTGGTGCTTATAAATTGGCTTGATGAAGTAAGATCCCATGGACATTCTTCCCCAGTTAAATAGTTAATATGACCAATAAATGTAAGAAGGCCTTCAAGTATTATCCCTACTCCTTCTCCATTTAACAGCCCAATGGCCTGTTCTTAACCTGGAGAAATGAATGGCGCCTCATGGTTGATTATTTGGTAATTTCCCAGACCTCTTGGATACCTGAGGAACACCTTGAGATGAACTAAGTGAGGAGCAATGGGAGTTCATATGCCTTATAGATGGATTGCCACAATCACACGTGATGGCCCTCAGTGGACACTGCTGCTTTCCTTCCTTAACCAAGGCATCCTGATAAAGGACAGAACACAGTGGTCAGCACAACTGACCAAACTTCAAGCATCTGAGTACCTTAATGCTGTGATTCCATCCATTATGTCCTCCATGCCCAATATAATTGAAATTACTGACACCATGCAATCAGCAGCTGGTACATGTTTTGGTAATATACATTTGGTTAATATGCTCTGTTCAGTGGCCATTTCAACAGCCTCTTAGCCACAGTCTGCCTTTATCTCCAAAGTGACATGATATACCCTTGTCCAGCCACCCATGGGGTGCCTCAGCAGCCTTGCCATCATATGCAATCTTTGCAGGCAAGATCTTAACTGCAACCACCATTCTCCAGGAGCACAGGCAAAACATTGCAATGATGACATCCTCCTCCAAGAAGACTCATTTGACACATTCATTCAGGACATGTCAATACTCACAAAGAAGCTTGCAAAAAGGAAATGGGTCATTGCCTAGCACTAGTGCAAGGCTCTGCCACCTTGGTTAAATTCCTGAAAATTTTTTGGAAAACTGAGGACCATGCCATACCAAAACACTGTCAGGAAATAGCTATTGACATTGTAAACATCCACAATATTAAAATGAGCTCAACTTTAGATCTTTTTAGACTCTGGAAGCAACATATTTCTCATTTACAAATTTTACTTATACCCATTTATGCTGTTACCTGCAAATCAGCTCCCTCAAACAAAAGGCTCCAGGATCTGTCCAAACTGCAATAGAACAGGTCTTTCCATTAGTGCTTTGAGGCTCCTTCACAGTAGCAGCTTCAGCAACCTCATCAACTGCCTCCTGGAGACCTTTGATCACCACAGGATACAGCCAAACCTGGGCCCTCCAGCATATTCCTTCTGAGGAGTGGGCAGCTTCCCCTATCTTTAGTCACTTGCCAGATGCCATGGGACTGAAGGAAGTCATCCCTCTCCCAGACCCCTTGGATACCTGGGGAACACCTTGAGATGAACTGGGTGAACAGCAATGGGAGTTCATAGGCCTTACAGATGGATTGCCACAATCACACGTGATGGCCCTCAGTGGACAGCTGCTGTTTTCATTCCTTAACCAAGACATGCCTGATAAAGGATGGGACCTGATGGTCAGCACAGTTGACCAAACTTCAGGCATCTTGGCAATGATTGCTCTGGCCAACAATCAGTCCCATCTGTACATTTTTAGACTCTAAGTCCATTGCCAATGGTCTGATCAATGGCAACAACAACTCTTGGCACTTTTGAGTAAAGAAGCCTGAGACTAGGTGTTAATCTCCCTGGCAACATGGGACATGACTCCCGGGGATAAGTCTGGACCCAGTATCATGGGATTGAGAAAGCCTTCTTGACCAAAAGGGGAAGGTAAATGAAACAAAATAAAGTTTCAGGGGCTGAGAGATTTCAAATGGAGTCAAGAGGTCATTCTGGAATTATTCTTATGCATTATATAAATATCCCTTTTTTCTTAGTTTTTAGTGTTTTGGAAGAGCTAGAAGGAAATGCCTGAAACTGTTGGACTGCAACCCAGTAGCCTTGATTCTTAAAGACGAGTGTATAATGTATAGCTTACATACAGTGTGACCATGTGATTGTAGAAAACCTTGTGGATCACACTCCCTTTATCCAGTGTATGGACAGATAAGTAGAAAACTGGGACAAAAAGTAAATGAATAATTGGGGGGGGGGGGGTTGGAGGGATGCTTTGTTTCGGGTGTCCTTGTTTACATTTATTTTTATTCTTATTTTTATTTTTATTATTTTTTTGGAGTAACGTAAATGTTCAAAAATTGATTGTGGTGATGAATGCACAACTATATGATGGTACTGTGAGCCACTGATTGTACATTTTGGATGATTTTATGGGATGTGACTATATCTCATTAAAATTGCAAGAAAAAAAAAAGAAGTCTGAGAATCTTTTGCCTCACAGATACCCCAATTATAAATCAAGGCTACATAAGTCTCTGTACCTATTAAAGCCACAATATAAAGCCTCATGGATATGCTCTTTATTTCCTTTGGAGTTCCTTATTGATAGTGACCAAGGCACTCATTTCACTTCTCAGAATATCAGAATACACAGTGTTGGGCTCTTGGACTGGGCATTCAATTGAACTTTCACCTCTTTTACCAGCCTCAGGCTTCAAGTCTCATAAAGTGCCACAATAGCATACATAAACAAATTCAAATTCAATTAAATGAAAACAGGCACATTTCAATCATCAGTTAAGTATTGGGATGAATTGTAATAAAGAATCTGACTCTAATTTTAATGTTTGACTGCTGGAAGCTTTTAAGCCCATCCCTCTGTCTTCTTCTTTTGCCCCTCATCTAGGCAAACTAATAAGAAAGCTTGGGTGCTCCTGTCTTTGGTGCTGGTGGGAAGTTTAAACCACATGCAAGAATCCTCAGTCTGGATGCAACCCCTAACCACCATAAAAACCCCAAGCCAGTCTCCTTCCTCTCTTCTCTGAAGCCACATTTGGATGAGCTTGTAAAGCCTCCCTTATGCTTCTTGTTATATGAAAAACAAGCCTTTTCATATTCTCTTGCTTATATGTGCAACCTTAGTGTCAACCTCCGAACCAAATTTTGGGTGGAGTTCCATCCTGGCCCTGTGGGATGGCCACAGCAAAGGGTAAGCAAAAGTTCAACTTTATAAGCTGATGCCAAACTGTCTTCCAAAGTGGTGGTGATCCACTGATTGTCTCCAAAACTTGGTATTTTTCAGGCTCTTAAGTTTAGCTTATCAATGTGTGCAAAGAGTATTTCACTTTGTTTGGATTTGCATTTCCCTGATTAGTAATAAGGTTGCATATCTTTTCATGTTTTTATTGGCCATATATATTTCCTCCTTTGTGGAATGGCTGTTCATGTCATTGGCCCCTGTTTGTGTTGGTATGTTATTTTATTTATTTGTATGAGTTTGTTATATATTTTGATTAATTTTTTAACATTATTACATGCATTGAAATATCTTCTCCCTGTGTTTGGTGTCTGGTCACTTTCTTTAAGATATCTGTAAATGAACAGAAGTGCTCAATATTAATATAGTTGAATATAGAATAATTTTATGTTGTGGTTAGAAGTTTTCTAAATCTTGTTTAATGAATATTTTCTCATTCCAAGGGCAGAAAGGTAGTCACATATGCTTTCTTCTAGGAGTTAAAAGTTTTCTTTTGGCAATTCAATCTTTACTTCACCTGGTATTGATTTTTATATATGGTATGAATTACAGATACAATTTCACTATTTCTATATTTATAACCCATTTTTTCTAGATAAATTTCCTGAATATTTCTCCTTTTCCCACTCTTTTACCATGACTTCTGCCATATATCAAAATTACATGTATCTGTGGTTCTGTCTCTAAACTTCCTTCATTCCATTGCTCAGTGTGTCTATTTCTGTGTCAATACTTAATCATTACAGCTTTACAGATTTTGATATATTTTAAGGGAACTCTCTATTCACTATTCTTTTTCTTCAGAACTTTCTTCACTACTTCGCCCTTTGCATTTTCAATTACATTTTAGAATCATATTGCCAAATTCCATGAAAAACACTGTAGAATTTTTATCAAAGTTACCTCAATTCCACAGCCTAATTTAGGGATTACTGACATCTTCAAAATCTGAAGTCTCCGTATTCATGAACATGGGTTAAATTTTCATTTTTAGTGCCTTTTTTACATATATTCCTGTAATTTTTTTACTTTTTTACATTCAAGGGATGCATAATTTTGCTACACTTATTCCTAAGTTCTTTCCAGTTTTAGTTTTAAATGATAAACTATTTAAAACTATGCATCTTCATTGTTTGTGGCTGGTATATAGAAATTTTGTTATTTGTGTTTATTCTGCTATTTTGATAAACGCTATTGTTTCAATCAATATTTTCAAATGTTAAAA
Organism: Choloepus didactylus; assembly: GCF_015220235.1. Classification (NCBI taxonomy): domain Eukaryota; kingdom Metazoa; phylum Chordata; class Mammalia; order Pilosa; family Megalonychidae; genus Choloepus; species Choloepus didactylus. The sequence goes on from NC_051316.1 coordinate 24,903,700, forward strand.
CACCTATTTCGGTTGGCTTTTGTGAAGTTAAAATAAGGGAAACAATATGAATTATATCACTTTCTTATTGTCCTCTATTACATCTCAGTTTGCCTTTCTTTGAGTTATTACTTCAACCACATCCACTGGTTGATGCAGAGTGAAATCAGGAACCCAGAACTCTGGAAGGAATCTCAATTAAGTACTCTTTATCCCAAGGCAAGAAAAATGTAGCAAAAAGGTACTTGTTAGTTGACCTGTGAATTTCATGCCTTTTAGAAAAAACTGAACTGCAGAAGTCTTTTTCTTTGAGAATTGTGCTTTGTATTTTCTCCAGGCAAATTATGTGCCTGTGAGAGTAACCATTTACCAGCTCCTTTCCTTTCTTAAGGAAATAGTTATTTCACCAAAGCATGTTTAATAAACCAGCATGACAACACAGCTCAGTGCATCCTACCATACACAGTTGCAGAGACTGAATACAAGAGCTATTATTTCAAAAGTTTGCAGTTTATCTTTTTTCCAGTGTTTCTCACTCATGAAATACACAAAGGAAGAAAAACAGTCAAAAGTTTACATAAATTAAAAGAATGTCATAGTAGACTTTTCACAAGCAAAGAATGATAGCAGTAATAAAAACCTGATAATACTTTTTAGTTCAACATCAGCTTTCTTCCAAGAAATCCCACATAACTAGATGTGAGACTAAATTCTGTACAAATAAGGTATGTCTGAGTAAGAGTGAGATTTTAGAATTTGCACACTGAAGCTTGTCTAATTTATCATATACATATATTGAAGCCAGTATAGATGTTTTCATTATTTTCAAACTGTTCTTTCCAAAGCCAAACTTACTGATCATAATGTTAATATTTTCAGTGTAACAATCAGCCAGTTAGAGTTTATTGAATTATTTTGTTGATTAAGATTCAATGCCCAGGTTTATGGTTATCAGTGGTTCTTACCAAGAAAAATCTTTGTTCATATTTCAAAATGCTTTTGGTTCAGGTTTCCATATTAAGAATCAGTAGCATTGAAATTAATAAAACTTAATATGGAATTAATTGATTTTGGAGAGGCTAATGATATTAAAAATATGTTCATACTTCATGAACAGTATTAGTCTCCATAAATACTATTCCTTTTTTAGTATAACAGAAAGAACATTGCTTTCTACCTCACTTGAAAACAAAACAAAGTAACTTTTTATCTTCCATTCAACACTTTTTACTCTAAATACCGTTTTCTTGCATAAGTACACTTCTATGGTTATACATATTTTTATTTTTCAAAAATGCTGCACTACTTCAGAATTCCAACTTCTATATAAATCAAGAATCAAATAGAGCTCAGTGAGCTAAGGTTTCACCATTTTAGGCAGTTAACCCTTTTACCAATGAGGAAGGCAGGAAAACAATTTCTTGTAACATTTCTTGTCACTCAGCTCTTCAGGAAAGCCGCTACCTTGTTTTCCTGTTGTGCTTCTATACAGGAAAAAAAAAACACGAAGGCCAAAAAGTATATCCTCCTTCCTCAAGCTACCAATCCAAATGTCTTAAATAAAGGGAATACAAAAAGGTGGGGCACATTAAAAAATATTATCATCCTAATCAGCACAATAACAAAGCAGTAGTTTTGTCATTAGAAGTAATTGAGAGAATGAAAGAAGAGTTAGACCTTAAATAAGGAGCCCATAAAATAAGCATTGCCGTATGTGGAAGGCTCACTTAAGGAGAATTTAGGTATGAGTGCTGCCATCAAGAAGGCAGCATAATACATCCTTGGGTAAGTTTCCTCTTAGAGTAATGAAATAAAATGAAGATTCCACTTTGTTTGAACTCTGGAGGGTGACAGAGATTATACAGACTCCACAAATGCTGAATCAAAGGAAAAAAAAAAAAATCAAATAAAGAAGATAGGGAATCTGCAACTCAGACCTGCCAGATCAGACTCCTCTACTACACTAGGTCCCACACAGTCTAAAAAGTCACACAGTGGCAGCACTCCCACCCAGGCACCTCCTGCCATGGTCATTGACCACAGAACAACCCACAGAGACAACTTCAGAGTCCCATGCACATTCAGGCACAGGGATCAAGGCTGCATAGATCCAAGGTGGAATGGTAGTGGTTGGTGAGCACAAGCATACAGAGCAGAACAAGAAACAAAAGCAACCCTCAGTAGAGCTATTGGCAAATGGTTCACACCCCAATCTGGTCTCTAATTACTGGTGCACCTACATGAAAAAAACAGGTATTTTTGAACTTCGACCCCATCTGGCTCCCTGGGTGGGATACCCTTAGGGGGGAAGTTACCGGAGGCAGAAAAGTCCTAAGGCAAAAGGGGAAAACTTAATTGCTCTAAGGCAGAGTGGACCAAGGACTGACAGCTGTAGTGAAAAAAAACGGTTCTGAGCATGGGAGGGCAGTTAAGGAAATCATAGCCATTGTGGAGGAAATTTTGCATTAAAAAAAAAAAAAACAAAAAAAACAGAACAGCCTTGGACTCCCAGAGGAGGAACAGAGGAAAAGAAATATTCTTCTGGATGGAAAATAGTAACACATAATAGGGTAATCTTAACAGTTACTGCGTGTGCCCATGGCAAGGGACAGGTGCAGAAAACCTGACAAAAGCTGAAGTGTTAAAAATGGGCTGCTCTAAAGTTTCAGTAGAAGCTGGACCAAGCACTCAAGAAGAGAAGTAACACACAGCCAGTCTACACTAAACCTTAGGCAAGAGGGAGAAACTGACTTCAAGAGTCAGCATGTCAAAAGAAGTAAAAGCCCAGACATCAACACTCACAAGCCAAACAAAGAAACAAGATATGGCTCATTCAAGAGAACAAATTAAACCTTCACAGGAAGCACAGACTTTGTAACAACTATCAACAGTTCAAACAAATCTCCTAAATTAGTTCAAGGACATAATGAAAATATGGAAAGAAATAAACAAATATGGATATTCAGTTAAAGGATATTAAGAAGACCATTTGTGAACAAAAAAGAAGACTTAAGAAACTTAAAAAGGAATACAAGATAATTTATGGAAGTGAGAAGCACAATAATGGAGATTAAAAATACACTAGAGGTATACAACAGCAGGTTCAAACAGGCAGAAGAAAGAATCAATGAACTAGAAAACAGGATAATCAAAATTATAAAATTGAATGACAGAGAAAATAATTTTTAAAAAGTGAGCAGAGCCTAAGGGACCTAAGTGACAATATGAAGTGTATCAACATACACATTATGGGAGTCCCAGAAGAAGAGAAGGGAAAGGGGGAAAAAAGTATATTTGAGTAAATAATGGCTGAAATTCCCTCCAACTTGTGCTTTTAAAGACATAAATATGCATGTCCAAGAAGTGCAGCATACTCTAAACCCTGTTAGACCTACTCTAAGACACATACTAATCCAAATGTCAAGAGCCAAAGAATAGAGAATTTTGAAAGCAGCAAGAGAAAAGCAATCCATCACATACAAGGAATCCTCAATAAGACCAAGTGCCGATTTCTCATCAGAAAATATCGAGGCATGAAGGCAGTGTTATGACCTATTTAAGGTACTAAAAGAGAAAAACTGCCAGCCCAAAATTCTTCTTCTGGAAAAACAGTCCTTAAAAATTGAGAGACAGTTTAAGACATTCATGGATAAACAAAAACTGAGAAAGTTCTTCACCAAAAGATCTGCCCTGTAGGAAATGCTGAAGGGATTTCTTCCAGTTGAAAGGAAAAGAGAGGAGAGGGTGGCTTGGAGAAGTGTAAAGAAATGAAGATTTCCAATAAAGATAATTACATAGGTAAATGAAAAACCCAATAATACTGTATCCTCAGTATATAACTCTACTCTTTATTTCCTTTAAGATTTATAGTACAATTGAATAAGAAATAAACATACTTCCTTGTAATAGACACACAAAACATAAAGAGGTCATGTGTGACACAAACAACATAAAGAGGGGAAAAAGAGGGATATAGAAGCAAACACTGTTTATGCTATTGAAGTTAAGTTATCTCTTCAAACTACTAGGTTATAGCCTGTTGTTGTTCAACACAAACCCCAGGGTAACCACAAAGAAAACATCTAAAGTATACACATAAATGGAAATAAGAAAGGGAAGGAATCAATCAGTTATATCACAAAAAATCAATTATACACAAAATAAGGCTGCAATAAAGGAAAAGAGAGAAAAAAAGACATAAGATTTATTAAAAAACAAAGGACAAAATGGCTAAAGCAAGTATTGCCTTACCAGTAATAACACTGATGTAAATGGATTAAACTCCCCAATCAAAAGACACAGGTTAGTGGAATGGATAAAAAAAGCACAATCCAACTTTACAAGAGACTTTATAAGAGATTCATCTGAGACCCAAATAATGTTGAAGGATGGAAAAGAGCTGGAGCAGTTATACCAATATTGAACAAAACAGACTTTAGAACAAACACTATTGCAAGAGACAAAGAAGGACACTATATATTAACAAAAGGGTAAGTGCACCCAGGAGGAAATAACAATCATAAACACTTATGCACCTAACCACAGTGCCCCAAAATACATGAAACACAAAAGGGAGAAATAGACACATCTACAATAATAGTTGGAGACCTCAATACACCACTCTTATCAATAGACAGAACATCTAGACTGAAGATCAGTAAGGAAACAAAATGATAGATGAACTAGATCTAACAGACATTCACAGAACACTGCACCCCAAAACAGCAGAATACACAATCTTCTCTAGCACAAATGCATCACTGTCCAGGATAGACCACATGTTAGGTCAAAAAATATCTCAATAAATTTTAAAAGACTGAAATTATACTAATTCGCATACACTGTTGGCAGGAATATAAAATGGTACAGCCACTGTGGAAAACTGGTGATTTCTCAGACAGTCAGGTATACAATTACCATATGACCCAGCAATCCCATCTTTAGCTAATACCCCAAAGAACTGAAAGCAGGGACTTGAACAAATATTTGCATACTGATGCTCATAGTGGCATTATTCACAATTTCCAAAAGGTGGAAGCAACCCAGTTTCCACCAACAGATGAATGGATAAACACAATGTGGTATATACACATAATGGAATATTATTCGGCCACAAAAAGAATGAAGTTCTGATGCACTCTACAACGTGTTCCAGTTTTCTAAAGCACCATTATGCAAAATACCAGAAATGAATTGACTTTTATAAATGGAATTTATTAGATTACAGATTTACTGTTCTAAGGCCATAAAAGTGTCCAAACTAAGGCATCAACAAGAGGATACCTTCACTGAAGAAAGGCAATGGTTTCCGGAATACCTCTGTCAGCTGGGAAGGCATGGGGCTGGCATCTTCTGGTCCTTTGCTCCCAAGTTCTGGTTTTAAAATGGCTTTCTCCAAAATATCTCAGGGCTTCTGTCTCTCTTATCTTCTCTCTCAGCTCCTGTGCATCCCTGCTTGTTCTCCACCAGGATGTTTCTCTCTAAGCATCTGGAGGTCCTCTCTTAGCTTCTCTGGGGCAAACTCTGGGCTTCATCTCTGAACTTAGCATCTCCGAACATATTTCTGTCTACATTTCCAAGTGTCTGGGTCTGTGTCAGCTCCTGAGCTCTCTTAAGGATTCCAGTAAACTAATCAAGACCCACCTTGAATGGGCAGGGTCACATCTTCATGGAAATAATCTAATCAAGAGGTCTCACCCACAGTTGGGTGGGTCACATCTCCATGGAAACAACCAAATTAAAAGATCCCACCCATAAAAAGTATACACCCACAAGATTGTATTAAAAGGACATGGTTTTTGTGGGGGATTCAAACCAGCACAACATGGAGGAACCTTGAAGAGATCATATTAAGTGAAATAAGTCAGAACAAATGGACAAATATATTGAATGATCTCACTTACAAAAATAAGCACAATAAGCATATTCATGAAGTCAGAAAATAGCATGCAGGTTACTAGGCCCAAGTGGAGGAGGGGAATTGGGAATTAATGTTTAATTGGTATGGAGTTTCTGTTTGGGGTAATGGAAAAGTTTTGGCAATGGATGATGGAGACAGAGACCCAAACTTTCATATGTAATTAACAACAATGAATTGTATATTCAAAAAGAGAAAGGAGGGAAATTTTAGGTTGTATATAAATTACCACACACACACACACACACGCACATACGCACAAACCCATAGAACTTTACAAGCCAGTGCATGTGTAATTAACACCAATGACTTGTATACTCAAAAAGGGAAAGAAGGGAAATTTTAGGTTGTATATAAATTACCACACAAACACACACACACATGCACACACATGGAAACCCATAGAACTTTACAACCCGGTGCAAACAGTGTACATAATTATATATTATAGCATAATTATAATAATATTTTTTCATGGATTGTAACACAGTTATCACACTGATGTCAAATGTTAATAATAGGGAAAACTGTGTGTGAGAGGCAGTATATGGGAACTCTGTACTTTATGACATAATTTTACTGTAAACCTGCAACTGCTCTAAAATTTTAAAAAAATATCCAGGCTAAAAAAGAAAAAAAAGAAGAAGTTGGGTATTAGAAAGAAGAAAAATGAAAGAGGAACAGAGAGGAAGTAGGTCTCAAGAGTGAATTCTTGTAATTATTTTATTTAATACAGTTATTTCATTTGTGATATATCTCTGACAAGCTGATTACATACAATCACATTCTCTTTCATTAGTAAAATTGAATTATTGGAATTATTTTAAATTGAGGCTATCATATAACAAAACTTAAGAACTAAAGTTATTAACATGATTGGTTTTTTAAAAATATCATGTGGAAACAATTTGTAGTAAGGATGTTTAGGTAGCTGGTAATTGGGGGTTAGTTTAATTCTGCTCATCTTTAGTCTCTATTCTACCTCCACTTAGTTGAGTAAAAAAAAAAATCACATTTCATTGTACTTTTTAGCTCCATGTGGTATCCACTCACCTTCTTTTTAGGACTAAATTGAAGATCTTAGGAGATTTGACCTAAACTTGAATAATAACATGTAGATGACTTTATACCCTGAGCTCCAAGCATCAACCATTCATTTATTTTAGCTCATTTGACACATTTCAGGTACACCTTTAATGTGAGTTTATGAAAAAATATTTAACCACCTAACATTAAAGAAAACAATTTTGATTAATTCTGATCAGGCCCTTAAAATGTATTGTCTTCAAAACACTATAAAAAACTTCAAAGGCATACTTTTTTAAAAGTCTGCTTTATTGAGATATATTCATACCATACAATCATCCACAGTGTACAATCAACTGGTCACAGTACCATCAAATAGTTGTGCATTCATCACCACAATCAATTTCTAAACTTTTCATTGCTCCAAAAAAAAAAGATTAAAATAAGAATAAAAATAAAAGTATAAAAGAACACCCAAAACATTTCATCCCCTCATCCCATCCTATTTTTCATTTAATTTTTGTCCCCATTTTTCTACTCATGGATACAGGGAGTGTGAGCCACAATCACAAAATCACACCATTTAAGCTACATAGTTATGCAATCATCTTCAAGAATCAGGATTACCAGGTTGCAGTCATCTTCAAGAATCAAGGTTACTGGGTTGCAGTTCAACAGTTTCAGCTATTTCCTTCTAGCTATTCCAATACACTAAAAACTAAAAAGGGATATCTATAAAGTACATAAGAATGTCCTCCAGAGTGACCTCTCGGCTCCGTTTGAAGTCTCTCAGCCACTGAAACTTTATTTTGTTTCATTTCGTATCCCCCTTTTGGTCAAGTTTTTCTCAATAACATGATCCCAGGTCCAAGCTCATCCCCAGGAGTCCAGTCCTACGTTGCCAGGGAGATTTATACCCCTGGAAGTCAGGTCTCACATCGGTGGGTGGGTGGGGGAAACAATGTGTTTACCTTAAAGGCACCCTTTTAAAAGTCTGCCTTATTTAAAATTTCTAAACTGTAAGTGCATAGCTTTGTGTGTGCAGGCTAAAATTGATGATGTTTATGCATGGAAAGTCCACACAAGGAATGTTGGAAAAATGGAGTTTCACTTATTTTGTTCCTTATATTCTCTAAATACTAAAATGAGGTAACTAGAAGGTAAACCAATAAAAAATTTGCTAAACTATTTTCATCTCACATTGAATATTATTTTTAACATATATTTTAAAACATTGACTCATATAGGAATTATTTCCAGAGAGACAACATACATATAATACCTTAGAAAGTACAGCAAAATTATATATATACATATATGAGTGTGTGTGTATATATATATATATATATATATATATATATATGTGTGTGTGTGTGTGTGTGTGTGTGTATGTATAAAGACTTTCATTCTATGATCAGAGTCAATACCTCCTTCCAAAAATATATGTTCATATAAAATCAAGTGTTCAACTGTTTTAAAATGTATGCATCTTTTTAAAAGAATTAAAAGATGCATTATAAACTATATTTAATTATTAATTCATATTTCAACCTATAAATTGGACTATGTTCAATTATATAACACACTAGATTTACCAAATGAGTAATAATATAGGAAATATTATTGATCTAGAACATACTATTGGCTAGCAGCAAATGATTATAAATATTTCAAAAGGGGGAGGATTATCTATAAAGCCTGTTCAGGTCTGAAACTCCAGGGGTCTTATGATATGAGCAGAACTTTATCTGAACATGTATGTATTTTCCCTGATTGCCTTTGAAGAAATAGGTAAGAAACTCCTTGAAGGGAAAAAGAAAAAGGGGCAAATTAATCCAGTTACCTTGGTCCTTCTTTTACCCAATCTTACTTAATTTAAAATCAATTCAATACCTTTTGTAACGGATTCAATAAATAGGAACAATTATTTCAATTAAATACGAACAATTAGTGTTTAAAGTACAGATAACACAAACACATAGAAAATAATACTGGCACATAGTTTACAAAGTCCAATAACACTAAAAGGTTTACCCTGAAAATCAGTTTTTCCAGTTACTGCATGCACAACTATATGATGGTACTGTGACCAGTTGATTGTACACTGTGGATGATCGTATGGTATGAATATATCTCAATAAAGCAGACTTAAAAAAAAGTATGCCTTTGAAGTTTATTATAGTATTTTGAAGACAATACATTTTAAGGGTCTGACCAGAATTAATCAAAATTCTTTTCTTTAGTGTTAGGTGGTTAAATATTTTTTCATAAACTCACATTAAAGGTGTCCCTGTGCTTCAGTTTCCCCATCTATAAAATGGGCATTAAAATAACGTAGCTCGTGGTGTTTCTGTGAGGATTAAGTTAATATATGTAAAAGAGTTAATAAAATGCCTGGCCATAGTCTGTAGTATATGCATTTAACTATTTTTGTTAATAATCCCGCTCTCAGCAGAAACCACCTCAATTCCCCTAAATATCCCATCTTTCTTTTGAAACACACTTTTTGCTCCTACCCCCAATCAAATGTGATGCATTTGTGGGGGAAGCCCATCACATGCTTTCACATTTACTTGGAGTTCAAAGTTTCAGACTCTTGAAAGCATCCACATGATTCCTTTTACTTATCCTTCCCAAGAGATTATGGAATTCTTGTTTTCCTGAGAATTTAATCCCTAAACATTCAAAATGCTTTCAAGCTCAAATTATTAACCTACTTTCATTATTGAACTTGAATTTACAAACTGGTAGTTACACATATATTTTTCTAATGCAAAAGAAATTTTACAGAGGCAAATCATTGTTTCAGTTTTATCATTACTCATAAGCTTAGGTTTTATTAAAGTATATAAAACTGTGAAAATACCATATAATCTAACTGCCTATTTTCACACCCTGGAGTTTGGTGTTCTGCTGGAAAGAGTATAAGGACACATCTTTGTTTCAGATTCTCACTTGATTCAACTAATTGGAGTTCCAATATCGAAAGCAACATTTGAAGGTATGTGTTGTAGTCAACTAAAGTGAAGAAAACTAGACTCAAGAAATCAAATCAAATAAAGGCATCTACTGGAAATTGATTCCTGAATCCCATTATGACAGTTTTTCATGAGAGGTACAGTTTTTTTTTGGTTCCATGGAGATTCAATAATTACTTAGAGATGGAGTTTCATGGGCAAACTCTCTGTGTGTTATTAATATCTACACAAAAAAATAAGATAACTGCTTTGCAAATTTCTCAATTTAGAATAAGGATGCCACGTATGAAAATATTCTTGGCACAGTATTGAAATTCCTTGAATCACATTGATGTCCTTAAGTTTCTTAAGGCATTTATCAAAATTCCAAGATGACAAAGTTCCTCCTTATTGCCCATCAGTATCTGACTCAACTCCCACTTTTGATCACAAATTGTTTAGGACATAAAACATGATTTCCTTAATAATAAAACTCCAAGGCCTGCACCCTATCACAACTTCAGTAAACCCTCAATTATAATTATAAATGGCAACATTATTCTTGACATTAAGGGTCCTTGGTTGCAAGCAACAGAAATCGACAGATTTTTTTTTTTTTTAAAGACAGTAGGGATTTATTGAAGGGATACTTATGGCTCACAGAATCAGTGGGAGGCTGGAGGACTAGACTTGGAAAATGAGTAGAAACCAAAGCAGCCTTGGAGAAGGGGCAGAGTGGGGACAAGAGGCAGACAGGAAATGGTCCTTTAGTAGGACACTTCCTCTCCCTTTACCTTAGCACCAGCCCAGGAGTTGACAATTCACTTAGTAGGGTAGAGTGAGGTGGCTTCCATGGTAGCAGAAAGCACATTGCCTCTCACCAGGAGATCACACCTGTGGGAATTCCCCAAAGCCAAGAGTGGGGGTGAGTGCTGGACCAGTCAACAAATAACAAACATGGATCCTGAAATTCACACACATTCTTGCACATGCTAATAATTCCAGAAATTATGAGCATCCTCAATTAGCAGAATACAACTATCTTTCAACAATATAAAAATATACTCCCCATTCACCAAATGCAGAAAGGCTTACATTCTTGCATCCATTCCCAATCCAAGGATCACTGGGCAATGTTCAATTCTCCTCTAATTCAGTCACAGCCCCATCTCCATTTCCTGAAGCCCACAGACTAAATGGTAAATTTATCACTAATGCAGTCTGTATAAAAAAGTTTTGTAAAAGGGAGAAGAACAAGAAGGGAAATAAGCTATGGTAACAAGGAAGGAAATATGTGTAAACGTACTTCTGCAACAGGGTATGAGCTGCAGCTGGTATTTGTGATGCCTTTCAGCCAATCCTTGTTCTAAGTTTCCTTTCTTGGCCTCTTTCCCGGATGACATGACCGGAACCTTAATTTCAGAGGGAATTGAAACCATTATGGCCAAGGCAATGTGATGTTGCTGTGGCTGCACTTTAATTTTCATGTTGAGATATGTAATGTAGAGAAGCATGATACAGGATCCCTTTGCTGATGAGGATGAATTACTTCCATTAATATCATAACCATTTTTCCAGCTTTATCTCATGATTTTTAGAGTCTTGGGTGCCAGGAAGAAATCTCAGCTTCAATTTCATGGAACCATTGTTGTGCAAGCAGGTGGAAGCTTCTCTCCCATGGGCCATAAAATCTCTATATCAGTAGCACCCCCAATTTGGTGACAGGAAGGAAAATGTGAGCAGGTCATTCAATGGTTCAGAAGTGCAGATGAAAGCAATTTGCTCGTTCAAAGCATAACCATGCCTTAGGAAACAGTATCCCAAGAGGTCAGTCAGGACGCTACCCAGGAGAATTCTGCTGACACAAACAGATAGCTCCAGCTTAGCTGTCTCTGCCATTCCCACTGGACACAACCGTAGCCAGCTGAGAACTCCATGAGTGCCACCACCCCCATAAAATCTAACTGCTCCTCCATCTTTGCCCCCTATTCTTGATTCTTAGACTTGGGTATGAGGACCCCATTGGCTGAGCCCAAGTCATGTGCCCTCATGCTGGTTGCCAGAAACATGCAAAGAGAGAATCTGCATCTTTCATTAATGATAAGCATGGAGTTGAGAGAATCTGCATCTTTCATTAATGATAAGGATGGAATTATCATTCCAGAATATGAAGCTTATTCTCTAATTGATTTATGAATATATTCCTTGTTTCCAAACAGTGGATAGAAGCAGTTAGGGACCTCTGAGAGCATCTAGTTGTGTGCTCTAATTTTTCTTTTTAGTGCCAATGAAACAGACCCCAAAGGGCTCCCATGGTGAATTGATGACAGAACTAGAATTAAAAGGCTCTACTAAATATCATGCTTCCTGAGAACATCGATCAAGCTTTGCACCTACTTAGAACATGTCACAGTGAGCAGCATGTAGTAAACCCTCAAATATTTTTTACTAAATGGCAGAGTCCACACTCTTTCCAATACGTTAAGCTTCATCGACTTCCATTAATAAGCATATTACAGGTAGAGATTGAATTTTAGACTTCCATTCCCTTTGCTTCCTTAATTTCATCTTAGCTTAAAGAACAGACTTTGGGAACATCTGGTTGTTCTGGCCGTGTTGCAAAAGCAGAAAGGTTGCAAGTTTTTTTTCTTCTTCTTCAAATAATAGTTGGCACAGAAAAAAGCACATGGACAAAGCACAAGGCATTTTTCCCTTGCCAGCAGCTCACTGGTGGAGCATCTACTTGTGGAAAGCATTTTAATATCTTAGACAACCCATGGTAGGTATTACAGAGATATTGTTCTAACTAGGGAACAACAAACTATCTAGTCTTCTCCCAAATTAGGACATACTGAGCTCTCTCCCTTCATTTTTGACGTTACTTTTTTAGTCTCTTTCTTTCTTTTTTTTTTTTTTTTTTTTTTTTTTTTTTGTTTTGTTTTTTTGTTTTTTTTTTTGGCCTGAGAACAAATCAGATAGAATCATAGAATGTTTAAGATGAAGGGATTTCAGAGATGCTCTGGCCCAACCCCTTACTGTAATTGATGAAGGAAATGATTCTCAGGGACACCAAGAACTTGCCAGATAGCCTACCCCAGCGGGCTCACCCTAGACTCGGTACCCCTTGCATGGAGTCCATTAGTTGAGTGCCATCACTTAGTATTGTATTAGATTTTACAGTAAAATAACAATCATTCTTCTATCCTGTTGCAAAAGGTATTATCGTGGCTTTAATATTGAGAATGCATCTAAACAGAATTTTTTAAGTGAAACTTTCCAAATGTAAATATGAATAAGTGAATATTTTTGGCCTTGTGCATTCAACAATGTGAAACTATGACAACCAAAGGAGCAAAATTAAAGTAGGGGAAAGAAACCTGCTCCTTTCTCCATAAAAGTGCCTCTAAGAATAATTAGGCTGGCAAAAACCTTGAATTATAAGTACAGATGATGAATAATATGTGATTAGGATGGCACCAATTAGACAATCTCTAGAATATTTTTCTTTCTTCTTTCTAAAAGTATTTTAATTTTAAGCTGCAGAGAAGTTCATTAAACATAATAGGACTCAAATATGGACTGATTATAAGGAATGAGCACATGGAATTGAACACATCTCTAGGAGAGAGGCTTTCGGACTAAGGCAGGCTCTCCAGGCCTTGCAGTTTGAATAAAACCTCACAGTGTCATTAAGAAAGCAACTTGTGAAGAGAGAGAGGGACATTGGTAAGGGGAGAGAAGATGGTTCTTAGGGAACATTATGGTTTAGGGGCCAAATACCAGAGGCATGACTTGATCCCTATTCCTTCCTGGGTGACCTTGGGCAAATCGCTGAATTTGTCTCTTCTTTAGAATCTCTTGCAGAAAATGGGTGTCTGTGAAGGTTCTAAATGCTCAACAAGCTGTGTAATTTTCACCATTTAATCAGCTTGCCACAATTTACTGTGTAAAACTCTCATAATCCTCATTAGATTTCATTGCTATCAGAGCTCTACAAAATTGCTTAAAATAATGAAAAATCCCATGTAGCGTGATCTCATGTACCTTAAGATCTCTTGTAATGTTATTCATTGATTCCTAGATTTATTAATCTACCCGTGGTTAACCAATCTCAAGAGTTAGCAAAAGCTATTTCAAAAGTTCACAAGTTCTCCTTCAAATTCGAGGGAGAGCTTAAATTTTTCACAGACAAACAAATCCTGAGAGACAAAGACCTGCCCTACTTCAGATTCTAAAGGAAGCCCTACCAACAGAGAAACAACAGAAAGGAGAAAGCGATATAGAGAATTTTAACAGAAATATATAGTACCTTACATCCCAAAGCACCAGGACACTCATTTTCCTCTAGTGATCACGGATCTTTCTCCAGAAGGGACCATAAGCTGGGACATAAAACAAGCCTCAAGAAATTAAAAAAAGAAAAAAAAATTGAATATACTCAAAGCACATTCTCCAACCACAATGGAATACAAATAGAAGTCAATAATTTTTGAACTGTAACTTCACTATTTACTTCCTACATGATATAAAATACGCAAACTCTAATGACAGTGGTTTTGAACTCAGTGTAAAATATGTAATTTTAGACTACTATATAAAGGTAGGGGAATGGAGGAGTATAGGAACATAGTTTATGTGTCCTATTGAGGTGAAGGTGGTATCAAAGAAAAACAAGATTGATATGGATTTAAGGAGTAAATTTTAACCTCCACAGCAAACACAAAGAAATTATCAGAGAATATAACCATAGAGATGAAAAGTAGAGTTTGGGTTAAGAGAAATGGGGGAAGGGGCAATGGGGAGTTAAGAAATGAGTGTAGGGCTGCTGTTTGAGGTGAAGGGAAATTTCTAGTAATGGATGGTGGGAAAGAGCATTACAACATTCTAAAGGTGATTAATCCCACTAATGGAAGGCCAGGGAGGGGGTGGAATGGGAAGATTTAGGCTGTATATATGTTTCCACAACTGAAAAAAAAAAAAGACAGTCTAAATAGATGACAATTGAATGCCAAGGATGAACTTGGATGGAAATGGAAGATAGAGGACAGGTGGCTCAAAGGGACACAGTTGAGACATAGGTAAAGGAAATATAGAATGTAAGCTTTGTATCGTTGAATCTTTTGTACTCCTTAGCTGCGCTTAATGGGATTGCATAAAAGAATGTTCTTGTTCATGGGAAGTGTATACGTGAATTATAGTGTATGTTCAAGGATGTGTGCAGCTAGCTCTCGTATGTTCAGAAGACAGAGCAATAGATGATGGATGATAGATAGGGAGGGAGGGAGGGAAAGAAATAGCCATGTGACAGCATGTTAAGGTTGGTGGATTGAGCTATCAGGGGAGGGGGGTCAGGGTATGATGGAATTCTTTGTATGGGGTTAGTATTGTTTTTGCAACTGTTCCTATAACTGTGAATTTACTTCAAAGTTAAATTAAATTAAATTTTAAAAAAAAGTTCACAAGTATTATTCAGTGGAGAGTAATTTCCAAAACATTCTTTGATTTATAAGGGAAAGCCAAATATTTCTAATATGGTAAGTCAAAAATTACATTGTTTTCCTAAGTTGCAATCCCCAAATAAAATTTCTGTTCCTGTTATATTACAAACAATGAAATGATTGCCTCAAAGTAGAAGTTGTCTTGTGAACAGTTGAAAGCACTCATCAAAATGCCCATTAGCCCATTATGTTTTTAACTTCTTATTTTGAAGTAATTATAGATGGACAACAAGTTGCAAGGATAGTACAGACAGGGCTGAATAGTCTTTGCCAAGTTTCCTGATTCAAAACCAGGAAGTTGAAATTGGCACAAAATGTGTGTGTACAGTTCTGTCCTTTAATCACAAGTATAGCTTTGTGTGACCATCACCATTCCATCAAGATACAGAATTATTACATCCCCACAAAGATCTCCCTCTTGCTACTCCCTCACCCACCATTCCTAAAACCTGGCAACTACTTATCGGTCTCCTATTTAATTGATTTTCTTTTCATTTCAAGAATATTATATAAATGTAATCACACAGTGTGTGACCTTTTGAGATTGGCTTATTTTACTCAACCTAATGCTCTTGAGATCCATCCAAGTACTTACCTATATCTATAGTTCATTCCTATTTACTGCCAATTAATATTTCCTAGTTTTGATGTACTATAGTTTGTTTAACCATTCAGTTATTCTAGGACATTTGTTTCTATCCAGTTTTTTATGTTTTTTGGTTTGTTTTTTTTTTTTTTGGCTATTACAAATAAAGCTGCTATGAGCAATTGGTGTACAAGTTTTTTGCATGCACATAAGTTTTCATTTCACTGGAGTGCAATTGCTGGGTTGTATGGTAGGCATATATTTAGTTTTCCAGAAATTAACAAACTATTTTCAAAATGACTATACCATTTTACATTTCCATGAATAATGTATAAGGGATCCAGTTTCTCCACGTCCTTGTCAATATATAGGATCATTATTTTTAATTTCAGCTCTTCTGATGGTATGTAGTGATACCTTGTTGTGATCTTCATGTGTTTCCTTAAGGCTAGTGAAGTTAAACATCTTTTCAGGTGCTTTTATATATATATATATATATATATATATATATATACTTGCTTTTGTAAAATCTTCATTTTTTGCCATTTTCTAATTGGTGTATTTGTTTTTTAACTGTTGAGTTTCCAGAGATCCCTATGTATTCTTGGTATGAGTTCTTTGCCAGAAATGTGGTTTGTAAATATTTCCATATGAATTTCAGAAACATCTTAACTATACTTACAAAAAAATCCTTCTGGGATTTTGATAGGAATTGCCTTAAATCTGAATATCTATAGAGGAGAATTGATATCTTTATTAATTGAATCTTCTAACCCAAGTATTTATTGTCAGAATATAGCAATGTCTATCTTGCATCTGACACCTGCTGAACTCACTTGTTAGTTTTAGATCTTTTAGAGACTCCTTCAGATTTTCAATTCATCTGGAAATAGGGACTGTTTATTTCTTCCTTTCTGACTTACATGCCTTTTATCCTTTTCTTGCCTCATTGCATTAGCTTGTAAATCCAGTGCTATACTGAAAAACTGTGGTGAGAGAAGACTATTTTCTTTCTTTCCAATATTAGAAGGAAAGAATTTAGTTTCCCACCATTCAGTATGATGTTAGCTACAGATTTTTTTGTATATGTTATTATCAAGTTAAGGAAGTCCCCCTCTACTGGTTTTCTGAGAGTTTTTTCATGTATGGGTATTGAATTTCCTGAAATGCTATTTTTCTGAATCAATTGACATGATAATGTGATTTTTTCCTTCCTTATCATGTTAATATAGGTTACGTTAATGGATTGGTGAGATTGAACCAGACTTGAAATGAACCCCACTTGGTCATAGTTTATAATTCTTTTTTACATATTGTTGAATTCTGTTTGCCAGTATATTGTTAAAATTTGTTGCATCGCTAATCAGGAGGGTTACTAGCCTAAAGTTTTCTTTTTTTTTTTTTTTTTTTACTTTATCTGGTTTTGGTGCTGTGGTAATGCTAGCATCATAAAATGATTTGGGAAGTGCCTTCTTCTCTTCTATTTTCTGGAAGACATTGCATAGACTAGTGCAAACTCTTCTTTAGAGGTTTGGTAGAACTCTCCAGTGAAACCATCTGAACCTGGAGATTTCTCCTGTGGGGGATTTAACTTATGGATTAAATTTCCTTAATAGTTATGTCTTTTCATATTCTATAGTATATAGTAGGTCAGTTGTGACAATTTCTGTTTTTCCAGAAATTGACTCTTTTCCCCTAACTTGTCAAATTTACATAAGTGGCATTGTTGTTAATAATATTTCCTTGTTATCATTTTTATATCTTCAGTGCCCACAGGGATCCCCTGTTCGATTCCTGATATTTGTAATTTATGACTTTTTCCTTTCTCCTTTATCAGTCTTACTAGAGGTTTGTCAATTTGCATTGATCTTTTCATAGAACTAGCTTTGTTTCATCGCTTTTGTCTATCTTTCTGTTTTCTATTTCATGGAGTTCTGCTTTGGTCTTTATTATTTCCACTATTCTTGCTTTGGTTTTATTTTGCTATTATTTATCTAGTTTCTTAATGTGACTAGCTTGGATATTTGATTTGAGACTGTTCTCTTTTCAAACAAATGAATTAATATACAGTAGATTCATTTTTATTCAGTTCAATGGATAGTATTATTTCCCTTGAGAAGTATGTTGTTTACTTTCCAAGTATTTGGAGACTTTTCTGTTGTATTTCTGTTATAATTTCTAGTTTGATTCTAATTTGGCTTTAGAACACATTCTGCATGATTACATTTCTTTTAAATTGGTTGAAGTTCATTTTACGGTCCAAGATATGGTCTATCTTTGTATGTGTTCTATAGGTGTTTGAAAAGAATGTGTATTCTGCCATTGGTGGGTGTTCTATATAGAGCAATTAGATCCTAGTGACTTGTGATGCTGTTGAGTTATTCTATATCCTTCCTCGTTTTCTGCCTTATTTTTCCATCAGTTGTTGAAAGAGGAGTGTGAAAGTCTCCAACCATAACTGTTGATTTGTCTATTTCTCCTTTCAGTTCAAACAGCTTTTGTTTTACATATTTTGTAACTCTCTTGTTTGATGCACACACATTTAGGATAGCTGTGTCTTCTTGGTGAATTGACTCTTTTATCATTTAATGTCCTTCTCTGTCTCTGATAATTGTCTTTGCTCTGAAGTCTAATTCTCTGATATTACTATAGCTACTCCTGCCCTTTTTTGATTAAAGTTTGCATGATATGTAGTTTTCCATCTTTTTACTTTCAACCTGCCTGTATTATTATATATGAAGTAAGTTTTTGGTAAACAGCATAGGCTGGAGTCATGATTTTTAATCCATTTCTGCCACTCCGTTTTTAATTGTTCAGTATTTAGACCATTTTCATTTGATGTAATTATTGTTATTTTAGAGCTTAAGTCTGCTGTTTTATTATTTGTTTTCTGTTTTTTTCTCAGTGTTTCACTTTTCTGTTTTCTTTTTTACTGCCTTCCTATGTGCTACTTGACCAGTTTTTAGAATTTCATTTTGATATATCTGTAGCATTTTTAGTATATCTCTTTTATAGCATTTTTAGCATTGCTATAGGTATTACATTATATAAACACAATTTATCACAGTCTACTGCTATTGTTATTTTACAGTTTGAGTGAAGTGTATAAGCCTTACCTCCCTTTACATCCCTTTGCAATCACCCATTTGTAACATAGTTGTTTTAAATATCTCTTCTACATACATTTAGAACCATATCACACAGTATGATTTTGCTTCAACCATCAAACATATTAGAAACCTGAAGGGGATTAAGTCATTTTACTTAACCCTATTTTTGAATACTGTGTTCTTTTGTTCCTTCCCAATGTTCCAAAGTTACTTCTTTTATCATTTCCTTTCTGTTTTGAGAACTTCCTTTAGCCATTTTTTAAAAGATGCTCTGCTGACAACAACTTCTCTTAGTTTTCCTTCATCTGAGAAGGTCTTGATTTTCTCTTCCTTCCTGAAATATACTTTCACTGAGTATAGAATTCTGGGTTGACAGTTCTTTTCTTTCAGCACTTTAAATATATTGTACCTCTTCCTTCTGGTCTCTACGGTTTCTTATGAGAAATGCAATGTTGTTCTAATGTTTTCCCCTATAAATAAAGTATCATTTTTCTTTGGCTGCTTTCGAGATATTTTATTTGTTTTTAATTATCAGAAGCTCAATCAAGACATGTCTTGGGCTGGATATCTTTGGGGTTTTTCCTTTCTAGCGTTTGCTCTGCTTCTTGATTTTGTAGGTTTCTTAGAAAAATTGGGAAGTTTTCAGCTATTATTTCTTGAATCACTTCTCAATCTGACCCTCCATCTCCTCTCCTTCTGAGAATCTGATGACATGAATGTTAAATCTTTTGTTATAGTCCCACAGGTCTCTAAAACTCTGCTTAATTTTTTTTAGTTTATTTCATCTCTGTTGTTCATATGCCGTAATTTCTATTGTTCTATATTCCCGTTCACTGATTCTTTCCTCTGTGTCCTCTATTCTGCCAGAGTACATCCTATGACATTTTTATTTTTGTTTTGGTTATTGTATCTTTCAGTTCTAAAATTTCCATTTAGTAGTTCCTATATCTTCTATTTATTTACTAAGACTTTCCATTCTTTGCTGAGGTTTTTTATTTTTTCATTTATTTCAAGTATGTAATTGCTCATTGGGAGCATTTTTATCATGACTTTTAAAAATCTTAGAATTTCTGATAATTCTGATGTAGCTGTCACCTCAGTGTGGCATCTATTGATTTTTTTTCATTCCGTTTGACACCTATTATGGTTTGAATCATGTCCCCCACAAAGTCATGTTCAAGGCTAAAACTGCCATACCAACTGGCCTTGCAATGTGAACTCATTTGTAAATTGGATCTTTAAATGTCCTATTAATTAAAGTGAGGCCAAACTGAGTCATGGCAAGCCTTAATCTAATCTTAATCTAATATGACTGGAGTCCTTATAAGCAGAAGACATTTGGACACAATAGGAGACAAGAATAGGGAACAGGGAGACAGATGACCATGTGAAAAAGGCAGAGACTGAGTTGGGGATAGCTGATGAACCACCACCAGAACACTATCGACTTCAGAGAAAGAACGGCCCTGCCAACATCTTGATTTTGGACTTCTAGCCTCCAAATTCCTGAGACAAGAAATTCCTATTGTTTAAGCCAGCTAGTCTGTGGCATTTGTTATAGAAATTCTAGCAAACAAAAGCAACACCAGAGAGGGGGCTCAACATTATGGCTGGGTGGGAGTGGGAGCTCCAACCCCAATTTCATCTTCATATGCACAGTGGTGGGGCGTTCTCATTACCACTGGGTGACGGTGATAGTTCTGACTCTCCACCAAGCTTCTTGTGACACTATCCCAGCAGGGAGGGTGATAGGAGCCTCATTTCTGCTTGGTGGGTGTGGAAGTCCAGGCTCCCGTGTGGTCTCCACTGACCTGGGGAGGATCCTCGTTACCACTGGTAGGGATCAAAGTCCAATATCCTTAGTTTGCTTTCTATGGGACTATTCCAGATTGCAACCAGGTGCTGAGCTAAGGACAGAGGTGTTCTGGATGCCTTCAGTCATTCTTCAGTGAAGGTAGCCTTTTGTTGATGACTTAGTTTGGACACTTTTATGGCTGCAGGACTATAAATTTGTAACCAAATCCATTTTGGTATTTTGCATAATGGCAGCATTAGCAAACTGGAATAGGTTTTGGTGACAGAAGTGGGGTGCTGCTGAGTTTGCAAATACCAAGCATGTTGGAATGGCTTTTTAAATGGATAAAGAGAAGATTCTGGAAGAATTGTTAGGATCTTGATAGAAAAGGCCTGGATTGCTTTGAAGAGACTGTTGGTAGAAATATGGACTCTAAAGACACTTATGACGAGGACTTAAACAGAAATGATGAATGTGTCATTGCAAACTGGAAGGAAGGCTATCCTTGTTTTAAAGTGGCAGAGAATTTGGCAAAATTGAGTCCTGGTGTTGGATGGAAGGCAGAATTTG
Source organism: Choloepus didactylus (assembly GCF_015220235.1). Taxonomy (NCBI): domain Eukaryota; kingdom Metazoa; phylum Chordata; class Mammalia; order Pilosa; family Megalonychidae; genus Choloepus; species Choloepus didactylus. Next base: position 24,925,138 of record NC_051316.1, read on the forward strand.
AAAGTGATGAGCTGGGATGCTTAGCTGAAGAGATTTCCAAACTAACCGTGGAAAATGCAGACTGGCTTCTCCTTGCAGCTTATAGTAAAGTGCAAGAGGAAAGAGATAAGCAGAGAACTAAAGTCTTGGGTACAAAGAAACCAGAAATTGATGGCCTGGAAAATTCTAGGCTTCCCAAACGTGAAACCCCAGAGGCCACAGCCCCATGTGAGTATTTAATGAAACCTGGAATCAGCCAGCCATTTCAGTACAAGCCAGGATTGGAGATGGAGTTCTCAAGAAAGGATTTGTGGAAAGTCCTATTGTCCTATGACTGTCCCTCCTTTGTATATTGGCAGCAGATAACTTGTTCTGAGTTTCACAGGCCCACAGCCAGAGGAGAATGTTTGGACTTTGTACTTATCTATATTGTGATGGAATGAATGTATTTTTGCATTTGGAAAGAGTATATCTTTTGGGGGAACAGGGGGTGGAATGTGCCAGTTTGGATATATTCTGTCCCCCTGAAATGCCATATTCTTTAATGCAATCTTGTGGGAGCAGACTGATTAGTTTGTTGATTAGGGTGGATCCTCTGATTGAATTATTTCCATGAAGATATGGCCCCACCCAGTCAGGGTGAGTCTTGATTAGTTCACTGGAGTATTTAAGAGAGAAGCTAAGAGCCAGTATAGACCCTGATGCTTGCTGATGCTTGGAGATGCAGATAGAACAATGTTTGGAAATGCTAGGCTAAGAGATGTAGCCCAGAGTTTGCTCCAGAGAAACTAAGAGAGGACCACCCAGACTTTTAGAGAGAAACACTCTGGGGGAGAAAGAAGCAAGGACACACAGGAGCTGAGAGAGAGGAGCTAAGAGAGAAACCCAGAGACATTTTGGAGAAATCCATTTTGAAACCAGAACCCAGGAGCAAAGGACCAGCAGATGGTATCCATGTGCCTTCCCAGCTGGCAGAGATGTTCCGGATGCCATCATCTGTTCTTCAGTGAAGATATCCTCTTGTTGATGCCTTAGTTTGGACACTTTTATGGCCTTAGGACTGTAAAATTGTAACCAAATAAATCTCCTTTATAAAACCCAATCCATTTCTGGTATTTTACATAACAGCAGCATTAGCAAACCAGAACAGAGACCATAACAGTAGTGGTATTGGGCACCTTGTTACAGTCTTGCAAGGGTGGATTCCCAAGCTTTCAACTCAGCATTCCTGCTTGTGTGGGAATGGGGTCACTACTTTTTCCATGGTGTCTGCCTGGAGTGGACTCGGGACTTTCTGAAAGTTTTCTGTGTGGCTAGGCTACCCTCTTCTTTTTGTGTTCTCATTTTCATTTGTCTCAAGATATTTCATAATTTCCCAATTTCTCTTGTGATTTCTTCTTTGATTCATTGTTTAAGAGTGTTTTGTTTACTTTCCACATTCTTGTGGATTTTTCTGTTTTCCTTCTGTTCTTTATTTCTAGCTTCATTCCATTGTAGTCGGAGAAGATGATTTGTGTGATTTCAATTTTTTAAAATTTATTGACACTTGTTTTGTGACCTAATGTACAACATATTCTGGAGAATGATCTGTGTGCACTTGAGAAGATTTCTCTGTTGTTGGGTGGAAGGTTCTATGTAATGCCTTTAGGTCTCATTTGTTATAGTATTGTTCAAGTGCTCTCTTTCCTTATTGATCTTCTGTCTTGAGGTTCTACCTATTATTGAAAATGGTATTTTGAAGTCTCCAGCTATTATTCTAGAACTATTTCTCCCTTCAACTATTTCTCCTTTCAGTGTTGTCAGTATTTCCTAAATGTATTTTGGGACTCTGTGAAAATGTTTGCATTTTCTTAAAAGTTTACTTTTTTAAGCATCATACCCAGTAGTTGATAGGTATATAACAATAGGAGCTCTAATTTTTTGCTCATCATTGGATCCCTAATGTATTGCTAGAGAGGAACTGGGTAAAATATCTGTTAAATTATGAACCTTTGGTCTGAGCACTGACAAAGCGTCTATCAACTATCTATGGTGCCAATTTCTCCCTTATATTTTATGATTTGTAATTTCAACATATTTATGATTCTCTGTAATATTTCTAACATATTTTTCATTTTCTATATACTGTCATTCAAGATCTGTGTTTGAGAATGATATTTACATGAAAAGTTAATTTTTACACATCTGATCCTGTAGGTTTCCCATTCATCTGTTACTCAGTTTAAAGATCACATGTTGAAATGAACTTGGTAAATGCAGGGCTAAATTTTTCATATGATACTTCAATTTTCTAAAGACTAATAATCCATTTCCCCTTTTTTCTGATTCTTTTTTAAAAATCCTCTTGCTGAAAAGCTTAATAAAGAACTTGCAAGTCAGTAACAAAATCTTATAGTTGAAATTTTTAATTTTAAGAAGAAATGTTCTGGTTTAACCATGTTATTATTCTTAACAAAATACCTTGGTATCATTATTACATCCATTTAACTTTGGGTGCTAATGTGTAACAAAAATTATTTTTTTATATGGTTCTGAAAAATCATCTTGGCTGTCAAATAGTCATTATTACTATTATTATAATTTAAGTGCAAATTAATTAGGAGCATATGAATTAAACATATAACACAGTTTAATCAGTGGAGAAATATCTAATAAGTCAACTATATTCTCATTCTGGGTTCAATGTCAGAAGTACAAAATTAATTTTTTTGCTGTTTTCTAATGAAAGAGGGAAAATACTTAAAACACAAACTTACTAATTTTAACCACCATACTGAATTATAGAATTTCCAAATTATTTTGAGATTGAGGATTGTTTTCTTTTAGGCAGATTAAATATTTCCAGCCAACTGACGTCTTTTGTTTTTGTCTCCAAGAACAGAGTAAAAGAAGAGAGCAATTGTAAATTTTATTGGTTTTACTGTTATGAAGTGATAATATTGGAATTACTCATCAAAATGTACTGTGTTCAGTTAAAAAACACAGCAGTGCTATCTATCTATAATGTGGAATGCTCATATTTCAGGAAGCACAGCTTGCCATAGTGAGTGGTTCGTTTTTGGTTCTATCAAGACATAAACTTGGATGTCATCTTGATTCTGATAAGGAAGTGAGATTACAGAGGAAATAGAGCTGAGTGAATCCTTTTTTCCTCCCTGTAGGGGAGTAAAAGTGCTACAATTCCAAAGGTTGTAAAAACAAAATAAGCAAACACTTCTCATTTTACAAAATAAAACTAGATGGGTTTCACATGCACATGTGCTGAAAACTAAATAGTCTGATTCTGTGATAACTAGGACTTTTAACCCAAAAATGCACTTCCCTTCTTAAAGCAATCTCTTCAGGAGGCCATGCATTATATCAAATATCCTGCCAAGTCTCAGAACTCATTTTCTATTAGATAATCATTAAACCATAAAACCTTGCACTGGTATATATTATTATTTAATATGATACAAAATTTTTCTGAGTTTGTTTACAGTTTCAAGAATTAAACCTTTCTCATTTAAAGTCCATAAGAGCTTTGAGAGGGACTCTAAATAATTCTTTTTCACATTTTTTTTGGAATGCATTTTTGCAAGCACCAGGTTGCCACAGGCCCACCATTTCCTTCTCCTAACATGAGTCTGGAGTCACAAGTTTACTTTGCATATCTGGTTTCTGTTAGTTTGCTAAAACTAATGAAATGCAATATACCACAAATGGGTTGGCTTTTACAATGGGGATTTATTAACTTACAAGTTTACAGTTCATAGGCCATGAAAATGTCCAACTCAAGGTATCAACAGGACAATACATTCTCTGAAGATAGCTGCTGGTGATCTGGGACTCCTCTGCCACATGGAAAGGCACATGGCAACACCTGCTGGTCCTTTTCTCCTGGGTTTTGTTGCTTCCAGCTTCTGGCTTCAGTGGCTTCCTCTCTGAGTTTTCACGTGTGTGCTTGTCTCTCAGCTTCTCTCAGGCTTTTATATGTCTTTTATCCTCTTATAAAGGAGTCCAGTAAGAGGATTAAGACCTAAGACCACTTTGAATGATATAGGTCACATCTCAACTGATATAGCCTAATAGAAGGGTCCCACCTACAATAGGTCTACACTCACAGGAATGGATTAAAATGTCATGATCTTTTCTGGGGTAGATAAGAGCTTCAAACCACCACACTGGCCCTTAAAACTTGAAATAATCTGAGTTTGTAAACTGAGTTTGCTTCAACCCCCTTATCTGATGGAGGAGGAAATTAAAGCCAAGGAGATTAAGAGATCTGCTAAGAACATAACAGGGCTGCTTAATCACCGTGATTGGTGTTTTAGTTTCCTATAGCTGCTGAAACAAATTCTCACAAACCTAGTAGCTTAACACAATGCAAATCTGTTATCTTATAGCTCTGGAGGTGAGAATGAGTCTTATGAACTAAAATCAAGTTCTCAGCAGAAATGCTTCCTACTGGAGGCTCCAGAGGTGAATCACTCTACTGTCTTGCCTTTTCCAGCTTTGAGAGGCTGCTTACATTCCTTGGCTTATAGCCACATCCTCCAACCTCTGCTGTCATCACATCTCTCTCTCTCTCTGACTCTGCTTCCATCTTATAAGGATGCTTCTGATCACATTGGACTCACTTGGTGAATCTAAGAAATGTGTGTGATTTGAAAATCATTAAATCAATAATCCAGGATAATCTTCCCATCTCAAAAGCCTTAATTTAATCACATTTGCAAAGCCTCTTTTTCCATGTAAGGAAACATATTCACAAGTTCTGAAAATTAGGACATGAACATCTCTGGGGGGCCATTTTTCTGTCTACTACAATGAGCCCCTTTCTCCATTAAAATTACATTTTATGGCTGCATTGATAAAAAGATAATTATAATTCTGATTGGATTCATTATTATATATTCATTATTATTATATTCATTTTTTTCTTCTGATTTTTAAAGAAATTAACCTTAAAACACTTCATTGGCCCCCTAAAAGTATCATGGGCCCTAGGCCCTGCCCCTACGGTGCCTAGTGGATAAGTCAGCCCAGAATGATAAAGCTAACATGGCATCTCAGATGTTTGGATTCCCATTTCCTTCAACTTTACACTAAACGTCAAAGGCCTCATTTGGAATTTCAGAGCTAAAAGGAAATTATATGCAGCTAATTGTGCACTGTTTTGGAATGTGCTGCCACTTACAGTTTTATTCAACTTGATTAAGAATTCACCCATCAGTGCCACATTTTTGCTGATACCTGCTGTTGTTGAGGCTACCATTAGGCAATATCTCACAGCTTGTTACTTAGGAAAGCCACCCATCCCTCACCAGAAAACACTCTTCTTAAGACGTGTAAGAATCATATTTCCCACATCCCATGTTCTTTTGTATGATTTGTATGATCTAGCTTATGCAAAGATCCAGGAAGAAATACAATGTCCTTTGAAGTAAAAATCTACTTGATCCCTTCTACAAACTTATGGTATATTCTCTAGTATTAAAAAACAGTCTGATAGTTCAGTATGTGACAGTGTCACTGTTACTAGTGAGGCACTGGAGCCAATGGCCTCCCATTGCAAGGGGAAAATGGGATGACACAAGGGCTCAAGCCGTGTGTTTCATCTTAAGAGTTTCCTGATTTAACAAACAGCCTCCATAAAGGCAAGATATACTTCTCATGGGATAAGAGCTTCCTTCCTTGACACACGTCTTTACACAAATGCCAACTGAAATTAGTACAGCAGACTTCATTCTTTACACTCCAAAGATCCCATCTGACTCAGGGTTACACAAATAAGATTCTATGAATTTAACAATGTGATTTGTGAGTTAAAATATTAAAACTAGAATAGGAAGAGCAAGACATTTGGAATGCAAAGCAAATGGAAGTATCTTTAAATAAAGAATTAATGATTGAGAGCTGGTTCACACTTTTTTATGAGAAGGAAGACAAATGCTCTTTTATTGAATATTAATTGCATGCAAAATACTTTATAAGTACTGTCTTATTTAACCCTCACCACAAACATAGGGGTTGAGAGTTTTTATCTCCTTATTACAGATTTAGAAATTGAGGCTCAAGAGCTACAAATAATTGCCCAAAGTCACAGAACTAGTAAGATGTATAGACACATCTTCAATCTAAGTTTAACTGATACTTGTAATTTCCATAATTCAAAGTTATACTTTTATATTTCCTCAAAATTTTAAGAAAAATTTCAAGAGTTTAGGAACTGAGATCATTTCACAGTAATGAGTTGAACATGGAAAGGATCCTTAAAAAAAGATTTAAAAATGGAAAAGTTTGCTCAAGAGAAAAGAAATTGCAAAGTATGTTGGGTTTGGTAGAAAGAAAATGATCTCCATATTTTCAGACAGGTCAAAGTTTCAAAAGTTAGTATCTTGTCTCTGGTTCCTTTGAAGTTTGTTTCATCAGAATAAGATGAAAGCCTCTAAAATTCAAGGCAAAGGGTAGAAAATCTGCAGTTACAAGATATCATGATTCCATAGTTTTTTCCCTGCTATTTTCATCCAAATCATGTTTGACCTTTCTGTTTCCACCTTTAGGATATTATGAATAAAAACTTCTAATTAGAATGATCTTGATTGATTCTCTTCCAATAAAATTACAATCTGTAGCCTATAAATTCTTTGATCAAAGTATGCACTGAAGTTAAAACATTTCAAATTTTTTACAGTTTTTCCAAAGTGTTTCCACTGATTTCAATTCCTTTCCATATTAATTTTTAGATAAATATTCAATTTATTGGTCACTTTCTTTTTCAATATCATACACTATTTTAGTAAGTCTAGCTTTTGTCGTACATTTTTTGATGTGTGCATTACTTTGTTGCAATTATCCAAGGCCTTATAGATTTAAAATTTGTCAAAAATAGCCTTTAATCTTCCAATTTTTACTCAGGAAAACATTTCACAATTTTCAGTTTTAGCCTTTGTCAATATTATTTTGGGTCAATTATTTCTAACAATTGTATTTTTTGCATGTTCATTATTGCCATTTTTAATATTCTCAAACAACGTGATTCTTATTAGTAATTCTTTCTAATCAATTAACATTATCAATTGTAGTTTTTCTTAATTTCTGCTACCAGCTATAGTGACTACAAATTGGATAGTTTTAGATGTAACTGCCATCATGTTTCCACCATATGTTTCAAACTGTCTCTAAATGATTATTACTTGGCTTGATAAAAGATTACCCTACATATTCTCTTCAAAGGAAAAACAAGTCTTTCTAGATCTAAAAATAGAAAAGTAGTACTCTAATTTCAGGAAATAGCAATGGCAAGACATCAGTGTATTTGATCTGTTGTGCAAGGCTCATTGTTCAGTTATTAAATAAGCGTAACAGTAATTTTACTTTGGATTTAGTAGAGGTATTTGTCCCATTTCTTGGAGAATCTAAGAAATGTGTATGATTTGAAAATCATTAAATCAAAAAGTGAAGACTCCTAAGTCTTTGAAAGCCAGGCTCTTTCTCTTTCTACTGAAAGTATCCTCATGACTATAAATATTTTATTATGAAACTACTGAACTTCTCATTGGCATATTTCTGAAGACTGTGAGAGAGGCACTGTAGGGAAGTAGTTAAGAATCCAAGCTTTGTAATTTACAGGTTGAGTGTTGAATACAGATTTTGCCATTGAGTAGGTAAGTGAGTTTGACATACTTACCTGTTCACGCTAGGCCTCATTTTTCTCACCCATGAAATGAATTAACGGTTCCTATTTCACAGAATTGCATGATGACTAAATGAGCTAATGCATGTACATCTGACCTCACAGTTACTGGCATATATTAAATAAATAATACTTGGTAGCCATTCTTCATTTTCCAATATGTTTTTTTTTTTTTTTTTTTTTTTTAGAAAAAAAAAAGAATCTTAGTTTATTATTGCTTTAAAAAGCAAATGTTTACATAATTGTTCAAGCAGGCCCATATAAAGGTATTTCATTTCAAAATATATATGTATTTTTTTTCCTACTACAGTAATTCATTTCAAGAGAAATTTCACTACAGATCTCCTACACAGCCCTAAACCGAGACAGCCAACATATTCAAATAAAACCAGACGTGTGGGGATGCTTCAGGCCAGTTCCTCATTAGAATCCTCAGCATGGGGGCTTCAGAGACAAACACAGAAGGTCTTCCAGGGAGAGCTGAAATGTTCAGATAAGTGAGTTCTGGAAAGAAGGGGCAGTTGACTGGCTCTGGCAGGCTCACCCCTGGGGTAGAGCAAAGAGAACAGATGGGGGAGTTCTGAAAGGCACCAGAGCTATCTAAACTCGGGGGGATGGAACCAAATGAGCAGCAGTGGTAATTGAGTTTCAGTTACCTGCAGGGTGGCGAAATAAAGTAGTAACTTCATCTGCTTGACATGGGGGAAGTTTATAGGTGTCCCTGGCATACTCACAGTGAAATCCCCTTTCACCGTGTTGGGTGATGGCAATCGCACAGCTTTCCTGGTGACAGCCAGCACGCACCCTGTCAGGCAGCACCAGCACATTACAGATAATGAAGCACGTTCTTGTAGGTCTGTCTCCCAGGGCTCTCTGCACCCCTTGTCTGAAGGAACGGCACCATGGGAAAATTTCGCACAGCCGGCTTCAGCCATCACCCAAATTCAAAAGAGTCTTTGAATGGCAGAGAAAGGCCTGTTTTCCTCTCTGCCAGCCCGGGCTTGGAAGCATCTTCAGGTCACTTTTTGTGGGTCTGTACAAACGTGCCGACCGGCAGTGAACCGTTCTTCACCTGAGCCCGGATTTCAGCTCGGTGCTTTAATGTGAAGACCAGGGCTCTCACCGTCCGCCGGTATGGCCCATTAATGAGGCGGGAGCAGAGATGAAACGTTTCCCGCTCAATATTTTCAACCAGTAGGTGATCCATCTCTAATTCCAAGGCTTCTGAGAGTAATTTCAGGGCATTTTTTCTGAGCATCTCAGTTTTCGGATCACTCCGGACTTCAATAGAAGGTCTGTTTGAATGTTTTTCAATGAAAGTTCTCCACTCAGTGTAAACTTCTCCGGCAAGGCAAGCCACTTCTGAATCTGAGTGTTTACGCATCTTGTTCACAGTGTGACCTATCTTTGTTGATTTTAACACTTCTCTAGAGGGTATTTTCTTCCTTAATTCTTGTAATGCTTCAATTAGATTCTCTTTGGTTTGATCAGGAAGCTCCAACACAGTTTTCCATCTTTTCATGTCTTCAACAACCACAACTCTCTTCAGAGATTCAATCGTGGCCTGCTTGTAAATCTTTCCTCCAAGATCTTTCTTCTGAGGGCTATTCTGGATTCGAGGCGTTCGAATGACGAATTTATCCATTGCTAGGGGAGAGTCCAACTACCTCCACATGCTTGCAGCGAGTTCAGGAAAAGCGAACCCATTTTCCAATATGTTTTAATGTGGAATGCCTAAATATGAATGGGAGGGCTCAATTCTGAATTGAAATCTTTTCTAGTTATTTTTGTCTTCTTCAGTAACCTAAATCCAAGTAGGTCTCTGACAAGATGAAAAGATGTAGGCACTGGGGAGAGTTTTCCCGATATGCTGCTCAGATCCTTTGTATTTATTTAGAAGCAATATAAATATGGCCATTTATCTTGACGCTCTCCTTCTCAGATAGACTTTATTCTCTTTGAATGTGCATCTATATGATTGAAGCACAAGGAGGGAGAGAAAAAGAAACTGACATTTGTTAAGAACCTTCTATTTGTCAAGGCTGTCCGAAATGATTTCTTGTTATTTATCGCTCTTCATTCTCAGAGTATCCCTATGATGTAAATATTATTCTTCAAATTTTACTTATAAAGAAAAATTATTAGAGTTGGAGGAGTTGAACAACTTTCCAAAGCTCACATAACCCAGGCAGACATGAACTGGGTTTTGAATTTCAGTCTGATTCAATGTTCTGACATAAGAAATACATCTTCATAGTCAAATAATATGATTATTACAATTACTTTTCAAAAAACATATGCTGTTTACATTAATCATAGATATTTTCACTGATTCTCTGTGTTGTTTTCAAATTCAGCATTTCTATTGCACAATCTATATACTGCAGGCTCAGCTGGGAAGAATCCTTTTGGGTCCCTGTTCTGGTTTGCCAATGCTGCTGGATGCAAAACACCAGAAATGGATCAGCTTTTATAAAAGGGGTTTATTTGGTTAGAAAGTTACAGTCTTAAGGCCACAAGGTGTCCAAGGTAACACATTAGCGATCAGGTACCTTCACTGGAAGATGGCCAACGGTGTCTGGAAAACCTCTGTTAGCTGGGAAGGCACATGGCCGGCATCTGCTCCAGAGTTCTGGTTTCAAAATGGCTTTCTCCCAGGACATTCCTCTCTAGGCTGCAGCTCTTCAAAAATATCACTCTCAGTTGCTCTTGGGACGTTTTTCCTCTCTTAGCTTCTCCAGAGAAAAAGCCTGCTTTCAAAGGCCAACTCCAAAATGTCTCTGTAAACTGCAGTTCCTCTCTCAGCTCCTGTGCGTTCTTCAAAGTGTCCCTTTTGGCTGTAGCAAGCTTGCTCCTTCTGTCTGAGCTTATATAGTGCTCTGGTAGACTAATCAAGGCCCATGCTGAATGGACGGGGCCACACCTCCACGGCAATTATCCAATCAGAGTTATCACCCACAGTTGGGTGGGGCACATCTCCATGGAAACAACCTAATCCAAACGTTCCAAATTAATCCCCACTAATATGTCTGATCCCATAAGATTGCATCAAAGAACATGGCTTTTTCTGGGGGACATATATATACAAACCAGTACAGCCCTTGAACCAATAAAAACCTTCACTCCATCTGAACACCATGTAATTCTCATGGAGTCTCACATATCCCTCTCTGCCATTTGTCATCATCAGAGAAAATGAGCCAGAAAAAGTCACAAAGTTACAAGGAGAAGTAGAAGAGCTCAAAGACAGGTGTAAAGTTTCCTGTATAGAGTGATAGCAAAGTAATAGTTAGAGTATATATTTCTTTCGGTCTGTTTTTACTAGGAAGGTCAGAATTTGACCATAAAAACTTGCATTTTCATATTGTTTTTGGCTAACCTGTTATATTCCATTGATTTTTAAAACTGTATATCAGACTTGGTGAGGAGACACATGACGCATAAAGTGATTTTAGTTTATTTATAACAAATCATCTTTTTCTCAAGCATTTTTAATGTATTAGAGATTTTTTTTAAATGTTAAACACCAAATTTTTAAGGAACTAAAAGGGAGGGAAAACATCTTATTGTAGCTGACTCTGGGTAATGTACAGCAGAGATTAGTCAATGAACTTCAGAATATTTGTATTTTCATACATAGATCGAGATAGCCAGTAAACATGCCACATTCTTTCTTTCTACATGATACACATTTTCCAAAAGTTTATCCATATCCACAAATAACTAAATTTAAGATTTTTCAGTGAAAATTCTAAATTCTTAAATCATAGTAATACTTTGCACAATAAATCATCGAACTAAAATATTCTATAGTTCCAACTCTCTGTCATCTAGACTTTGAATCCCTACTTCCACTTCTGAGTTCTAAACATATATCTTTTTCCACTGAACATTTCTATTTCATTTCTAGTTCATACTTCTTATTTTCCATCTGACAACATCTTTGCTCTATAATTTTACTTTCTCTTTCAAAGGGACCAATTTTATTATAGAGCTTACCTTTAGAACTATATTCATATGAGCAAAACAAACTCACAAGTTTAAGAAAAATCTTACTCATCAGGAGCAAAGTATTTTTAAGTATATATTTATAATTATTACTTTCTAATAGAATATTGAAAGTTCTTTAATGTGACAGTTCCACTTCTAATTGTATTTTAAATGGGTTGATCAAGTAATGAGAACTGGGAGGAATATTTCAATGCTTTGACTAATTATTTGTAGCTGCTTTTAATATCTTTGTCATTGATTTTAACAGCAATACTATGAACTACCAAGTACCAAGATATGATCATATACATATAATTTATATATGTATATTAATGAGCTGCTTGAAGCTCACTAAAAATTATGGGTTATTTTTTATCAGTTCTGGAAAATTCTTGGCCAATATCCCTTTAAATATTTTGAATACTGCTTCTGTTTCATTCTCTTCTTCTATACTATAAGGATTCCAATCTCACCTACCTTAGAAATTTTGAGCATGTTCTGCATGTCTCTTTATGATGTCATTGTTTTCCTAACTACTTTTTCTCTCTGTGATTTATTTTGGCTGTTTTCTCTTGATCTGCCTTCTAATTCAATAATCTTGGCTTCCATTCCATTCAATCTGCTCTTAAACCCATCCACTGTTGTCATAATTTCAGATACTGTATTTTTCAGTTCAAGAATGCTTTTTTTTGATTTTTTAATAGATTATTATTCTCTGATAAAGGCACTCCACTCTTTTCTCTTGTTTTTCTCTATTTCTTGAATATGTTGATCAGTTACTTTAAAGTCTTTGCTGAAGCCAATATATGGGTCATCTGTGACTCTGTTTCTATTTTTGCTTTTTTCTCACCGTTACTGGTTATATTGTGTGGACTATTTGTATGTCGGTAACTTTGACAATGTGACACGTAACCTCAGAGGATCTCAACAACATCTGACATCTTCAAAGATTGTGGATTTCTTTCCTCCTGTTAGTCAGGAATAAGAAATAATTAAAAATAAAATCTTCTGCCAACCTAGAAAACCTCTCCACAAAGTTAGAAGAACAAAAAAAGAGGTTTGTTGTTGAATTAAATTGTTTTAGAAGTAGTAGTACTATTATTGCTTCAAACCATACTGCAATGTGTGTCACCAATAATCTATTAAAGAAATTGCAAAGACAGAAAGAAATTGCACCCTTTCATATAGCCAAGCAGATACAACCCATTAATGCATGTTAATTGTCTTTTTCAAAAAGAAAAATAAAACTTCTCATATCTTTTTGACAAGCAGGAAGTTACATCTTGGAACTAAGAGCCAGAAGAGACAGAAGGACAAGGCACTCCTTGATGCTGGTATTTCCAAGAGAAGTTTCTAGGTCCCCAAGAAGGACATACCTGGAATGCTACACTGGCAAGAGTCTCACTTAGCTTTTAAAAAGATTTACGTCTATCTCACTGAAGCAGAGTTTTAGGATTTCAAGTTTTCTAAAGGAAATGCAGAGGAGATGTGGGAGAGACCTTCTCTTTCCCTTTTGGCACCAGGGAAAATTGAAAATTTACCTTTCTTTTTTAGATTGGTATTTCCCCTTACGCCAGTCAGATCTTGAGCTCAGCCGGGGCTGGTATATCAGTTTTCTAGGGCTGCAGTAAAAAATAACCATAAGGTTGGTGGCTTAAAACAGCAGGGATTTTATTTTATTTTATTGTTTCACTGTTTTGGAGACCAGAAGTGTGAAACCAAGTTTACACCAGAGCCAGGTTCGCTCTGAAGGCTGTAAAGAAGAACTCTTCACTCAATCGTTGGCAATCGTTAGCATTCTTCGGCCTGTGGCCACACAGAACCAATCCCTGCCTACGTCTTCACATGCTTCTCTTTCCTGTGTCTCTCTATATAAAATCTCTCTCTCCTTGTAAGGACATGAGTCACTGGACTTGGACCTAGCCAATGCCAGTGTGACTTCATCTGAACCTGATTATATCTGCAAAAACCCCATTTCCAATGAAGGTCTCATTCACAGGTACTGGTTAGGACTTGAACATCCCTTTCTTGAAGGGAACGCAATTCAACTCACAACAACTGAATTGCAGTTTTAGTAAATTTTAGCAAGGTTCAGTCTACCTTTGGTTCTCCTCTGTTCCTACCTGTCAAGTGCAAGCCTAGTGGTCTTCCTGAATGGCTGAAGAAGACTTATTTCTTATATTTAGCTGGCTCTTGAGCCAAGCAGCCAACAGCTTCAAACTCTGACAAATGTCTTGAACAGAAGATCAGCTGTGTCACTCTGTCCCCCAGTGGAGGGCTTTGGCCAAATGCACAATGTACTCTCAGGTTAAAAGACAGTATATATCCTCAAGGTCAATTCACTCTCCCTGCAGGGCTCTCACCTCTGGCCTAATTTGTTTTCAGGCACTAACCACTGGCAGGTCTCTGTTTCCTAAGGACTCTAGGCTACAGGAGATTTCACTCGGACTTTCTGAGCTTTGGCATAGCCCCTTCACCTCCAATGCAGATTTCAGCAGATGTCTTCTGGGGAAAACTAACTATCTGTTCAACGCTTCCGAAGACTCCAGTTTTATGACTCTAGCCCAGTGTGACTGTGAAAGCTTGGCTCTATTCCTTTGTCCCCAGCAGTGGTTCCTGGCCTTGGCTAACCCCTGTTCCTGAGCCAATGCCTGGAGCTGTCAAACACTTCTGGAGCAAAAGAAGATCTTCTGACTCTCAGCTTGCCTTTGGATGTCCACCCCCTCTCTGGAATTTTACTTCTCCTAGTCCTCATTGCTACTGCAGCTATCCAATGCCTTTAAAAATGGAATCTTTTTCATTTGTACCCATAACACTTTTTCTACTTCAGCTGGACCAATGTTCTCATCTGGAATATAAAACATCATACCAGGAGCAAATTATTCAGTACAGCTTCACCTTTTTTTCCCCATGTAGAATCGTCTAAAGTGTTGTGTTCTTTTGTTTTATTGTGTTTTTTTTTTTTAATACTTTGCCTATTGTGAAATTTAACATACATACACAACAGTGACAACCCTCAAAATATGATCCAACAAGCAGTCAGAGAGCAAATTTCAGAAGGTTATGGGTCACAGTTGCACAACCTCAGCCATCTCCCCATTGTGAAACATAACATACATACAGAAAGGTGATAACTTTCAAAGTACAATTTAACAAGTAGTTATATAGGCAATTTCAAAGAATGTCATGGGTCACAGTTCCACAGCTTCAGTCATTTCCCCACTGTGAACTATAAGGAATATACAGAAAGGTGATAATTTTCAAAGTACAACCTAACAAGTAACCACAGAGCAAACCCCATAGAATGTCATGAGCTACAACTCCACCATTTCAGTTATTTCCTTCCAGCTATTCTAATACCCTGGCATCCCCCAAAAATGCATATAATGATTCAGTATTGATAATCCTTTGTTAAATCCTATTCTAAATCCATTTGATGGCAGCTTCACTTTTTTTTTTTTAATCATCATTTTATTGAGATATATTCACATACCATGCAGTCATACAAAACAAATTGTACTTTCGATTGTTTACAGTACCATTACATAGTTGTACATTCATCACCTAAATCAATCCCTGACACCTTCATTAGCACACACACAAAAATAACAAGAATAATAATTAGAGTGAAAAAGAGCAATTGAAGTAAAAAAGAACACTGGGTACCTTTGTCTGTTTGTTTCCTTCCCCTACTTTTCTACACATCCATCCATAAACTAGACAAAGTGGAGTTTGGTCCTTATGGCATTCCCAATCCCATTGTCACCCCTCATAAGCTACATTTTTATACAACTGTCTTCGAGATTCATGGGTTCTGGGTTGTAGTTTAATAGTTTCAGGTATCCACCACCAGCTACCCCAATTCTTTAGAACCTAAAAAAGGTTGTCTAAAGTGTGCGTAAGAGTGCCCACCAGAGTGATCTCTCGGCTCGTTTTGGAATCTCTCTGCCACTGAAGCTTATTTCATTTCCTTTCACATCCCCCTTTTGGTCAAGAAGATGTTCTCCATCCCACGATGCCGGGTCTACATTCCTCCCCGGGAGTCATATTCCACGTTGCCAGGGAGATTCACTTCCCTGGGTGTCTGATCCCACGTAGGGGGGAGGGCAGTGATTTCACCTTTCAAGTTGGCTTAGCCAGAGAGAGAGGGCCACATCTGAGCAACAAAGAGGCATTCAGGAGGAGACTCTTAGGCACAAATACAGGGAGGCCTAGCCTCTCCTTTGCAAGCAGCTTCACTTTTAAGACAAAACATGGAACCATCTGTCTTCCCACAAAATTAAGTGATCCACGTTTTCCCACTGATTAGTAGCTGCTAATTCTTCATAAACATCACTTAAGTAAATTTGCTCCCATTTTTTTCCAATGCCTCTGTGCCTCTAAATGAATTCCTTTCTGTTTTGTGTCATTTCCTTGACAGCTCATATTTCTCTCAAATTGCAGCCCTTACCATCCTGGGCACAGGGAAGACAACATGGTGCAGGTGTGTGCGGAAAGGGTTAACTCAGTAGGTTTAGGATGTTCAGACCCTGCAAATTCCAAAGTAAGGATTGAGCTCCTGCAAAACAGCTCTAAGCCCTTAGAATAACCTGTCGGATGAGAGCAGCTTTGTTGACCTGGTGTTTGGGGCTCTGCTAGGTAGGATATACTCACGATAGGATTTATCTGGGGTCTTGAGCCTTGCTGTCTCAGTTGACGTTTCGCATTCAGCCCAGCTCATTAGGAAGAGAAAAGACACCGCAACCAGCAGGTGAATAACTACTGGTGGAAAGAGCCCCTCTGGAGGGGCTGGAGACTGAGAAACTGAGGACCATCAGGTGGGTGTTCCATGCCTGCAGTACCAACCCCCGATAAAAACTCTGGACACCAAGGCTTGGGTGGGCTGCCCTGGTTGTCGATACTTCGTATCTGTGATCACACGTGATTGCCCAGAGAATCAGGTACTGTCCATCCAACCCCACTGCAGGAGGACACTCTTAGACCCTGCCCCATGCACCTCTTTCCTTTGCTGATTTTATTCTCTATCCTTTCACTGTCATAAATCACAGCTTTGAGCATATCAGCTACTATGAGTTCTGGGAGCCCTTCGAGTAAATCATTGAACCAAAGGGTGATCTTGAGAACCCCTTACACAAGGCTTCATAACTATCTCTGCCTAAACATCATTTCCAAAGCTGCTGCTGCAGCTCCTCCTCACAGCTTTCAGCCTGAATCTTTACTGGTTTTATAAATAAATTATTAATAGGTTTCTTATGAGGTGTGAACAAAACAGCACTGCTTTTATTTGCTTAGTAAAATAGGAGAATTTTTCATGTGAATAATAACTCCTTAATATATATGCTTTGTTATGTTTATATTATTACTTTATAGTAGTGAGCAAGTTCAAGATGTATAAAGGCTTGGAAATTTAATATTTAGTTAATAAGTTATATTCATGAATGCAGATATAAATGAAGAACAGATTACAAGGAATACACAATGAAGCATCAAGAAAATAAGTTAATAATCTTTGATAATTCAAAAGTCACTTTAGGGTAAAATAGTGCCCTCGATTATTAATGAATGTATTCATTCATATGACAAATATTAATCAAGCCCTTTATTAAGAACCCCAATGACCACTGACCTATGGCTTTTCAGAAGTCTCAAATAATACAGAAGCCTAGTTGATGGAAAAGGTGATTACTAGCCATTTATAAATGGCTTTGGTTGGAAGGAAGACGGCAGACATATTCTCTCTTGTAGCTGGAGAATTAGAAATTAGATTTTCCAAGGGGAAAAAAACAGGGTATTAGCTGCAAAATATGAGACAGTCACAACTCGAACCATCTCTACAAAGTGCCAGGAAAAATGATATGGGCAGGATATAAATACATAAATCTGTTTCATGTGTCATATGCATAGATTAGTAAATGCCTGCTTGTTTAAAAGGAAATGTCATAAATAACAGAAATTGGATCGATAATACCAATATCTTGCTGTCTCTTCCTTAGTGACATATTTTTATGCTATGAAGGGTAAAAAAAATTATTAGACATTAGATTCAGTGTAAGAGAAACCATAAAATCTTCAGCAAATGGACAGGGAAAGCCATATGCATTTTCATTTTTTAAAACTGCAGCAGGTGGGAGTTCTGCCTGTGAGATGCTCCAATAGCTCCCTGGACAGAACAAATCTAGCAAGCAGTAGGACACTAATGAACTGGAGTCATTGTTTCAGCAGCAGCAAACATAAATGCGTTTTGAAATAGAGAGGCGGGCTCTATCTCATGGAAGTGCGATCAATACAGAGTAATTTCCTTCCACCTCTATATTCTTTATATAATACCAACATCAGCTGGCTTCCAGTTATTCTTGACGCAGTAATGCCTCTGGCCATAGACACCTGTATGTTTCTAGGTGATAATAAAATCCCATCACCAGCAGCAATTTTATTTAGTCTACTCCTACAGCAGATGAGTAAAACATATTTGAGTTGGTATACAAGCATTTACTCAGGAAAGCCTACAACCCCCATGCCTGTCAAATATGGTTTCCCTGTCTGGGTTCCAGTGCCAGGCCCACCTCTCACCTCTGGATCTTGGGCAATGTACACTTGGAGAATGATTAATAAAAATGCTGCAAACATAAGAGCATGCACTTGATTCAGCCCTGCATGGGGACTCTGCTACATGGGTCTAATCTGGCAGTTTCTCTTTTTGCTAGAAGGTCAGGGGATTGGCAAACCTTCCCACCACTGGGCTATTGACTCAGAGGAAGCTGAGGGAGAGAAGGAGCGGAGTCAATGGCTGGCAACCAAATCCCACTGCTGGGTGGAAACCAGCAGCAGATAGTCCCAATTCTATTTAGATAAAATAAGGTTCCCTACTTTCAGACTAAACTGTGAGGAACTGTGAAAAAAACAACAAAGCACTTTCTGATATTTATGTTTGAGTCCCTGAACCCATGGCACAGCCACATTAGCTAGACTTGCATGGGATCACAGTAGCCCATTGACAAGCAGTCTCCAGAATATTCTAGAATGGAAGTTGTTTATTGGGGAGGTCATCCCAGTAAGCAGGAGGGGAAGGAAGGAAGCCAACTCCGGGTGGACCAAAGAGCAGGTTACTGCTGTGGGAAACCACACAGTCCCACAGGGAGTGTGGGGAGGATCTTGAAAGACAATGGAACATGCTTAGAAAATACCCCAGCTGAGAGACATGAATGAATGAATGAATGAATGAATGAACAGAAATGACCTCCTTGACTCATGGCATGGAATTAGAAACATAATTAAGAATAAACATCAATATATACACAGCTGAGAGACAAGGAAGCTGGGGTATTTAGCCACCTGCTCCCATCTGTCATTGTTTGAGAGATGAGTGAGGCAGCAGGAAACTTGAATTCCTGGCATTTCTTGCTTGCCTCGTATATTGGCCCAGGTCTTCTCTATAGCCAGCAAACCCTTCAACAGGGAGTCGTGGATAATTGCAGTGACAAGCCCTTAGTGTGAGGGGACTGATGGAAACCAACAGCATGTTCTAAATGCACAAGGATGAGGGTCAGCAGAGCCAGCACCATAGAACAAGAATGGTTCTCACAAGCACCCTTGGGGGAAGGTTTCTCTAACTCCTCAGTTGGAAGAAATTAGCAGTAATACCAGAAATCAGCAGTCATTCACCACTGGATGGTATTTTTAATTTGATATGCAACATAGAATCACTGTATATATATTGATATTTATACCTAATCATGTTTCTCATTCCATGCCAGTGAGTCAAGGAAGCTATTTCAGCCCATTCATTCATTCCTAAGTCAAATTTATTTATTTATTTATTTATTTATTTATTTATTTATTTATTTATTTATGTCCTAAGTTAGCTAACCACTTTTTGAGTTGTTACAACTTTAGTAACTGAAAGAGGGAAAGGCCATCTAAAACAGCAGCCCAGACGGTGAAGTCCCAAATGTGCTTGCTCCAGCCACAGCCCCCTTTGCAGAACGCATATGGAGCCAGCCTTATTCTCCTATGAGTTTGTAACAGAAAGGCACTTCACAAATGTCAGTCATCAAGAGGGTGATGGGATGGGTGTGACATTCCCCACAGCAGAGCCTCCTCAAGAGGTGAGACAGTCCCTGGACTCCTGACCACCCATACTGGATGGAGTCTTGATGTGCTCCTTGATCGCGTGGGGCAAATCAAATCTCAGAAATATAGTTTGGGCCACCACTCCCATGAAAATGACAATTATGTACCCAGATGAAAGGTACAGTTGTGACACTGGAAATACAAAGTTGTATAGGACTTCCTTGTCTCCTTATTCTAAAAATTAACCTTCCCTAAATATAAAAGCAATGCACGCTTATTTTAAATGTTTGGAAAATATACTATGTCTTTAGAAGGCAAGAGAAGTCCTTTGAAATCCCACCACTCATAAACAGACTGATTATTTTGGTGTGTTTACCTGCAAACTGGGTGGAGTTCGCTTCTTTACCATTTTTTCACATAGCTTTCTGCATTTGGCACATTCATAACCGACAACGCCAACATCCCCATCGACGGCCTTTGGAAAGTGAGAATGGGGGATGTGACTTTGTGCTGGTGGGTCTCTGCGTTGGCTGGAGGAGCGAAGGGGGCTGGGAGAGGCCATGGCTCACAGCCCTCTCTTGCCTAAGCATCGGGGTCAAGTGAAGGCTATGGTAGCACAGAAAGGACACCCGTGTCATGACGACACCAGCGGGCAGTGAAGGACGAGGTGACCCCAAATGTCCAAGTCTCTAATTCTCGCCGCTTTCCCTTCGGGCGGGGCACTTCCGGCCACTGAGGCACGTGGCTGGTCCCTGGGGCCCTGGCTAAGCTATTGAAGGGGAAACCTCCAAGTAGGGTTGGTTCACAGCAATCATTATAATAAGGGGGTTGTGAGCCACCAAGTGTACCCTTCAAATCCCCCTTCAGAAAACCTGAGGAGGTGCGCAGAGGGCTCTGAGCTGTGACACCCGCTCACTCCTCTTTGCTCCCTCCCTCCTCGCCCCCAGCCGCTGATCCTGTCCTGGAGGAGGTCTGCTTCTCACTCATGCAGCTCTTCCCCCAGGGCTAGTCCCCAGGGCTGGTCCCCCATCCTGGAGGCTCCTCTCGATGGCTTATTTCCAGGGACATTTGATTGTAGAGAGCCCAATTCATGCCCATGCAACTGCTTCACCTTACTGAGGGAAATGTACGTATTCAAAAGGTGTCTCTTCTAAGAGCTGAGACCATCTCTGGTCAGCACTACTCAGTGCAGGGTGGCCCCGGGGGTTTTCTGAGCTCTCCACCCACTGTTTATGTTTACTTCTGACATCCGGTCTCCTTTCCTCAGCTCAAAGCCAAACAGTATCAGGAATCTAAGAAGTTTGCTTTACAATGTTTTAAAGAGCTTTGAGTAACATTTATAGAATACTTTACAAATTTGACTACTGCATAAAGATTTTTTTATATGCGAGCAAATTAATATGTAACATACAATACATGCAAATAATCCTCTCACCAGTCTATTTTATCAGTAAAGGATAACTGTATTTTATCAGAAAATCTGAAGCACTTGAAAGAAATGAGCAAATTAGGAGGTTGTGATGTGAGCAAACAAGGATAGTCGTCAAATTCTTGCTTTCAGAAAAACTCAAATTGAGCTTAAATGCTCTTTATTACTCTTTTCCCAAAGACAATATTTAATCTTGGCTCTGCCACTGGCAAAGGACATTTTAAAGAGATAATATCTTTCTACCTGTGACTTTAGCAATTTTAGACTCAGGAATTATGTGGTACTTAGGACCAATTTAATTCTAAATGTTTTTATTACAGAGCACCACTGCCAGGCTGTATGCTCTTTTGGAGAACCATAGATTTTTTTTCAGACAGTTAAGTATGATGAATAAAAGGAGGTTAGCAGTCTTACAATTCGTTAATTATTGACTGTATATACAGAGTCCCATGACAATTATATCCTAAATAACACACACAATGTTTCTCTGATAAAAAGCTGTTCTATTCAGAAAGAAATATGCAAGACCTACATGAAGAAAACTTGTAATTGATACAAGAAAAGTCTTAAACAAATGATCTTTGTTTGTTAAGACCATTAAGATAGGGAGCCCTTCTCTCTAAGTTAATTTATGTATTTAACAGGATCCCCATTAAAATAACAACAGCTTTGTTTTTATTTTTGCTTTTGCTGAGTGAAGAGGTAGATAAGACAAGCTCACTCTCAAGTTCACTTGGAAAAAGATAAACAAGCAAAGCCAATCATGAAAACTTAAAAAAAAATAGCAGTGAGGAAGGACGCTTTTTACCAAACATAACCATATGGTAATTATCTTATTGTAGTACAGATGTTATAAAAAGCAAGGAACGATAACACAAAATTAGGAGAGTAATGAACCCCCAAAGGGAAAGGGTTGTGATTTGTTTGGTCAAATGGGTTTTGTGCCAGTTTGAATATATTGTGTCCCCCAAATGCCATTATCTTTGATGTAATCTTGCGTGGGAAGACGTTATCACTGTTGATTAGATTGTAATTCTTTAAGTGTTTCTTTGGAACACACCCCACCCAGCTGTGGGTGATGACTGTGATTGGATAATTTCCATGGAGGTGTTGCTCCACCCATTTGGGGTGGATCTAAGTTCACTCACTGGAGCCATATAAATGAGCTGACAGACAGAGAGAACTCAGTGCAGCTGTGAGTGATGATTTGAAGAGGAGCTACAGCCAAGAGGGACACTTTGAAGAAAGCACAGGAGCTGTAGAAGAGAAACATTTTGAAGATGGCCATTGAAAGCAGACTCTTGCTCCAGAGAAGCTGAGGACAAATACCCCAAGTGCAACTAAGAGTGACATTTTTGAGGAACTGCAGCCTAGAGAGGAACATTCTGGGTGAAAGACATTTTGAAACCAGAACTTTGGAGCAGATGCCAGCCACGGCCCTTCCCAGCTAACAGAGGTTTTCCGGACACCATTGGCCATCCTGCAGTGAAGGTACCCGATTGTTGATATGTTACCTTGGACACTTTAAGGCCTTAAGACTGTAAATGTGTAACCAAATAAACCCCCTTTATAAAAGCCAATCCATCTCTGGTGTTTTGCATTCTGGCAGCATTAGCAAACTAGAACAGGTGTGTTCACAGGGGCCTCTAAGCTTGGTAATTTTCTATTTTCTTAAGTTGAGTGGTGGGTACACCATGTTGGATTCTGATGTGAGTTAGAAATAAACCTCTGTTAAGTCACTGAGATTTGGGGGTTGTCTGTTATAGCAGTTTACCTAACCTGACAAAGAAAACAACAAATGATGATGACGGGATATCATCAAAGTCTCTCATTTTGCCAGTAATGGAAGCCATTGCAAAATATGAAAGTGAATTGTCCTTCATAAAAGCCAGAAAAAGCACCCAAAGGGTAGAGACCAGCAGAAAATTTAGACTCAGAGGATAATGAATGAGCTCGACTGAAGATATGCTTTGATCATACCTTGCTTTATTTCTCCCTTTTGGAGAAACTGGGTGCTACAATTTAAAATGTTCCTCAAGTCCTCAAAATATGACAAGCCATCCCAGATTTTAGTTTTTGTTAGATTTTTTTCAGTTGCATGTGGATACAGGGTAATGAGAAATAAAATGTTAAAGTTAAGATACAGTGTAAGTGAAAAAAAAAAGCAATAATCTAAGACAACAGAGGATAATTACAGATAGGACTTTGAACTAGAAAGGGAATCTGAGTTCTTGATTCATTTATTCTGATGTAATTTAATAAAGGACTGAAAACTCTTCAGAAAGTTATTGTGAAATGTGATACTGCAAATTGAATATAAATTGGAAGCATTAGCATACTCATTCAATATGTATCTACTGGGCACTCTGCATTAAATGAGTAAACCTTAAGACTGGAATTTTAATTTTGAAAACTAAAAGACTGTCTCTCATCTGCACCAAATATGTGGTCTTAAGAAATTTAAAAATGTTTCAGATCACCTCCCCTTCATGGTGATGTCACAAATTTCTTCTTTCTGCCCTGTACCTAGGTGAGGTTGCTGGCCAATTTGTGCAGTTTCCTGCACTTAAAACCCGAGTGCCACTTTTGACCTTGGCCTCTCTCTTCCGTGGATCATGTCTTCTGAGCATCTCTCACTTCCATTCCATCCTACACATTTCAATGGCCAGTTTCTAATTTAAGGCCCTCAGCTACCTTTCTACTGCGCAATGGCCAAAAGCCTTTTCTCTCGACACATCAGTTATAATTACACATGGATAGTAGATACAAGTTTCTTAAAGCCAAGCTCTATCATGTCACCATTCATTTCAAACGCCTCCACTGGTTCCCTAAACCCCAGAGAAGGAGCCCTGGTGTCCTCACAATCCAATCCCAGCCACTCCCAATCCCAGGTTATGCCTATAACTTTTTCTTTACATTCCTCTCAAAGCACTCTGCACCCCACACTCCAGGCAAATCCAGATATGGAACACACATCCAAAGTCATCAAGAGTCATCGAAATTGACTGCAAGCACCGCTCTTTCCTGCCACCATTCCTGTCACTGGCTAGTCCCTCAGCCTAGAATGACTTTTTCTCATCTGTACATATCAAAGTGCTCCTCTAGTTCAAACTTCAATTTGTCCAGAAAGCTATCGCTATGGACTGTGGAAGAGGAAGTTGTCCAGTAAAGCAGTGGTGCGTCCGTCAGTTGGAGATTTTAAAGGTGCCCATTGGAGTGGAACCATGAGTTTTTAAAAAACTCCTCCCAAAGTGACCCTATGGCCCTAATCCCAGCCCAGCCCAGGCCACGCTGGTGTTTGGGAGACACTGGGTCAAAAGCAGAAGGACACAGGAGACAGCACAAATGTTCATGTGAAAACTGGCTCACATCTAGGGATTGACTACCTGTGCCGACAGGCAATGGCAGTAACCAGGATCAGTGGAGTAAAATCTATTATAAATTGTTACATGGCATAGGATTTATTCATGACCATCCCAAGGAAGAGCCTTGGGCTTGGCTGCCTCATTTTCATGTGTCAAGCTATCTGCAGTACCTTCCTCTCCCCATTTCTCTTCATCTCTTAGTGCACTCGTCATGCGTCACTTTCTGCCATGTGCAGATTAGTTCTATACAGGTTGTATCCCCTTACTAGACTCATCAAGAATCTGAGATGCACATACAGATACACTGGTCTGACATAAAAAGCATGAACAGAACAGCATTCTAAGATAAAGTATATCAACAGTTGATGTGGTGCCAGCTTCATGTTTCCCCTAAGCTACTGCCATCACCTCCTAACTGATCTTCTAGTCGCTGCATTCCATCATGTGGCAGAGGACAGTCCTAGCATGGCCTGCCACCGTCCCCTGGGGCTCATGAATGCATCCTGTGCTCAGGCCCAAGTGTGTGGGCCTGGTGGGATAAAACACAATCCCCTAGTAGGTAAGAGGACAGCAGGGACATTCCTTCCCCTACTGTCCTGAACAAATATAAGCATCCACTGGAGACAGCCTGTCACTGGTGGGCTTGTTTCAAGACATCAGCTCACACCCTGGTGGTATATCTGTCCTTGGCAAAAGGGAGTGGGGTTCCTTCACTAAGCCACACAAACAAAAGAGGGGGTTCCTGTGCATAGGACATCTCCCTGCACTGGCCACGGATAGAGACACTGGCTGTGGAGAACTGATGGCCACTAGAGAAGCGGACCTTGCTCTGTCTCTTCTCCATGTGAGTAAAATGTCTTTCCACCAGAGCCTGTGTGAGCCAGGCTTTTGCTAGTGACCCTGACACCTGCAAATATTGCAGTGGATTGACATCTCTTTAGATGTCTCTTCTTCTGACTGACACTTCTATTTGTAACTCTTCAGTCAGATCGATCCTTTAAAAAGCATCAGCCAGTGTTAATCCACTACTCAAAGCCTTCCAGTGGTGGTGTCCCAAGTCACTTGCAGTAAAAGCCAAAGTCCTTACAATTGACTGTGAGGTCCAGTTCTCATTTCCTACCATCTTCTCTCTCACTCCATTCCAGCCACATGACCTGCTGCTTCTCAAACACACCAAGCAAGTTCCTGCCTCAGGGCCTTTGTGCCTGCTCTACTCTCTGCCTGGAACATGATTCCACCAGCCATGCAGATGGCTGACACCATCATCATCTTCAGATCTCTGCTCAAGTGTCACTTTGTCTGGGAGCACTTTCTTGACAGGAAATAGCACAATTCCACCCCAGCCCCCTATCCCCTCCTGTTCTAATTTTCTCCATAGCATTTATCCACATCTGACATTATATGTATGTTGGTTTAGCTAGTTATTGCCTACTCCCCACCACTGCCAGTGAGAGTTCTAGGGTTCTGAGAAGAACTCTCCACTGGGTTCTGAGTCTTCTCTCCTCTTGACTTTGGTGCTCCTGTTCTCTGGTCATTCCAAGCCCCAGAAGTTGGTTCTCTGAGTGTGTGGCTTTGGAGGGAGTTGCTTGGGGAACAGAAAAGGAAGAGCTGATTTCAAAATTCATTGAGAAAAAGAGATTATGATTATCACCAGTACTTTTTAAAAGCCTACAACAGATTTTTTAATGGGTACTAATGAATCAATGGACCCAAGTTAGAAATATGTAAAACTTAAAAATATTGTAAAAGGCCATTTTTGCCTTGGTTTTTCAATTTTCCAAATTTTCTAAATATACACTTGTTCTAGTTTGCTAAAGCTGCTGGAATTGCAAAACACCAGAAATGGACTGACTTTTATAAAGGGGGTTTATTTGGTTACACAGTTACAGTCTTAAGGCCATAAAGTGTCCAAGGTAATACATCAACAATAGGGTACCTTCACTGGAGGATGGCCAATGGTGTCTGGAAAACCTCTGTTAGCTGGGAAGGCACGTGGCTGGTGTCTGCTCTGGAGTTCTGGTTTCAAAATGGCTTTCTCCCAGGAAGTTCCTCACTAGGCTACAGTTCCTCAAAAATGTCACTCTTAGTTGCACTTGGGATATTTGTCCTCTCTCAGCTTCTCTGGAGCAAGAGTCTGCTTTCAATGGCCGTCTTCAAACTGTCTCTCATCTGCAGCTACTCTCTCAGCTTCTATGCATTCTTCAAAGCATCCTTCTTGGCTATAGTTCCTCTTCAAAATGTCACTCTCAGCTGCACTGAGGTCCTTCTGTTTGTCAGCTCAGTTATATGGCTCCAGTGATTTAATTCAGACCTACCATGAATAGGTGGGGTAATACCTCTATGGAAATTATCCAATCAATCAGAGGTCTTGTCCACAATTGATTGAATCACATCTCCATGGAAACATTCAAAGAATTACAATCTAATCAACACTGATACGTCTGCCCACACAAAATTACATTGAAGATAATGGCATTTTGGGGGGTCATGATACATTCAAACCGGCACAACACTTCTGTGATAATATGTATATTTTGGTAGATATCCTCACACCTGCCCACCCACCACCACCTCATCTGAGGCCAGCACCCTCTTGAGCCAAGGGACCCCATCCTGCCTTCCAGACCTTGCCCACCTAGGGACATCCACACCCATTTAAAAGGTAAAAGGATTTGACAGTAGTGGCTGAAAAAGAGACAACCAAATGGATTAATGGGTTTCCTAGAAATTCAGGCAGCCTCCAGGATGGACTTTGAAGGGTGGACGAGGGTGATGCCTGGGAGAGAGAATGGGGTCAGCACTGCTTCCTGCCAGCCACAGGCTTCAAGAAGTACTTCAGGAAGACTGGGATGTTGATAGATGTTGATAGATTTTTGACATAGCCAACTCTTAATTTATAAGGAGACTTGAAATATGTTAAAATATTGTTTTGATAGTTATGGCAATTTATTATTTTTGTTTAAAGATGGTTTTAAACCTTCATTATTACACTTCAAATATGGGTTGGGCACATCTTAAGGCAAAGCGGCTATTGCTTATTCACTTGCTGTGACCACAGGAAACAGCAGTGAATTCAGGGCTCACCTCCCTCTTTGTCTTTGGGACCCACAATGGAGATAGGTTTTTGCCTACTTGCGTTTGTTCAGCTAGAAGTCCCCTTTAGAGTCTGTACTTACTGGAAGCAAAACTGTTTAGTAAGAGTCTATATTTCCTTTAGTAGCTACAACATATTAGAAATGAAAACTCTCAAACGCTCATTTTCCTGAATTAAAAAATAATCCAAACTGTTAATTGAATTTGTGGACCATAATAAATTTAAAAAAATTAAAAAAAAAAAAACTAGAAAACCATTGCTGCCTAGATGTTTTTAGTAGTTATCAAATATTTAACATTTCCTATAGGAAAATAAGAAAATTGAGGCTTTGTTTTATTCCAATTCATATAGAGCTATGAGGCAGGGCTTATTCTTTGTTCCCAAGGTCTGAGTAAAAACCTGGAGTCCAGAGTCCTGCAGAAGTCAGCTCTGTTCTGACATAACCAATGGGAAGGAGCAAAGTTACACCAAATGGGGCATTTCCTTATGCTCTGTAGAGACTTATTAATGCTTAAACTGAGAAACTGTCCAAACCATGAAAATCAGTAGCTTGGTCCTGGGAAGGAGGAAGAACCCATTCTCCACACAGTAACCAAAGTGATCTTTTACACACATACATTGATTGTGTCACTCTCCTTCTTAAACCCATTCACAGGCTTCCTTGAGTGTCACCATCTTTTGGTTCTGCCTCTATTTTGGTAGCTCTCTTATAGGACTCTCCTTACTTGGTGCTCCCAACCCAAGTAAAGGGAGCCCATGACAGCATTGGAATAAGAGGTCCTTGGTGTTCCGGTATTTCTCTAATCATTCTGCCTTAGTCCAACCTCTTCAACCCTGTTCCCAAGATGAAATGCCTCCCATCTTCTTAGAGTTTGCATATCCACCAAGCATATTCAGGCTTCAGTGTGTTGGTTTCTGCTGGACTTGGTCTTCATGCACTGACCCTTTTAATGGTTTGAAGCAATTTCTAACAGACAAGCTTAATGGGAGCCATGTATGAACTCAGACAAGTGAGTCTTAAACTCCTCTGGGTCAGGATCCCTTGGAGAATCCTTTGAACCTCTCCTTGGGACTGAAAAAAGAAGAATATATAATTTTAAGACATCGGACACAAACCCAAGGTAATTATGCTTCTCCCCTACTACCCACCATGGATCTCTTAGGTAACCATGAAAAACAGGTTGAGAAATAGTGGATATCAAGTTCAAAACAGGGTTAGAGTCTATGCAAAAAAGGCCTGGACGCTTGAACTAAGGCAGTTAGAAGGGTTCTAGTAGATGGTAGGGAGCATTGCAAGGCTTTGAGCAGGGAAATAAGGCGATCAAGCCATGTTTTAGGCAAAAGTTGTTTTTTGGGCAATGCTTAAGATTGACTGAAAAAGGTAAAAGCAATGAGATGAATTAAAAAATTATTGCAGAAGTCTTTGAATTAAAGGATGTGGGCAGGAAGGTAGACCATGCAAAGGAAGAAATTGATTTAAAATAATGGTCTACAAAGAAGAATCAAATGGAGGCAATGACTGAATGTCACCTGAAGAATAACCCTAAATTTCAGAGACTGAGAAAATAGAAGAAAGAATGCTGCAGGGACAGCTGATTTCAGGGAATGAAGATGAGTTTCGTCTCCAAAAATGTCCTGTGGGTTTGCCCCCTAGACTAACCATGCACCCAGTAACAGAGGCTGCCATCCAAAAAGAGAAGACCCAATGGGGCCTGAAGAGAAAATGCATGTGTGAGGCACAAAATCTTTAGTGTGTGGTGGAGCTGATCGTTTCCAACGTGGGTTTTCCCTCTCTTTTACTGAGGGCACAAGCTTTCTCAGTCTTTTGCCTTTGGACAGTAACAAGTATACTGGGGACAAGGGCCTCCTGGAAGGAGGGGTTGAGGAAGGCATAGATATGGTGCTGCTTTTGGAGTCACTGGAGCAGCACCCAGCTAGTCCCCCCATCCCCTCACCGAGGATTGGCATGTCTTTAGAACCAGACGAGGCTCAGGGCTGTGGCAAAGCCTCTCTTGCTGCACTTTTCCCTAAAGTGGCCTGTTTGATTTGCTTTGATTGTCCCAGCTACCATGAATGGAAGTGGGTGATCCTGCAGAGAATGGATTGAGGGATCCACTACACTGGTTCAAAATTCCAAAGAATCATGTGTCACTTTGAGATCAATTCAGTCCTTGCAAGCCTTGTCTTGGTATTCCAGGCAAAACCTGCACAAAAACTGGAGTCACTCTGACTTCCACCCTACCCCATACAGGACCCAGAAACACCGCTCAAGGATATATTCAGACCAGGCTTTGAAATTCTTGCAAACTAGTAGAAAGCACCTTTCTGCCTGTAGATGGCTATTCACTGTTATGTCCAGGATCCTTTTCTATGTGGTTCATTATAGAATCCTCAGTTTGTTGCTCAACTATTGATTTTAATTGTAGTATGTTTTTTTTCAAAGACTACTACACATAGTCACATTTTCCAATCTTAAAAATGCCTTCTATACTACTTTGTTATAAAAATTCCCTTAAGGTTTCTTATACTAATTTTAGGATGTTGATTATTTTTAAACTTTTTATTTGAAATAAATTTAGATTGACAGTGGGGTTGCAAAGATAGCCGAGAGATTTTCCATATATACTCTACCCAGTTTCCCCCAATGCTATCCTACATAACCACCTATCAAGACCAAGAAACTGAATTTCGATACATTACTATTCACAAATTTCACTAGTTTTTCCATTAATGCTCTTTTTCGGTTCTAAGATCCAAGCCAGGATACTACATTAAATTTGGTCATCATGTCTCCTAAATTTCCTTCAAACTGACAGTTGAATCAATCTTTCTTTGTTGCTCTTGACCCTTTTGAAGTGTACTAGTAACATATTCTGTAAATGTCTTTCAATTTGGGTTTGTCTGATGTTTTCTTATGATTAGACTGAGGTTTGGAGGAAGATGTGGGGAAGAATAGATTTTTGGAAGATTATCACAGAGGCTTTGTGCCCTTCTTATCACCTCATATCACGTAGTACTGATTATCAACATGACTTATTCCTGATGATGTTTGTCTTGATCACTTAGGTAAGTGGTGTCTGCCAGGTTTCTCCCCATATGGTTATTATTTTTCCCTTTCTAAACACCATTTCTTGGAAGTAAGACACTAAATCCAGTGCACTCTCAAGAAAAGGGGAATTAAGCCCCACCTCCTGGAAAAAGGAATATGTAAGAATTTGTGGACATACATTAAAGCCACCATGATGATTAATGAATAATTTGGCATTCATTCCATGGATCTTACCTGCAGCAAAATCACCATGGTGTTCTAATGGTGATTTTCTATTTTGCTCATTCCTTCTTCATTTATTAACTGCAATTCTCCTTTAAGGAATATTTCTTCCTTCCTCCCAGCTCGCTTATTAATTCAATTGTTGTATACATAATTGGATTCCAGGTAGATTAAAGATAGAAGGAAGAAAGATGAAAATACAAATCTAATAGAATAAAATTGTAAGAGATTATTAGTGTGACCTAAGGATACAGAAAATGTTATAAACACAACAAAGAACCATGAAAGGCAATTAAGCATCTCTAGCCAAAAATAGATACCCATAGAATGGTTAAAAAAAAAAAAGGCATTAATAGACAGGGTACAACGTATATGAAGCATGCTTTACATTTTTGAAACATATTTAAAAAACAATAAATCAAAGACTAGTATATCACAAAATTTCTTATGGATGAATTATTGAAACAACAACAGAGCTCAGAAATCCCCTTTACAAATTCCCATTAAATAGCATATGATCTCACTAATGTGAAATAATTAAAATAAGCAAGATCATAGAGTCAGATTCTAGAATATAAATTGCCAGGAGCAGGGTGGGGGCTGGAGAATAGGGAATTAAGACTTTAAATGTACAGAATTTCTATTTGGGATGATGAGGCAGTTTTGGAAATGGATGGTGGTGATGTGCAGCATAATATTGTGGACATAATTAACAGCACTGAATTATATACTTGAATGTGATTAAAAGGGGAAAGTTTAGGTTGTATATATGTCACTAGAATATAATTTTTTGAAAAATCCATGGGACTATGGAACAAAAACAGTGAACCCTACAGTAAACCATGGACTGTAGTTAATAGTACACCTATAAAAATGTGCTTTCATCAATTGTAACAAATGTACCACACTAATGCAAGGTGTTGATAATAGGGTGGGGTATGGGAACCCTGTATTTTGGGCACAGTTTTTCTATAAACCCACAACTTCACTAACAATAAAGAAAGTTAGAAATTCCACTTAAAAATATCAACAAAGGATATGGATGGGCAATTGCCAGAAAAGGATGATGAAATCCAGTAGGCGAAGTGATGCTCTTTTTACTGGTAAACCGGGAACTATAAATTAAAACAATGAGATACTACTTCACTTCCAATAAAGGATCTAATAACATGTGTTGGTCAAGATGGGAGGAAATAGTCATTCAAGCCCATGTGGTGTGTGTGTAAATTGTGGAGAATTCTGGAAAGAAGCTAGGCAATCTGTATTCAACGAAATAAAGTATGTGTGTCTCCTATGCCCAGCCATCCCACTCCTGGGCATATAGCTCAGAGATCTTCTTGTACAGGTCCTTAAGGAGACATTCAAAAGGTTATTTGTCCAGACTGGGTTTGTGGTGGCAGGCAATTAAGGGCAACTAGCTTTTTATTATTAGGTGAATGAGTGAGAAAAATATGTCTAGTGCATGTTATAGAATACTCTGCAGCAAATAAAAACAACCAAGTAGAAGTACATACAGATACATAGGTAGATCTCATAGTGTTGAGGGAAAGGGTAAGAAATTGGACCAGATTAACAAGAAAAACTGTTACCATAGATTAAACACCCGCATTTAAGATATCCACAAGTTTTACCATCTGCATGCTTGTTTAAAGACACATATCAAACCTATTAAAATGAGTGGCTTTTGTGGGGGAGGAAACAAGAACTATGCAAGTGAAAAAAAATACAAGAAAAAGGTCTTTTTCAGAGCAATGATTATATTATACTCTGGATAGAGGAAGTTAGTTAACCAAATTTTGAGTAGTTGAGTGATATATTTTTAATTAGGAAATGGTGATAGGCAAATGCCTTAGAGCACGGGAAAGACTTGTGCCTAAGGGGAACTGGGTGAAGACCAATGGGAAAATCCCACAGAGAGTTTATTCGGGATGTGGATAAAGAAAATGTGGCATAAGTAAACACTGGAATATAATTCGGCCCTAAAAAGGAATGAAGTGCTGATACATGCTACAATATAGAAGAACCTTGAGAGCATTATGTTAAGTGAAAGAAGCCAGATGCAAAGGACCACATATTGTATGCAATATCCAGAACAGGTAAATCCATAGAGACGGAAAGCAAATTAAAGGCTTCCTGGGGCAGGCGGGAGGAGGCGACAGGGTATAACTGCTTGATGGCACTGAGTCTCTTTCGGGAACAATGGAAATATTTTGGAACCAGATACAGGTTAGTTACACAACATTGTGAATGCCACTGAATTGTGCCATTTAAAATAGCAAATTTTATGTTATGCAAATTTCACCTTGATAAAAAGAAAAAAAAGTCAAAGATATCAGAGAGAAGAGTAGATAACTCTTCGCTGAAAGGACATAGCCTTGTTGTAAAACCAAGTGTACTAAATAATTATCCTCAGTTGTGAAAACTGGGGGAAGCACAATTTTCAGGCAGATCATTTAGAGCAAAAGAACCAGAATACAGCTTGAGCCTTTATAATCTGTCCTTTGACCAGGGAGCAGAGAGTATACTTTAATAATGCTTTATTTAGACTTTGTGTTATTATGTTCTAATTAATAAAATGTAATCCTCCTTTATGTGATTAAAAAAAAATAGAGCTGGGGTATGCTCAGAGATGATGCTCGAGTTTGGTACCTTCTCCTGAAAGGTGGTTTGTTTTATTAGGGATTTTTCTGTTTGATCCATAAACAATTGGTAGTTCTTGAAATGTTTTAAGCAGGGAAGTGACAAAATTTGATATATATTTTCTGAAGACCATTCTGGCTGCATCTGGAGAATGGACAGCAGCAGTCAAATGTGGGTGCAGAGAGACCAGCAAGGGGTCTCCTGCAGAAACTGAGGAGAACAGGTAACTTGGATTTGGATAATGTCAGTGGAGAAGGACTGTTGGGACTGGATTTGAAATAGCCTTTGGAGTAGACCAGGATGAGTGGATATGGGGAGACGTAGATGTCAAGGGATGGCGGCTGGGATTCTAGCCTCTGTAACTGGGAAGGTAATGGCCCCCTGAAATGAAAGCACCATGTGTGGGAAGGATGAGCAAGGGGTCCATTTCAAAACAGAGGTTTTGACATGTGTTGGCTGATTCCCAACAAGGGTGATGAGTAATCGATACTTCCACGTTGAGTCTGGAGCTGTAATATTCGTTCAGCTCATAGGTGTTAATTGAAGCCTCATGCATGGATGAGATGGATTATTAGAGTTCAAAGTGAAATCAGCATCTATTTCTGGTTTGGTTTTTTTGAGGAAGCTCTTTAAGCACAGGTGAATTTAAAATTTCAGACCAATAATTGAATTAAAAGGGGATAAATACTAACATTTAGTGCAAATTCAAAGCTGCATTTGAACATTGTCCAAATGTGTTTAGCCTTCTGGCTTAATTTAATTAGTTATATATAATGTGTATCATTCTCATTAGCAAATACCCTAGGCTTTTCTGAACCAGGGTGAATCTGTAAGATAATTTCCTTTGTTTACTACCTTTATAACACAACACTACTGGAAGCCAACTTTTGTTCTAGAAGATAAATGCCACAGGCTGAAAATCCACAATTCTTTGCTCTATCTCTCCTTAGAGCCTATTAGCCTTGTCTTGAGTTGGTTTATGCTCACCATATTAATTTGCTAAACAATTCATGCCAGGAAGTTTAAGGTTTTCTGCTGGCTCTTCCTTTGCTGACTGGATATGTGAGCATTCTTCTTTCTCCTCTACAAATATCAAAAACCTTATAAAAGAGAACACCAATTTCATGAAAACTTATCAAACTGTCCCATATAATTTGTACATTTCATCCTGTGAATTTGATAAGTATCAGTAATTAGGTTCTTTCTTTAAACATGTTCACACTAGGCATTCTCTAAAACATCACCAGGATTTAACAGTGACCACACTGTATTCTACATGTTCCTTTCCTCGTCAGAGTCTTCCACTGGACAGTAAGCTCTTTGACGATTGGAATTTGTTTGTTTTGCATTTTTGCTCTCAGACATGGCACAGTGTATGTCACAAAGGCATCATTTGAAAATAGGCTGAAATATGAATGAATATGCAATAGACTATACACATAAAAGAGTTAATTTAGCAGGCCTGACTTGGAAAGACTTTTGGCTGGTATCCGGGAACTTAAATTTTGGAAGGGTCCCTACTCTCCTAACTAATAAGAGTGACTCACTTTGCCTACACCATTAAGTATAAAAAGGTGGTTTATTCTGTACACCTGCTTTCCTTCCTGGAAGTCTGGAATTTGGTTATATGCTAGGAGGAGGGTGCCTGTGTGACCAACCCTCAGCAAAAACCCTGGGTCCTGAGTCTCTAATAAGCTTCTCTGGTAGACAACATTACACACAAGTTGTCACGACTTGTTGCTGGAAGAATTAAGCATGTCCTGTGTGACTCTCCTGAAAGAGGGCTCTTGGAAGCTTGTGCCTGGTTTCCTCTGGACTTCACCCCCTGTGCCTTTTCCCTTTGCTAATTCTGCTGTGTGCACTTTCACTGTAATATGCCATTGCAGTGAGTACATCTGTATGCTGAGCCACATGAGTCTTCCTAGCAAATAATTGAAACTAGAGTGGTCTTGGGGACTTGTGACACTAGGTCCAGAATGTAAACCTCAGTCCCCTGTGGATTTAGAACCTACCCCTCTCCTCTCATCCCCTCCCTCCTTACCCCACCTCATCTTTATTACCTAGTTCAAGTCATTGTAACACAGTTCAGGCATCATTTATTGATTGGCAACATGAGCAAGACCTATCAAAATAAGATAGAAGACAAAAGGGAGATGGTGACACTGTTGATTGGACAGAAGTGGGGCTCTCAGTGAGCTCACAATTTAGTTCACATATACCAGTCACCAGAAAAGAAGTTAGGATGTAGAGAGGGTGACAGAGAAATCAAAGGGCTTGTGAACAGAGAGGAGGGTAATTTATTCCAAATTTTGCAATGACAACAGGCGTTGTAAAGCAGATGTGGTCTAAATTCAGCCTAGTTGAAGTGTATTTCTATCTGAGATTCATTTGGGCTATTTTCTTTGGCTACATCTTGATTTGTTCATTTTCTTTAGTGAGGTCCCAGAGGAAGAAGGAGTAGATTCTCACAGTGTGAGCAGGATGCACCAGAAGTTGAATCTATTGTTAATCAGGCCATTGGCCCCAAAGTCTCAGACATTCTATGTGCAAAAGTGTCCTTAAGACAATGTGGCAGTTCCCCAAGAAGCTAAGTATGTGGGTGTCATAAGGTCCTGCAGCCTCATTATGGGATATATATTTGGAAGATCTGGGAGCAGGGACATGAATGGACACTTGCACACTGGTGTTTATAGAGGCAGTATTCGTGATCTGCAATGGGTGGAGGTGGCCTAAGGGTACACTAACTGAGGAACAGAATGGTGAACTGTGGTGTACGCATACAATGGAATATTGAGCAACTGTGAGAAGGAGTGAAGCTATGAGACACAACAAAGGTGAAAGGATCCTGTAGACAGCATTTTGAGTGAAGTACGCCAGAAACAAAGGCAAACACTATAATGCCTCACCAATATGGACTAACTACAGTGTGTAAACTCAGAATTGAATCTTAGAGCACAGCCTAATAGGGAAATGATTATTGTAATGGTCCCTAGATTGTAAGCTCTTACAGCAGTCAAATCTATTCCTGAATTGTAATGGCTATCTCCAAACCCTGAGATACTGATCCCTTTGTGTATAACATGATCAGTCTCTGGAACATTGGGTATCTGTGTGACACCTGAAAGTCAGAGCTAGAGCTCAGCAGATATGAAAGTCAGTATTAATGCATACAGCAACTGTTAAAAAAGAAAAAAGCTGAAAATGAGTCCAGTCTTCAACTAGAGATATGAATGATGCAGATCTGGTTAGGACTAGGGCAAACTGGACCAAAGAATAAAGGACAATAGTGACTGTGTTTTAAAACTTCAACTTCCTTGTGAGACCAAGGGAAGAGATGTTTATTTGGTGCAGGATCTATATTTTCTATAGTACACTGAACAATTTAACTTGCACAGTTAGCTTGTTCAAACACCATAATTACATGGAACTTTGAATAGGAAGTGAGATCTGGTAGGTTTGTACAGGTTAGTGTATAATAGCAATACATCCCAAAGTAATTTGGGCAGAGATTAAAAATATATATGCAGGGCAGCCCTGAGGAGCTGGGGGAAAATGTGGAAGTGTTGGACTTCCTCAAATGGGTTGTTGCTGATGTTGTCACAAACATTGAGGACTGACAGTTTAGTATGCCAAGCTCTCTGTCTTGGCTAGCCCTTATGAAGCTCATTGCTGCAAAGGAGAGGCTAAGCCTTCTGTGCCTAATAGTCTCCCCCTAAGTACCTCTTTCTTGCTCAGATGTGGCTCTCTCTGTCTAGCTAAGCCAACTCAGCAGAAGGTGAATTCATGCCCTCCCCGCTACATGGGACCTGACTCCCAGGGGTGTAAATCTCCCTGGCAATGCAGGATATGACTCCCAGAGATGAATTTCGACCCAGAATCATGGGTTTGAGTACATCTTCTTGACCAAAAGGGAAGTGAAATGAAACAAAACAAAGTTTCACTTCAAATAGAGTTGAGAGGTCACTCTGGTGGGCATTCTTATGCACTATATAGATATCCCTTTTAAAGTTTTAGTGTATTAGAACAGCTAG
Source organism: Choloepus didactylus (assembly GCF_015220235.1). Lineage (NCBI taxonomy): Eukaryota > Metazoa > Chordata > Mammalia > Pilosa > Megalonychidae > Choloepus > Choloepus didactylus. The sequence continues at coordinate 24,962,685 of NC_051316.1, forward strand.
AAGTAAATACCTGAAACTATCAAACTGCAACCCAGTAACCTTGACTCTTGAAGATGAATGTATAACTATGTAGCTTACAAGGGTTGACAGAGTGATTGTGAAAACCTTGTGGATCGCACTCCCTTTATCCAGTGTATGGATGGATGAGTAGAAAAATGGGAAGAAAAACTAAATGAAAAATAGGGTGGAATGGGGAGGGTGATTTGGGTGTTCTTTTTTTACTTTTATTTTTTATTCCTGTTTTTATTCTTTCTAGTGTAAGGAAAATGTTCAAAAATAGATTGGGGTGATGAATGCACAACTATATGATAGTACTGTGAACAGTTAATTGTACACCATGGATGACTGTATGGTATGTGAATATATTTCAATAAAACTGAATTTTAAAAAATGTCCTTAAGGGGCTATTTGAACTCCTAGAAGTTACAGGGAGCAACAGCTGATGACATACCTGAAGAACATTTTTTTATGTGGCATTAAAGATTCTGCTTGCCTCTCTGATTCAGACAAAAAAAAAAAAAAATCACTTGTCCAGGTCACCGCAGCTGACCTGGGCTGAGGAATCTTCGAGGCGAGGAGCACAGGAGCTCAGATTCTGGAGCTGGAGGTGCAGGAGCAGGTGGGAGGGCACATGAACACAGAGGCCATTCTAGAATACAGCCAGCACAACCAGGTGTGAAATAGGATGGAACCCAAAATGAGGCTGCTGTCTTCACCTTCTTTGTAAACAACTGTGTAATCATGTTGTGGATTGTAATTTGCCTATCTGGAGTTTGTGCCTTGCTCATCTTCATACTGTAATATGAATTCATATTGTAGCAAGAATCATATCAGAATCCCCAGAGGAACTTTAAAAAGTCCCGATGCCCAGCCCACCCCAGATCAATTAAACTAAACTTACTACTGAGGGATCAGGATTTTTGAAAGCTTCAGAGATCCTTCCAATGTACAACTTTATTGAGAACAAACAGCATGTAAGTCAGTGTACTCTAAAGAAGGGACAAGTAGAAAATGTTTTGAAGATTTTGTATAGAGGAGTCATACCAAAGGAAGCTTTTCATCTCAAGGTCATAGTTTAGAACAAAGACTGTTGGGTGAGGGCATGGCAGGAAAACACCAGCCATTCCGGAGAGATTTCTAACGGAGTGTTTGTCATAAGAGCCTACAGTGCAGCCTGTATAACATGATAGTTCCACAATATATTCGATTTCTGTGCTCAGGATTTCATCCTGATAGCTCAGAGTATAAATGCCATGTTTTCCTGTATCTGCTTTCATAACCCTTAAGACCACTACTGTACCATATCATGTTACTTGAAGATTGGGCAAATTTGGATTTTGTCTCCATGATGAATCCTCGTCCTCTCTATCCTTCCCTGCACAATACCCAGCCACATGAAATTCACCAGCGCCATGGAAAGGTCTTAATTTCCTAAAAGCGTGGCAGCCACAGGTTCACTGGTTTCGTGTTTTTACCGCTGGTCATCCAAGCTTCATGGATGGCTGACTCTACCATCTCCAAAGGGAATCACAGTGAGCAAAGCAAATAAAAGTGATAGTAAGTGTAAATATTCATGAGCATCTCATGTCTAAAATTATAAAACTAATTAAGCGGCAATCTTAAAATTAACCTTGAGCTGCTTCTCAGCTTTGCCGGTGTCTGAGGGGCAGTGAGCAGAGAAAGAAGGATTATGGAGGTGTCTGTTTCTTCTGCGTGGAGGAACTGGGAACTCATTAACTCAGCAGGAGCAGAAAAGTTCAAGTTAAATTAAACCTGTATTTAGCACAAAATACCAGAATAAATATGGAATATATAAATTCCAAATCTCTGCAGGAATAAAAAAAAAAAAAGAATGAAAGGAAACACCTGATGCAAAATGTCAGGAAATTACATGTATATATAATTTCATATAAATTACTTATGTATGTGTGTGTTTACTTAGAAAGAGTGGTGAATTGAAAACATAATGGCAGAAATAACCCCAGATTTCTTAGACACACATACACACACAAAGAAGAATGATTAACCTCCTCTATTGATGGGTTGGATGGGAGGAAAAAAAAAAAGGCTAAATGACATTTACATGAAATACATTTGAAGCAAAAAAAAAAAAAAAAAAAAAAAAAAAAAAAAAAAAAAAAAAAAAAAATTGAAAATAGAGGAATGGAAAAAAGTTATCCTAACAGGAAAGTATTCTAGCCCTATATACTTACAGATCTAACAATGTAATTTTCAAATATAGTTTCCAAATATACAGGTGCAAAACTGAAGATGTATAAAGAGAGACTGACAGATGTACTATGCTTTTATATCCATGACTCTACAGTGATACCAAAGAAATTGTACACAATTGGAATAAACATAAAAATTCCCTTCCCTTAAATGAACTTCTAAGGAAGATTGATGAATTCTTTACAGGTCACAATTTCTGATCCTAATTAATTGTGAAATGGACAAAAAAGAAGAGAAAACAAAACAAAACAAAAACCACACAAAAAAATGGAAATAAAAATATACCCCTATTAAATAACTGTTAGCATAATGATGAAATCAAAACAGAAATTAGAAGTAACTTGAAAATAAACAAATATGCAATACTAGACACCAAATAGTCACATGGAAAGACCTGCAGATAACTTTAAACATTCAAAGCTAGAACAGACCTAAATAATATTTCACAATTGTTTAAAAACCTAAAAAAGCATGCAATATACTGTTATTTGCTAGTAATCTAGAAAGTCTAGATAAAATGAACAGGTTTTTTTTAAAATAAAAATAATACAGTAAGTAAATGAAAATGAAAATAATTTAAATAATGAAGTAGATTCAAGTAAAGATGAATAAGAAATTAATAAAAAATTAAGTATATGTATATTTCATTATTTATAAAAATAAAATATTGAATAAACTGAATTTCATAGTAACTTTATGGTTACTGGCCTATGGTACAGCCATTCCATGGGCCACCAAGCATTAGCCATTACAAAGAATGAGACATGAAGTGATCTAGCAGAGTGTCATTATATATATATATGGGTATAGTGGTTATTTCTGGGCATGGGAATGGAGGGGAGGGAGCAGGCTGGGAATAATCAACCCTCCATTTATAAACTTCTGTATTACTTGATGCTTTTTAAAATAGCAGTGCCTAATATTTGTAATTAAGGGAAAAGTGGTTGTATAAAGAATAAAAAATGAGCATCATATTTACTCAGAAATTATTAGTGCATGCCTTAGTTATATTCTAAAATCTCTAATAAAAATTCTCTAATTCATTGCAAGTTTTATAACAATGAAAAAGAACAGTGAAAATCTAACTATCCACCCCCAGAAAAGGGTTATAACGCCACTATAATCTGTCATATGGCTTAACCCTTGAATATCACCATCCTTACTGCTGTATTGGTATATCTTCAAGTCATGACCCGAAAGAAAAGAGCACATTCTAAGGGAGTGGCAAATAACTTTGCATATAGGGTGGACAAGTCAGAAAGATTCAGGAAGTTGCAATTCAGGAAACTGAACTCCCACTCTAAGCCATTAAATGCAGTGTGAGCGAGAAGCCATGTTTAATATTGGACAGCAGCACATCACAAAGCTGGGCCATGATTTGCTCACTGCTGGTAGGTGCAGCACTTCCAGAAGTGTGTAAGAGGAAGTGCTAGTGCACAAGGGGCAGTTGAAAGAAAGGTCCTTGGGGCCAAATACATTTGAAAAATGCCACAGACCACACTCACCATGTCACAGTACAGATTAGCCCATGAAAAGGATATCAGGAGGAATGGATATTTAGAAAGCCATTGACACTTGGTTTAAAATATATTTTTCAAAATGTATTTTCTCAAACCTAATTGACATTAGAATTCTTTTTATCCACATAATTTTTTTGTTATTCTATCGACATGTTTTGGGAAAAGTTGCACCAATGGAAAGGGAGAAAATACGTAATCAGTTGAAGAAACAGGTTTTGTGAGTGGGGTTATTGAGTAGTTTGCGTAAATGGGTGAAAAAACATATATTGGGGTATAATGGGAGAAGTAGGGTAGCCTGAGTTGGGGAGTTGCTGTTCATTATTTATTTTCATGGTTTCTTGGTCCTTTTGGAAATACAGGGGGATATAAAGTAGATTGCAAGTTAAAATAAGAAATTGTTCTTGCACCCTTTGGAATACAACCAGTTATTATTATTTCCTGAAATTAAGTTAATGTCTTTTTAAAAATGTAATTAAATAATACAGCAGTAATTATAGTTCACTTTATCAATTTAAACAACATATGGATATAAAATAATCATCTCCTACAATCCCTTTCTATCCGGATACCCAGGGGAGATGCTGAAAGCCTTGGTCTGTTGAGCAAGCATTCCTAAGTAAACATTTCTACTCGGTTTTCAAAAGGGTGAAAAGACACCATCCCATATGTTCTAGTGGCACAGATCCCAAAATGTTTTAGATGAGGCAGAACAGGGAGGAGGAGAACATGTGGACCAAGAGTCAGTGGGCCTGGGTCCTAGGCTCAGCTCAGTGTCTTCATCAAGCACCTCTGGAGAAGGATGTCACACCAACTATATAACACTACAATTTCAATGTCCTTTTAGTGTAAATATATTTTAGCCTAATATTTTTTCTTATAAAAGGATACATTTTATACATAAACACTTGGATTGCCATTTTTATAACTGAACAAAGAAAATAAGCTAAATGTGAAAAGACCTTTAAATTTCTACAAAGGCAGTTACAGATCTCAAATAATTTTCACTTTTTTCCCATATTTTAGCACATGGAAAAGCACCTCTGTTTCTCTGTCACGGGTGTACCTCAGGGTTTGTTAAATTCATGCACATTTGCACCTCCCTTTCTTTGTCACAATAAAGGCTCAGCCACAAGTACCAGGGCTGGCTGGATCCATTTTCTTTCCAGTTGTGGTTACCTGACTCTAAGTGCTTGACATGGAGCCAGGCTGGAAACCAAGTGTCGCTTTCTGTGCCATCAGAAGGGCAGCCAGGGAGATGGCTTCCAGTCCAGGACCTAATGTTACCGATTGAAATTATCAGGCCAAGAAGCAAGCTCAGTGTACCAAAGCATCACCAGAGTGCCATTCTGTATTTCAGGCTTAGAAACCGTAAGAAGTGCTTTTGCTTGAATCCAGCTTGTTGTAAATAGTGCAGTGGGGGGGTAGGACAGGAGCGTTGTTTCAAAAACTGAGCATTGTACTAAACCTTTAAGGTGTTGGGATCAAAGAGTTAGTTCCAGACCACAAAGCAATCATTAGAATTTATTTGTCTGTTCCCTTTCTTATGCTTTCTATGAGACAGAACTCACTGTTGGCCATTTTTTTATCAGATTCAATTGTTTCCTGTAGATTGTTTGCATTACTATTGTGCCTTTTCATTTATTTAAAATGCACAAAATAACATGTAAGTTATGCAGAAAATGTAAGGAATAACAATAAAATGAATCACACATACATCCCAACCTGCCCAAGAAATGAAATATTGTCCTTACCTTTCGAGACCTCCATAGATTCTTTCTAAATTCCATTGTTTTTATTGTTCTTGTTTCTTTTTTAAAAAAATATTTTTTACCAAAATAAATGTACTGCTAAATAATAGATGATTTCAATTTTATAGTTTTGAACTTCAAATAAATGGAATCTTCCTATACAATTCTTCTACAACTTGCCTTTTTTGCTCAATAGTATGTCTACAGTTTTTCTTTTATGATGTTTAGCTGTAGTTCATTTATTTTAATTGTGTATGGTATTCCATCATACTACAGTAAATTCACTTTCTACTTGATTAGATTGATGTTGTTTCCCAGTTTTTGCTATTAAAAAATGCAGGAGTTTCTCTATACCTAGGAGTAGAATTGCTCTGTCAAAGTGTTTGCACATTTTCAACTTATCAGGTTAGGATAAAGTGTTTTTGAAAGCGATGGTGCTGATTTGCACCTCCACTTGCAGTAAAAAGTTCCATAGGTTCACATCCTTTCCATTCCTTGTTATTGTCACACTTTTAAATTTTGGTTATTTTGATAGATAGGAAATGGCTTCTGATTTTTATTTAATTTGTATTTCCAAATTATTAAGGCAGAAATAAAAAGATAATTTTAGTTAGTAATAAGTGCTTTAAAGAAAATAAGATGGGTGTGATGATTTCAAGCTACGTACCTCAGATAATCATGTTCTAATCCATTCCTGTGGGTTTAGACCCCTTGTAAGTAGGCTCTTTTGATGAGTAGGATCTTGACTTAAGTTAAGATGTGATGCACCTCATTCAGGGTGGGTGTTAATCCTCTTACTGGAGTCCTTCATAAGAGAAAGTCACAGAAGCAAATGAGAGAAAGCCACAGAAACAGAAAGAAAGCCATGGAAGCCAGAAGCTGAAAGCAATGAAACCTGGAAGAGGAGGGAGAGACCAGCAGACATCACCATGTGCTTTGCCATGTGATAGAGGAGTCCAAGATTGTCAGCGGTCAATCTTCAGGGAGAGAGCATTGCCTGATGATAGTCTGATTTGGACATTTTCACCACCTCAGAACTGTAAGATTGCAAGCTACTAAATCCCCATTATAACAGCCAACCCATCTCTGGTATATTGCATTCCAGCTGCCTAGCAGACTAAAACAATGGGCAAAGGTGGTAAGGAGTGGAGAGGGCCCATGTCAAACTGAGGGTGAAAGAAGGCCTCCCTGTGGAGGTTCCTTTGAGTTGAGACATGAGTAGCAAGATAGGGTGACGCAGGTAGGGAGGTGAAGAAGGAACTCCCAGCAGAAAGAGTGGTCTCTGGCTCTACAACTTCCATGGTTGCTCAGGGCTATATACCCCAGAAAAACACATTCTTAAACTTAATCCATTCCTGGGGGTGTGGACCCATTATAAGTAGGACCTTTTGATGAGGTTACTTCAGTTAAGGTGTGGCCCACCTCAGTCAGGATGGGTCTTAATCTTATTACTAAAGGCCTTATAGAGAAGGCCACAGAGGGTGCAGCCAGATGCCAGAAGTCAACAGAACCCAGAGAAGCCAGGAGAGGCCACCATATGTGACAAAAAAGCCAGGAACCAAGGATCACCGGCTGTCAGCCTCAGAATGACATAGACATCTGGGAGAAAGCACTGTTTTGATGACGCTTTGATTTTGGCATTCTCCTAGACTCAAAACCAAGAGCCAATAAATTCCCATTGTTCAAGCTGCCCCATTGCATGGTATTTGTAAGAAGCCAGGAAACTAAAGCAATTTCCATCTAAGTTATTTCCTTTGAAATTCTGGGACTAAGTATTATCTGGTGAGTAAGAGAACAGCAAAGAAAATTCTCAGCCAAATTGGGGGACTTAACAAATGGTGTCAGGAGACAAAATAGTGCTTTGGGTAAGAAAATGGGGTGTCTAGCAGGCTTATTGATTCCTATAATGGGGGTCTGAACTAATTTGTGTTATACAGAAAGAATTATCACATTTAAAACACAAATTACACTAAAACAGAAGCAAACTTGAGAAGGATGAACCAGGAATAAGTTGCACAAATATTTTAAGCTTGAAAAAAAACTTAAAATATTTCTAAATGTGTGCAAGTTTTCTCTTTTTTAAAGGAATAAGCTCTATTGAATTAAAATTATGCATGAATTTGTAAGAAAACAGTTTGTTTATCTTAGCCCCGCTGGAGCACTTCCAGCCCCATTTGTGATGCTTTCTATTGTCTTTGGAGCCTTCTTATCGTGTGGCTCAAAGGGATCCTTTATTTTCTGGAGAGAAAAATAATCTTTGCTTTCCCTGCCTGGAACTTTCAGCTGTGTTGAGCCCTAAGGAATTACCTATTCACTGTTGATCAATGGAACATAAAGGAGTCAGAGATGAACCTTTCTTGTTTGTCTTGAAAATGTAAATGTGTTGCAGCTACAACAGCAGACTGCTTACAGTGGTAAATGTCAGCACCCCTTCAAAAAGAAATGGATATGTCCTAGGTTCTAATCAGCAAGCAGACATATCAACCAGAGTGTGCATGTTTGTGGTCCCCAAGATCACTCTCAGCCTTGATGATTCACTTAAAGACTCACAGGACTCAGAAAAGCTGTTATTCCCATGTTTATGGTTTATTAGAGTGGAGGGATACTGTTTTAGATTCCTTTGGCTGCTCAAGCAAATACTATGCAATGGGTCAGCTTATACAATGAGAATTTATTAGGTCATGGTTTGTGAGGCTAAGAAAAAGTCTAAATCAAGTTGTCATCAAGACAATGATGCTTTCTTCCAGAACTCTAGTATTCTGGGGCTGGCTGCTGGTGATCCTTGGTCTTTGGCTCCACTGTCACAAGGCAATGCACGTGGCTGCCTCTCCTGGCCTCTCTTTTCTTTTCTGGGTCCCATTGAATTTCAGCTTCTTGCTTCCTGTGGCTTATTCTCTCTGAGTTTTTCATTTTGCTTATAAATGACTACAGAAATATGATTAAGACCCATCCTGGGCCACACTTTAACTGAAGTAACCACATCAAAAGGTCCTACCTACAATGGGTTCACATACACAAGAATGGATCAAGGTTAAGAACATGACTTTCTGGGGTACATGCAACTCCAAACCATCATATTCCACCCTCAACCCCCAAGAGATGTGTTCTTTCTACATGCAAAATGCATTAATTCCATAGTAAAATCCCAAAAGCTTTAAGTCTTTTCAGTAACAGTGCTAAGTAAAAAGTCTCATCAAAATCAGTTATGAGTGTGGTATGTCCTGGGACACAATTCCCCTCTGACTGTGAACCTGTTAAACCTAAAGAAGAAGTTATCTGCTTCCAATATACACAGACACCCGCATTCCAGGAGGGAGAAATTGGAAGGAAAACAGGAGCCATGGATCCCAAACAATTCTGAAACCCAGCAGGCATACTCCGTTAGATTTCAAGATCTGAGAGTCATCCATGGATCAATGTTTTGTCCTCTGGGCCTTATGGAGTGGCAGTGCCACCCTTTCAACTGCTTGTACAGCGGCCGTGCTCTCCCCAAATATCTTGGTCCAAGGAGATATCTGCGGCGCAAACCTTGGTTGCCATGCTTCTGCCCTTGAAGTCATTTTTCCTTCAATCTGTCCCTTCTCTGTCCCTTTCAGTCTAGGCAGGCAGTGGTTCCACTCATACAAATATTGTGAAAAACTTGGCTTTGCAGGTAGCTTAACAGGGGCCCAAACCATCAGACAGAAGGACTTTCCATAGGTCCTTCCTGCATAACTGCATTTCCAATCCTGAGTTCCTCTGAAATGATTGACTGGTTCCATGTTCACTTAAACCCTCATATGGAGCCCTATTTTTCAGGGACTCACTTTTTGGAGCCACTTCTGGCCCTGATCTCAGAGCACACTGTCTGGGTGAACTCAGAATTTTCCAATCAATCAATTTCTGGTTTTTCTTGTGCTCAAGAGTTCATTTCTCAGCTTATCCTTTTCCTCTTGCATTTCACTATAAGCAAGGAGAAAACAGGCTGCACTTCTACACTTAGCTTGGAAATATACGAGTTCATTGCTCTCAGGTTCTGCCTTCCGTATTTTGCCAAGTTCTCTGCAACTTTAAAACAAGGACCTCCTTTCCTCCAGTTTCCAATAACAAATTCATCATTTCCTTCTAAGTCCTCATCAGAAGTACTTTTAGAATCCATATTTGTACCACCAGTCTCTTCAAAGAAATCTAGGCTTTTTCTATCAGGCACCTCACAATTCTTCCAGTCTCTACCCATTACCCAAATCCAAAGTCATTTCTACAATTTTGGGATTTGCAGTAGCAGCACCCCACTCTCCTGCTACCAAAATCTGTTTTAGTTTCCTTGCTGCTCAAGCAAATACCATACAATGGGATGGTTTAAGCAATGGGAATTTATTAGCTCATCATTTTGAGGCTAAGAAAAAATCCAAATGAAGGGGTCATCAAAGTGATGCTTTCTTCCAGAAGACTGGCATTCTATGGCTGCCTGCCAATGATTCTTGGTCCTCGGCTCCTCTGTCAAATGGCAGTGCACATGGTGGCCTTTCTTGGCCGTTTTGTTCTCTTCCAGGTTATAAAGGAGTCCATAATAGGATTAAAAGCCATCCTGGGCCACATCTTAACTTAAGTAGCCTCATCAAAAGGTCCTACTTATAATGGACTCACACGCACAGGGATGGATTAAGTTTATGAACATGTTTTTCTGGGGTACCTACAGCTCCAAACATGACAGATACACATTAAAATCATCAAAGAAAGTAGGTGCATAGAGAGGAGTCCAAAAGAGACCAGACACAGCTTTCAGTTGTCCTCTCCCAGTGGAGTAGTACAACAGCATTTAATTCTCAAAGCAACTGTGTGTGACAATACGTATGAAGTATTGCCAACCAGGAAATCTCACCTAAGCTTTGGTATCCAGGGTTTTTATTGGGAGTCAGTCACCTAGGCATGAAATGTCAGAATGACTGATCTTAAGCTACTTAAGCCCCAACCTGCCCACCTTCCCTGCCCAGAGGTCGAACTGACACAGGTAGAACTGGCTCAGGGCCCACATCATATACCACATGGTCAGCATAGTATATCCAGAGTAGCCAAAGACCCCAGGTACACAAAGACACTCTTATCAGGCAGGACATTCCAAGGTTTTCTCTCAGGAGCTAGTCAAGGGCCAGTCCTTTCTTTAGAACATGCAGAGTTTGAGCAACCCAAGCTCCCTCAGTTATCGTTTTCATGCACCGAATACTTGATTATCACTGTGTTCTACCAAATAATTTTGAAAGGAGAGAGTGTTTATCTGATTCAAGGGCTTATTTCAAAGGTCTTTGACTTGTTTACCAAAAATAAAAATAAGAGGGATTTAAATTGACTATTTAATTATAAGTTATATATACATAGATATGTTGCCCCGATAAATAAACAGCTTGCATCTTCTCTAGCCTCCTTTTGCTTGCTGTGCATTAGTAAGCCCTTTTCCCCCTTTTGAATTTAATATTAACAAAATTTCTTCCACCTGAAAACATGAGAAATTTCTAAACATTTAGACCATTTCCATACAACGATTGTCACCCATGACCCAGTGTCCCAAGCCCCTAGAGTGCCTCTCACTTTTGCCTATTCTGTGCCCAGTGGTGCTTTGATGCAGTAGTGGTACCCAGCCCTTGATCAGTGTTCTAGAGAATCCCAAAAGGAGCATTTTTATGTGACATTCAGACCTTTCACATTTGTCTCATGGAATTTGGTGCTGCTGCCAATTACCGCAAACATTATGCCCCTACAAAGCAGAAAAAGCATGGCAACTGGTTGTTATGAAAAATTACCCAAGAGACACTGGTAGACTGCCCCTCCTTTTTATCTCATGTTAAACTGACTAACAGGGGATGGGGATTAAAATGAGCAACTCATCAAAAGCAGCAGTGCATGGGGAAGAAATTTGGTTGGGAGCTAAGCACCGGATGTAGCATTTGAAGTTGACACTTCCTGGCAGAGGGGAAGAGCGTCCCTAAGCTCATGAAGGCCAATGTTGTGCACATTAGGATGAAGATTGGAGAGACACTCAACATCACCCACACTTAAATCACCAAGGAAAGCACAGTTAATGCAGAGCTAAACCAGAGCACTTTAAGATTAGAAATGGAAGTAAGAGCCAGTCGTTGCATTCTGTAAGTGAGCTTCTGAATGCCCTGAACAGATTTTCCCCTGGCCCAATATTCCAACTCTGGTATCTGAGGGAGCAGGGAGTGGAGAAGGATAAAGGGAAGACAATGTGCACAGAAAGCTCTTGAGATAATGAGTGAGGGGGAGAGATGAAGCAGAATATTTGTTATTTTGTACATCATTTAAACATGCCAATGTTATGACTACATTATTGATATTTAATTTTCCTTGCTGTGGTAGATTGAATCATGTACCCCAACTAAAGACACGTTCTTATCTTAATTCATGTTCCTGTGGGTGTGAACCCATTTGTAAATAGGACCTTTTGGAGATGTTATTATTGGTTAAGATGTGGCCAGCTGAATCAGGGTGGGCCTAAATCCTACGACTTGAGGCCTTATAAAGAAAGGAAATCTGGATGTGATCAGAGAAAAGCCACAAGAAGAACCCAGAAGGAAGTGGGAACCAGATGAGAAAACACAAGGAGAGAGAGAGAGAGTGCCATATGATGGGGGGCACAGGTGCAAGCCATAGAACCCCAAGGACTGCAGCAAGCCAGCATGAGAGCATATGGACTTCAGGGAGAAAGCATGGCCTGCCAAGACCTTCATTTTGAACTTTTAGCTTCTGAAACCAAAAGCCAATAAATTCCTCTTGTTAAACCAGCCCACTGAATGCTATTTGTCATAGCAGCCCTGGCAAACTAAGACACTTGCATTTGACACCCTTGAGAATATGCATGTACTTAAAGATCAGCCCTTACCTCAGTTTACCCAGTTACATCCTGGAGCAGATTACAAGCTGCTGCAAATAGAAAAGCATCTCACGTAATAAAAAAAAACTCTCCATACATTATTTAAAACACATTTTTTTATTAGAAGGGGCCTAAATGTCTACTGAGTCTTTTAGTATCATGCAATTATTGATCAAGAAACAAAAATGTTGAAGCTAAACACACATAAATGTATTTTCACCATTGTGCTTATCATCAAAATAAATAAAATACATAGGGAACTACACTATTTCATAAGAATGACAGTTTTTTTTTTCCTCCCCTGGGCATTACTAAAAGATAATTGGAAACTATAGTATTTCAGTAATAATAAAACAATCAAAACAAAACACTGTTGGCTAAATTAAATATGTAAGAATCATAATATGGTTTAGAAACTATTAAGTAAATCTGCTTAGCTAGGGAAAGATTAAGAAGGATACTTTCTTAAAAGCAATTTGGAAGAAATGGTGACTATCTGAACAATGTCCACAATATGGATATAAGCTGTGAATAATATTTGCTACCAGAAATGTCCACAAAATAAACACCATTATGGGCATGAATTTGTTTATGAAATCTTGTCCCTGAGCATTTACAGGTTAAAAAGGCAGTTATTTCACTAAACCAGGCAAAACCCACAGGTGAGTGTTGTTCTTGTCTCTTGTTAGCTGACTTGAACTTTATAAAAAATGAAATACAAGACCCAGAACTGAACGACACTTTCACCTGGACAGACACTCACCAGGCTTGTCAGATGAAGTCTGGATTTTCCAAGGGCACAGGCAGGGTAGAGCCCAAGCAGACGCAAACCCCACAATTGTCACATGCTGGGAGAGGCTGCCATATGGATCCAAGCTAGTGGGGAAATGGGAAGTTGCTTTTTTTTAATAGAAATAAGCCAGATATCTGGAATCCAATCAGTGATTTTAGAGAAAAACAAACACACAAAATAACATCCCATTTGGCAATATCAAATGAGCTGAGATGCATACTCCAGGGGTTCAGACAATGGTGCTTGTGGTTCATGCAGAACACGAAACTAATGAATCATGACATGGGGCTCATTTGGGCCAAAGTCTAGGGTGCAATCGATAAGCTATCTCTCTGCACCTGTGGGAATGAAGAACAAGCACTTAGAGGCCGAGAGTGGAAATGCCACCTCTTGTATTAGTCTAAGGTAAGGAGAGCAAAGCCAGCATCTCAGGGAAGGGCTAAACCCAAGGTTTTGTCCGTAAGTCAGTCAATACACTCAGATTTTGCTTTAACTGAAAATAGTTAATTAAATTGACTTTGCAATGGAACCAAAGGATGATGGTAGAGAAGTGAATAATGAAAGTGGGCAAATTGTTGAGGGTAATACAGGATGAATTTAACAGACAGAAATCTCAAAGATGCCATGGGTGGAAAGAGCAGAAATAGAAGATGACATAACTGCAGCACAAAAAATAGATCTTAACTCAGCAAAAAAAGATGTCAGTAAGCTTTCATAACCAGTGCTTCTTTTCAGTTTTTGAAACCTGACACAATTTAAAAAAAAAGTCTTCTAAGCTTGAACTCAATTACAACTCCATGCTTTTTTTCATGTTATAAGTTAAATTTTAATATTTAAATCCTTCTTGACATTTCATATAATCTCATGTTAGAATTTACTCTTGAAATGCTCCTGCTAATATAAAATATTTTGGGTTTTGCATTATCTTTTATTTCTAAATATTAAGTTCAATTAATATCTTCCCAAGTTTAGAAAGATATTTAGAAAGACAGTATTTTTATTTTAAATTAAAATTTCTGAATTAATGGCTATTTGTATTTTTTTGAAACAATCTTCCAACTCTTCTGTGTTGCTCTGGAATATGAGGGACCCAACATTAGAGAGAAAAGAGAAGAGGCAGAGATGTGCTGACTCATCTTGAGCACCCATGAAGAAGCCTGTGCAAGGAAGGAGGAGAAGCTGTATCATTCACCATTTTCTTCAATATGACCCAGGACTGGCTGCTGGAATATCAAGGGGTACTCTAGTGACTTGGAGATATATACCACAGAAAAATATGTTCTTAATCTTAATCCATTTCTGTGGGTGTGAACCCACTGTAAATAGGCCCTTTTTATGAGATGACTTCAGTTAAGATGTGGCCCAAATGGGTCAGGATGGGTCTTAACCTTATGACTGGAGGCTTTACAGAGAAGGCCACACAGAGAGAAGCCATGGGGAGCAGCCAGAATCTAGAACTCAATGGAACCAGAGGAGAAATGAGTAAATGCCACTATGTGCATTGCCATGGAATGGAAAAGCCAAGGAACCCCAAAGATTACTGGCCAAGATACCGCTGGGGAAGAAGCAAACCTTCTAGCAACAGAAACCATGAGCCAATAAATTCCTGTAAAGTGTGAGGACCCAGGGCCCGGGGCTCTACCCCTTCCTCCATTATGCACTGCATGCAGTTGCCTACATATCTAGGAAAGACATTAATTTCCCTAATCACTGTTAATAACCAAATCTCATGAGATCCTGTTGTAACCAAATCTCACAAGACTCTGTTGTAGCCAAATCTCATGAGACCCTGTGAAACTCCCTTGTCACAAACTTTTATAAGCACCACCACTCTCTCTCTCTCTCTCTCTGCCTGGAATGCTGACTTCATTGTCCCTACCCGCTGCCGATGGGAAGAATCTTCTCCTGTTTTGAAAGTCCCTAGATAAATTCATGGGTGACTTCGTGTCAGGGGTGTTCTTTGGTCCTGGGGCTAATCTGGGTTAGAACATGTTGTTTTGCTAAAGCTGCCATTATGCAAAACACCAGAAATGGATTGGCTTTTATAAAGGGGATTTATTAGGACACAAATTTACAGTTCTAAGGCGATAAAAGTGTCCAAACTAAGGCATCAACAAGAGGATACTTTCACTGAAGGAAGGCCAATGGTGTCCAGAAAACCTCTGTCAGCTGGAAAGGCACGTGGCTGGCATCTGCTTGTCCTTTGCTCCTGGGTTGTGTTTCAAAATGGCTTTCTCCAAAATGTCTCTGGGCATCTGTCTTAGCTCCTCTCAGCTCCTGTGCATCCCTGCTTGTTCTCCCAGGGCATTTCTCCTAAGCATCTGGGAGTCCTCTCTTAGCTTCTCTGGGGCAAACTCTGGGCTTCATCTCTTAGCTTAGCATCTCCAAATGTCTTCCTGTCTGCATCTGCCAGTATCTCCACGCATCTGGGTCTGTGTGGGCTCTCAGCTTGTCTCAGGGGTAAACTCTGGATTACATATCTTAGCTTCTCTCCAAAATGTTTCTCTCAGCTTCTTTGAGCTCCTTCTCTCTGTGAGCTTTCTTAAAAGGACTCCAGAGATCTAATTAATACCCACCTGGAATGGGCAGGGTCACACCTCCATAGAAATGATCTAATTAAAAGGTCTCACTTACAGTTGGCTGGGTCATCTCTCCATGGAAACAACCTAATCAAAAGGTTCCACCCTTATCTAAAGACTAGTAAGTCTGCCCCCACAGGATTGCATTAAAGAACATGGCTTTCGTGGGGGGCATAATAGATTCAAACCGGCACAGAACATTAAGCCAACCCATTGTATGGTATTTGTTTTAGCAGCTGGGAAACTAAATAATACAGCTATCTTCATGTTTCAGTAGTGTGGAAATGATAATGAAAATAATAAACTCTTGTGTAGGAGACATTATGTGCTACATGACTGTTTGCTATTGGTATAGGATATAAATCTATATATTGCGTATAAGTGTTTGCTATTGTTCCAAGGATTTTATAGATATCCACACTTTAGAAAGTCAAAACAGATTCTTCTCTGCTACCCATAAACTCTTTGACCTCAGATATCAGTGTCCAACTATATCTAACTTTTTCCCCTACTCAGCAATGTCCTCGCTATCCTGAGTTGCTGAGCTGCAAATAGCTGTATTCTAGGTGTTTTGGGGGATGTTGTCTTTATTCTGTTTGTCTCATCTCTTTTCCTGTCTTCATCTCTCTTTCTCTGTCTGTCTGTCTCTCACCCTATTCAACTCTTTTGCTTGCTAACACCATTATAACTTTGCATTCCAATGTGGAATTCTTACTAGGAAATTCCTGCCATATAACTCTTCTACCAAAATAGACTCTGGCTCCCACTTGTGAAAGTGTGACTCATTTTACTCCACTTGGTTTAAGTTGTGCTTTCTTTCTCTCTCCCTGTTACCACCTCTGTAATGTCTCAATCATGATGCAAAGTCCAGGAGAGTGGACTCTTTTAAGAGACTTTCTGAGATCCCTGAAAAGTTCATCTTTCCTCATTCATTTTTCCATGACCTCCTATAATTTCTGCTAAAGCATTTATCTCATTAAGTTGTCTCTGTAGGTGCCTGACTTTTCTTCTAGATGCTGAGCTCCTGAAGGCTGGGAACATTTTTGTAAATTAATTTTAAAAAACTGAATTCACCTCTTTCTAGCCCTACAGGACATGTGGTAGCTGCCCCACAAATGCTTGCTGAGTGAACACGAGGAAACAGGGAAGCCTGCTGCACCTCACTGGGCTGGAGTGTGTAGCAAATTAAAAGAGGCCAGTTCTTAACAAACTGGCCCTGCTTTGAGGATGCAAAGCATCACTGATGATGCAAACAAACATCTTTGGTCTATGTTGAAGAGGAACTTCTTTCAGCAATACATATTCCCTGAGGTCTGCAAATCAGCAGCACCCAACAGGCCAAAGCATGGCTCAGCATTGGAGTCCATTTCTGTGTGGTGCCTCTGTGGTAAGGAAGAAGAGATATAAATGGCGGCATGAACCAGTTGGAAGGAAGAGACTGACAGGGCATTGCATACTTTGGCACAGTCTAAAACAATACTTATCACGTGAAGGGACTGTGAGAGCCTATAAGCCAAGTCCCTTGTCAGGTGAGACCCAGGTGACTTGGTGTCAGGAAACCTGCCGCAGGTCATATGGCCAGTGAGGGGCATGGGAAGGCCTCATATCTCATGCTTAATTCTTAGTCCCATGCTCTTTGCCCCACACACACCTAATTATCCTCCTTATGCTAAATAGGGCCTCCTATGTACCTAAAAATTGATAATGAGCATCTAAAATGTGGTCAACATGTTCTTCACCTTTAAGCAATCTATAACCTCTTAGGGTGAGAGGATGGAGATAAGAGAAGACCAGGGATTATCTACAAAAGCTCACTGAATATTTATCCTCATAATAAAGTCTATTCCAGTTTCAGGAAAGTGTCCTGCCACCTCCCACATTTATAGGCCTCAGATGATGCTATGTAGCATGTATGTTACAGGCTGTCCTTGGGTCTGAAAATGGGCATGTGTTGGTTTTTACACTTACATGTGTCTTCTTTAACGTGGGCTGGGTGCGCATACCATTCTGTGAGTATTTTAGCTAAACTCTGAGGGAGCTGGTAATGAGCTACCAATTTCTCGAGTTACTTTACATACTTTGTCTGATTAGATAATTTTTTGACCCATTGCAGACATAAATTTTCTTCAGATAAAATGGTGGTTGTGAGAGAGTGAGGTGATTAAACAGGAAGCACGTCTAATTATGTGAATCCCACATACAACTGACCTCCTTTTTCATGCTCTCATGTTGATGTTCTCCTTCTGAACATTTCAGGGAGGGGGGTGTCGAGGCTCAGATTTCTACAGTGAACTGTGATCAGACCCTACAGTCATGCTGTTATATTGACATTATTTGTGACACTGGGAATTGATGCCCTTTCAACATATTCCGAAGGCTTTGCTTCACTTTTTTTTTTTGTTTCTCCTTTCTTTTTGTGAAATACTATTTGTTCTATAGGTAGCTAGTGCTTGCTAGGGGGAAAAACATTTCAAAGACTAGGGATGGGGCAAAAAGGAAGGTCAAAGAACAACTACTATTGCTATTTTTATCAGGAGATGAAATTTTATCAGGAGATAATTCAGGAAACGTACTCACTGAGTGTAAACCTTCTGATATGGTATCAAATTAATACATAATATTTTCTTTGAGCTTAAAACTATACCATAGCAGGTTTTGAAGAAATTATTCTAGGAACTTAGTGGATTCATTTAGCTGCAGAGTAGGCACAGCTAAAGAGAACTGGTGAAATGGAAGACAGAAGCAAATATCCCGAACCAAACATGGAGAGACAAAAGATCAATAACTACCCCAAGAGAAAAGGAAAAGGGGAACATGCAAGTACTTGGGGTGTCCAAAGGAGATGAGAGGAAAGCACGGAAAGTTAATACTTGAGAATTTCCAAAAATGGACAAAAGACATCAAGTGGCAGATTCAGGACCAAAAATGTATGAAAGACATCAAGTGGCTGATTCAGGAAACCCTATGAACACCAATTAGATAAGCCAAAAGGAAACCACACCTAGGAATGATATCATTCAATTGCTGAAAATCAAAGAGAAGGAGAGAAAAAATTAAAAGTAGCTGGGGCCAAGGGTGTGAGGCTGATTAACTTCAAAGAACTTAAAGTAAATAACGGAAATTTTAAACCCAGTGAAAAGGCTTTAAAAATGATGAGGAGTAAAAGCATTTTCAGACAAACAAAAATTGAGAGACACTGTCACCAGCAGACTTGTGTTAAAGAAATACTAAAGGGAATTCTTCAGGCAGAAGGAAAAATATTCCAGATGGGAAACTCAGAGATGCAAAAGGAATAAAGAGCAATGAAAAGGGTAAACCTAAATAAATATTTTCTATAAAAATAACGCCTGTGGCATTTGAAGTAAATATCAAATTAGCATATACTAGGAAAATAGAATATGTCAAGAGGAAGAAAAATGGATTGTTGCAAAAGAAGTTAATCCCATGGATGATGTTCTGGTTTTCCAATGCTGCCAGAATGCAAAACCCCAGAAATGGATAGGCTTTTGTAACAGGGGGTTTATTTGGTTACACAGTTACGGTCTTCAGGCCATAAAGTGTCCGAGGTAACACATCAGCGATCGGGTACGTTCACTGGAGGATGGCCAATGGTGTCCAGAAAACCTCTGTTAGCTGGGAAGGCACGTGGCTGGTGTCTACTCCAAAGTTCTGGTTTCAAAATGGCTTTCTCCCAGGATGCTCCTCTGTAGGCAGCAGTTCCTCAAAAATGTCACTCTTAGTTGCACTTGGGGTATTTTTCCTCTCTCAGCTTCTCCGGAGCAAGAGTCTGCTTTCAACGGCTGTCTTCAAACTGTCTCTCATCTGCAGCTCCTGTGCTTTCTTCAAAGTGTCCCTCTTGGCTGTAGCTCCTCTTCAAAATGGCACTGTCAGCTGCACTGTAGCAAGCTCGCTCCTTCTGTCTGATCTTATATAGTGCACCAGTAATTTAATTCAGACCCACCCAATGGGCGGCCAACACCTCCATGGAAATTATCCAATCAGAGTTATCACCCACAGTTGGGTGGGGCACATTCCAAAGAAACAAAGAATTACAATCTAATCAACACTGATAACATCTGCCCACACAAGATTACATCAAAGATAATGGCATTTGGGGTCACAATATATTCAAACTGGCACAGATGACAAGAAAGGGTGGAGGGGAGAACATAGAAAATGCAAGGCAAATAAAAGCAAACTGCCAGATATAGGGTAGATTTTACCCTAAGAGCATAAGAAATTACCTCGACTGTAAAATACACTAAATATTCCAATTGAAAGACAAAAACTGCCATAGAGAAGTTAAAAAATCTAGCAATAAGATACAGGAGTCACATCGAAGGGTACAGAAGAATTGAAAGCAAAAGGATTAAAAAGAGAGACAATGAAATATGACTCAAAATCAAATTGACATAGCTGTACTGATATAAATTAGAATAGATTTTCAAGTGATAAGTATTTTATTTGAGAAATAGGATGTTTCTTAAAGAAAATTGGGTTAATCCACCAGGGAAAAATAAACATTCTAAATGTGCATGCATCTAATGACATAATCTCACAATAAAGCAAGAATTGAGAGAACTATAAGAAAAGTTGACATGTCCACAAGACAATGAAAAGATTTTATAATTTGTCTCTCATTAGATGATAGAAAAAGCAGGAAAAATGGCAGTAAGCATGGGTGATCTTTAACACAATCAGTAAACTTGATCTTCTATAGTTGATTGTATCCAACAACCAAATTTGCCCATTCATTTCAAATGTACACAAAATATTTTCAATAAGTAAAGCAAGACCCAAAAAATATCACAGTACAGAAATCATACAAGAGTCTTTCCTCTAATTACAGAGCATCTCAGAAATCTATAACAAAATAAAAACAAAAAGAACAAAATTGGTGTGTGCTTAAAATTTAAAAATTCCCTTCTAATTAACTCATGGGTCAAACAAGAAATAAAATGGAAAGCATAAGATATTATGTATGGAGTGAGAATAAAATGCAATTTATCAAAACTTGTAGAATGCAGCTAAATCTGAGCTTAGAGTAAATTTTTTTCATCTTAAGTACATGAACAGAAAAGATGAAAGCTGAAAATCAATGATCAATCTCTCTCTCTCTCTCTCTCTCTCTCTCTCTCTCTCTCTCTATATATATATATATATATATATATATATATATATATACACACAAACACACACACACACACATATATCTTCATGTTTTCGTTAGGAAAAGAATAGCAAAGCAAATAGAAAGAAGAAGGAAGGGAAAGAGAAATATAAAAGAACAAGTAAATAAACCAGAAAACAAACTTACAAAAGTCTGGTAAATGGAGAGAGGGAAGAAAGCTGTGTGTTCCCATGGATGCAGAATTTAAGCTGGATAAGGAGAGGGTGCATGTCGATGGGAGAGCAGTGGGCTCAACAGATTGAAGTCTTTGTGTGGCCATAAAATGGCAGCAGTGGGTGAAATCCCAGTAAGGTCTGTACCTGAATTACTAGTTTTGTTCCAATGTAAATTTCCTAGTTTGACAGTGTACTATTGCTTACGTATCATATTGTCATTGGTGGGGAGCTGGGTGAAGGGTACGCAGGAATCCTCTCTACTATTTTTTTTTTTCATTTCTTGTGACTCTTGAACTATTTCAAAATTTAAAAGTTATTTAAAAAAAATTGCAGTGGAGCGGGTTTGAGAGGTGGGGGTGGGCTTGAGTAAATAAGCCATATGCACAATGTGTGGAGGTCAGAAAGTTGGATCTTTGAAATCCAGATCAGCAGTGGGGCAATTTCTGGTGAGGAAAAGTTCCAGGATATGGGGTGGAGCTGTCAAGGGACAATAGAGGAACTAAGGTTTAGGTGTGAGAGCATCTGTCTGTGCAGGCATTAAAGTCACCGAGAATGAGGGCAGGAGCTGATAAGGATTCAAGAAAGGTGAGAAGTGATCAGGAGGTCAGTGGAAGAGGGCACTAGGGAGGGTAGTTTAGGAAGTTCTAGACAGATGGCAGGCAGAAGTGGGGAACAAGGAAGTTTAGTTCACAGAAGATGGAAGAAAAGTCTCCAGTTGCACGTGCTGTGTTGAAGTCTCTGGGAGTAGCCAGGCTTCAATAGGACAGACTGGTGGAGAGAATGTCCTGAGCCAAATTTGAGGAGAAGGAAGACCTGTTGCTTAAAGCATGAAAGATCCAGAGGGCACATGGGATGGTTCGAGAGAGAGAGAGAGAGAAAGAGTTGAGTTTTGTTTAAGTTAAAGGTTGTCCACTGCAGAAATTTTGGGGTGGAACATAAAGACTGCCCATCTTTTTGAGAAAAGACTCACCTCTATTTTATTAAGTGACTGGTAGGCAAGGGCTGTGGAGGTTGTACTCTCAGCCTTTGGACATGTTACAGGGGTTGGTCAATGAAAATGTGTGGTTAGCACTGATAAAAGGAAAACTTTTCATGCAACATAGGATCTCTCAGCTTTATTGAATTGGGCAGCATCCCATTCAGAAAGTCGAAGGGCGCTCCAGGAGAGGTAGAAGATCAGGGTTTATGTAGACAGGCCTACACAACCAACAAGGAAGCTGGAAGTATAAATGATTCTATTGGCTGCATCAAGATACTTTTCCTTATTTAGCTAATACCAAACCAGAGGACACACAGGCAAACCTGGAGCCGGCAGACTATGACTGATTCGCCTGCACTGGAGCTGGCGGACTGTGATTGGTTGGCCTGCACTTCGTTCTGGGGGATCCCGGTGATAAAAGAAACAGGAACTAAGTTAAATTTTGTTTTGCTGATGTGGGATTTAGCATGAGTAACTCCATCTTAGTCCCACGTGCATTATTTAGCATCACCTCTCCTGCAGAAAAAAAAAAAAAAAATCCCCATGCACCTTGGAAAGTTAATAATAAAAACTGCTACCCAGAAAGTGATCAGTAGCTTATAAAAACAATGTCCATTAACCAAACCCCCATGACAGTCGTCGCCTCCACCTTCCTGCTCGTCTCCCTGAGTTTCTCTTTTTGCCTCCCAGGAATGAAAAGTATTCAAGGCTGAGGGCAAACAAAAGTATTCCATGGCTGCCATGCTTCCATCTCCTAACCTGCCAAAGACTTGGCTTTTCTCATCCTCCCTTATTTGTTCTGTGATCAGCTGTCGCTCATGGCCTTCGTGTGTCAGCCATGAGCTTTCAGTCCACATTCTGAAGAATTAAATCCTCTTACCAGTGAGCAATTTGCCAGAAGAGATTTAGACGCAAGGCTGAAATCCTTGTTCTCAGTTGTTGGGACAAACATTCTTACGAGAATTCATTAAGCCACTTGCATCCATAAAGAGTTCTGAGAACATCAGGGAGAATAAATAAATGAAGATGATTTTCATGGAGATTTTAAAGGGAAATGCCTTCTTTAAAAACAAAATTTTAGTTCTTTGATGGAATCAACATTTTTGGAATTACATTTGCATGGAGGAGGCAAAGCCAGAGGAAAATCTGTAAAAAACCTGGCAAATAATCAGGTATTAGTTTTTTCCTTATCATTTTATTATGAAAATTTTCAAAAATACCCAAATATTAGTTTTGACTTCCTGAATCAAAGATGATAATTTATCAACATTTTTCTTTTTGTCAGTGGCTATCAGTTATAGAAACATACTATGCCAAGTGTCATTAATTTCACCATGTTGTATCTGAGCATTAATATAGCAATAGTTAATTAAGGTTAAAATAAATACCCATGATAGTCTCTTATTTGTATTTTTCATAACTCATTAAGTACACAAAGAACAAGAATTATTACTCATACTAGCGCAACCAAGGGAATTTTCCAGTCTGCGGGAGGGAGAAAGGAGGGACAATTGAATGAGTTGATACATTTATATAAATTTATGAGTTATGAAATTATGGAATTTAACATTTTATACCTGCTCAATTAGAAATAATCTCTTGCCTAGTAATTGTGAAGAATGAAAATCCAGGATAAGTAAGGCTGAGGAATACGTATAAAAGATGTTTTGAAACAATTTTTACCAATCTTCTTCCCCCATAGAAAGGGGGAAGAGCTTTCTTTAAAAGAAGAAATTAATTTTATGTATGCACCCAGGCACAACTTAATGATCACCTAATGAGTAAACTCACAAGATGGAGAAAAATAGCATAATGGAGTAAAGATGTATTCTTTCAGCTCTGCTTCGTTTCTTGCGAAAATTTTAAATATTTAATATATGAATAGTTATTTATGGGAAAGATAAACATATATCCGCTCTTAGTAAGGCATAATAGTGATTTTTTTCACTATTTTATAGTGAAAGCCATAATGTCAAGCATCATTATAATCTAAGGACAGACGGAATTTTAAGGGAGAAGTTACTGTGGAAAGTTTTGGGAAGGAAACAAAGCATTTTCCTGCTGGGCCGCACAGATACATTGGAAAGCACACTTGAGGTCAACTTTTAACGTTTGTGAGGAAGATATATGGAGACCTTTGAGAAACCAAACTTCACAAATGTGGAAATGTGTTTTCAGGATGCCGGTTTTCTCCTAAATCACATGTGCACTGACAGCAATGGATTTGTATGTGAAACCCTCGTCAAATGGTAATGGCTTCAGAATAGTCACTCACGCTCATTATGTCATCAGTGGTCATTATTCACAAGCAAACATTTAAACAACAAATCACACACGATTCCTTTATGTCTCCAGTGATGACTGGAGAATGACATCTGTACAACATTTCAAATAGTACAAAAATTCTGTAAAATTACAAATCATTCCATGCCATGGTCCAAAGCATTACTCACAAATATTTGAAATCATAACTGTTTATGTCCAAGGGGCTGATTTTTGCTCTTTACTTAAACCTTAAAAGAATATGTTTTCTTTAACTTTTTAATTTATAATGTTAAGCCCTTGTGTCCCAGGAAACCATGGAATTCATACATTTTTCTTTCACAGGAAAGCTTGTGATAACTGAGCTTCTTTGTATACTGAGCCGTCTACTGCAACCTCTTTTTTTCTAATATGGAACATAATTTAATGCAAATACTTTATAGTTTCATCACCATCCTTCTGTGATGGGGTCTCAAAAGTCACGGCAGTCATGGTGGGGATGAGTGATGAATTGTTGTCCTATCTTCTTTAAAAATATATCCAGTACAAAACCAAATTCTGACACAGATGATCTACTTTCCCAGTACATCATGTAAGGGTAAATATGAATCAAAAAAAATTAATTTTTCCTTGTACAAAAAGGGAAAGAGACCTCCTCCCCACTCCTTTTTCTTTCAGCATTTACTTTAGAAAACTTGCAATTTTAAGTTCTTTCTCTGTCCCTTTGAAATGTACTTAAATACTTTCAAAAATTGAAATAAACCCTTTGCAAATTTCCCAACTCAATCAAGAATGTTTCTTCAAGGACAGGAGCCATTACCTTGAAATATATTCATCAAGGAAGATAGTACTCTTATTTCCCAGTTTCCTGGGAGGAGACGAGCAGAATTTCTGGTGGTGCTTGGCTCCAAATTGCAAACCTACCTCCTGGTCATGAAGATATCTTAAGGACATGTATGTAATAGGTTGTATTCATTTAGCTGCATAAAAAGGAAGAGCTTATTTTCTGTTTTTGCAACCTTTTTAGTGGATGCCCTATGATGCATCACACTGAGAGACTGAATATACAGATGGATATTGACCAGGAAATTCTGACCCACTATCAGCAGTAACCAGACCAGGAAAGCATGGCTTACCACCTGTAACACTCGGTCCAGAAAGCTGGACTGACTTACAGCAAACATCCAGGAATAAGTCACACTAGCCAGGACTTGATTTCTAACTGACAGCTTCTCTGAATTTGCCACCACCATCCCAGGCCCTGCCTCCAATTTAAGAACAACCAGAGAAAGCCAAATATGCTCCCCTAACCAATCCCATAGGATGCCCATCTTCTACTTAGCCCACCACCAGCTTCTCCAGGCCAACAGCCTCCAATGGGGCACATTTGAAGTCTTCCCTTTTTTCCATATAAAGCTTTCCCACTCCTCTGCCTGCCTTTGAGTCTCTGCCAAATGCAAATAATTGTGACGGACTCCCCTCCTGTAGAAAACTTTGAATAAATAGCCTTTGTTCTTATTTGGGCATTCTTTGCTCATCTATGCAACATTCTGGTTTCATGCTTATTCAACAATACAACTGCTTTTCTTTCTCTTCTACTTTTGTGGAAAATTTTTCCAAGCAGGGTTGTTAATTTCAGAAACAAAAATTCTGGATACTTATAAAAATATCCTCTGAAGGTTTAAGTTTTTTCAATTTATTTTATACTTATTTAGCTTTGTGATCTTTGAATAATAAATTGTTAATTTAGTTTTTGTACAAGTCCCTCTGTTTGAAGATGGCAAAGATTGAATGAAATAAAAATTTTAAAAAATTATTCAAAATTTACAAAGCTAAATAAGTATGAATAAATGTAAATTCTCTGTCTGGGTTGGTGCAAGGTGAAAACATAATGTGGGATAGTTAGAGTTTAAGACAAAGAGATTGTGAGAGTAAAAATCCCTGGTAATCAGCAAAAAGTGTCAGGGCTTCAGATTTTCAAAGGCTATGAAATCGGTGGGACTCAAGCCAAGATTTCCAAGGGATAAGGGAAACCAGGCAACATCTGGGTTACAGGTGGAATGAACAGAAAATTGCAATAAGGTCCATCGATGAGAAGTTGAAGGGATCTAGACTGCCAAGGATGGAGGAAGGGTGGGGGAGGGGCTGCCAGCCTCCTCTGTTTGTCCCCTCCCCCACCCTTCTGAACTCTTTGATGAAGTCATAGCTTTGTGATGTGGGCCTGGAACTCCAGTCCAGAGCTCATTTTTACTGCCCAGTTGCCCGTGGGCAGCTGTGCTATGTTCAGACAATGGACAATTATCTCTTTTCCTTAAGAAGCTTTATTACTACATGGTTGAGCTCCACTCCCACTTCATGGCTGATTGATATCATCTTCGCCCTCTTATGTGGAGTGGGGCTCTTTTTTCTGTTACTTCCATACCTCCC
Organism: Choloepus didactylus; assembly: GCF_015220235.1. Classification (NCBI taxonomy): domain Eukaryota; kingdom Metazoa; phylum Chordata; class Mammalia; order Pilosa; family Megalonychidae; genus Choloepus; species Choloepus didactylus. The sequence continues at coordinate 24,989,439 of NC_051316.1, forward strand.
AAGTTATCCAACTCTACCGCTGCCTAAGGGACATAGATACATCAAGAAGGTAAGGGACACTCAGCCCAACACAACAGGGATTCATTCTTTTCCTCTCTTCCTATTTCCACTTTCCTAAATCAAGTAGAGCGATCCTTGAGATGGGAAATCTTGGGAAAGAATGCAACACCATTCTTCAAGGGCCCTGCCAAGCAGGGCAGGGTATAGCCTGGACACCAAGGTTTCTACCTGAAGATTTCAGCCCATCTGTCTCACTGTGGTAAAGGCTCCAGGGTGACCCCCCAAACACAGGGACTCAGCAGCCAATGATGGGATTTCAGAGAGAGTTCTGGATCTCTGCAGGACCACAGAGCCCCAGTGCTGGCTCATCAGTCGCCTCCCCTTGACAGGCATCTCTGGGGTTTTCCTTCGTGTTGGCACTGATCTAGAGAGCACTGCTGAGGCCATGAGAGCCTCTGATCAGAGGCTGGAGCTGAGCTCTAGCCCTGGGAAGCAGAATCCACCTGACAGAGCACAGGTCTGAAGTCTGTCCCCTTCTTGAAATCCATTGCAGATCTCACAAAATTCTTCTTTGAATTATTCAAAGAAGGAAAAAAATAGTTTTACCCACTGTCTTAGTTTGCTAATGCTGCAGAATGCAAAACACCAGAGATGGATTGGCTTTTATAAAACGGGGATTTATTTCACTAAACAATTACAGTCCTAAGGCCACAAAGCATCCAAGGCAACACATCAGCAATCGGGTACCCTCACCGGAGGACGGCCAATGGCCTCCGGAAAACCTCTGTCAGCTAGGAAGGCAGCTGGCATCTGCTCCAAAGCTCCGGCCTCAAAACGGCTTTCTCCCATGACGTTCCTTTCTAGCAAGCTTGCTTCTCTTCAAAACATCACTCCCAGCTGCACTCTCTTTCCTCTTTGAGTCAGCTCATTTATATAGCTCCACCGATCAAGGCCCACCCCGAATGGGTGGGGCCACGCCTCCATGGGAACATCTCATCAAAATTATCACCGACAGCTGGGTGGGGCACACTCCAAGCAAATCCAACCAGCGCCAAAACTTCTGCCCCACACAAGACTACAAAGATAATGGCATTTGGGGGACACAATACACTCAAACCGGCACATTCCACCCCCTGGAACCCAAAATGACATTATCTTTCCAAATACAATATACATTCATTTCATCACAACATCACAAAAACTTAAATCATTTCAGTAACAAAAGTACAAAATCCCATCAAAATCAATTTAGACGTGGTCAGTCCTAAGGCATAATTTTCCTTTAGCTGTGGATCTGTGAACCTAGAACAAGTTATGTGCTTCCAATATACAAAGGAGAGACATTCATAGGATAAACATTTCCATTGCCATAAGGAGAAACAGTAAGGAAAACAGGGTTAACAGGAGCAAAACAGTTCCTAAAACCTGCAGGACAAACTCCATTAGATTTCAAAGTCTGAGAGTCATTTACAGAACAATGTTGCATCCTTGGGGCTTGAGAGAGCGGGAGTCTAACCCTTCCCAAGGGCCTTTTCTGCAGCCCGTTCCTCTCCAAACACTTAGGTGAGTGCTCCAACATTTCCACACATTGGGGAGACCACCTTCTCGGCTCCACCCTCCTCAAACCTCGGGGCAGCTCCCGGATTCCCTTCCATCTCCGGGGCACATGCTCAACCCCTTCAGAACAGTGTGGTGGCAGCCAGGCTCTCCCCAATTCCCTGGAAATGTGCTCCAACCTCTTTGGGACCTGAGGTGGCAAAACTCTTCCAGAGCATCGAGGCGGAAAGCCCGCCCTCGACCTCCAGGGCAAACTCACCCTTTCCATGCATGTGGGCTGCTCCGCTCTCCCAGCCCGAGACCTCCTGACTCCAGACCTCAACCTCCATGGCTCTGTCTTTGAAGAGATTTTTCCTTTAATTTTTTCCTTGTCTGTCTCCTCCAGTCCAGACCGGCAATGGCTCTGTCTATAAAGATCTCGCAAAAATTCTGTTGGCTTTGCATGAAGCATGCAGGGGTCAAAGCCATCAGACAATAGGACTTTCCACAAATCCTTTCTGCTTAACTCCTTTTCCAATCTTGGCTTGTACTGAAATGGCGGCTGGCTTCCATGTTTGGTTATGTCCTCACGTTGGGCTGTAGCTTCTGGGATTCCACCCCCTGGAAGCTCGTAATTTTCTAAGCCATCAGCTTCTGGTTTCTTTGAACCCAAGAGTTCAGTTCTAAGTTTATCTCTCTCCACTCGCATTTTACTATAAGCTGTAAGGAGAAGCCAGGGTATATCCTCCACAGATAGTCTGGAGATCTCCTCAGCTAAGTATTCCAGGTTGTCACTTTTAAATTCTTCCTTCCATCTGACACCAGGACTCACTTTTGCCAAATTTTGTGCCACTTTAAAACAAGGATCACCTTTCTTCCAGTTTGCAACAACACATTCATCATTTCTACTCAAGTCCTCATCAGAAGTATCTTTAGAGTCCATATTTCCACAAACAGTCTCTTTAAAGCAGTTTTGGCCTTTTCTATCAAGCTCCTCACAATTCTTCCAGAATCTTCCCCTTATCCACTTAAAAAGCCGTTCCAACATGTTTGGTATTTGCAGACTCAGCAGCAAAAGCACCCCACTTCTCTGGTACCAAAATCTTTTCTAGTTTGCTAATGCTGCAGAATGCAAAACACCAGAGATGGATTGGCTTTTATAAAACGGGGATTTATTTCACTAAACAATTACAGTCCTAAGGCCACAAAGCATCAAAGCATCCAAGGCAACACATCAGCAATCGGGTACCCTCACCGGAGGACGGCCAATGGCCTCCGGAAAACCTCTGTCAGCTAGGAAGGCAGCTGGCATCTGCTCCAAAGCTCCGGCCTCAAAACGGCTTTCTCCCAGGACGTTCCTTTCTAGCAAGCTTGCTTCTCTTCAAAACATCACTCCCAGCTGCACTCTCTTTCCTCTTTGAGTCAGCTCATTTATATAGCTCCACCGATCAAGGCCCACCCCGAATGGGTGGGGCCACGCCTCCATGGGAACATCTCATCAAAATTATCACCGACAGCTGGGTGGGGCACACTCCAAGCAAATCCAACCAGCGCCAAAACTTCTGCCCCACACAAGACTACAAAGATAATGGCATTTGGGGGACACAATACACTCAAACCGGCACACCCACTATAAAAATGAATAAATGGAAAAACAGAGCCCCATTAATTAAATGTAGAGTCATGTTATTCATGAATACTGAATGGCTGCTGTGTATCTTGAGAGAGAAAAGAACTGGGTCCCAGCTCCTCATTCTTTTCTTGTCTATCAGCGTCAAATGGGGACAAGGGGAAGGAACAGGAGGAGGAAGAAAAATCAAGCTTTGAAAGGTAAGGTCCTCCCCATTCAACCCTGACTCCCCCTACCCCAGGCATTAACCTCAATCTCTCCTGTCCCTGGGGGGGCCCAGGTCCATGGTCATGGAGGGTGTCAGGCACTAGAGCACATCCCTCTGGGGAAACAGAACCCTCGAGGGAGGCTCCTGGGAAGGAAATCCAAGCCTAGGATCCTTGTCAGATTACCTGCTGGGACCTTCTCTGGGAATGAAGCAATGATGGGCCTGGGCAATGGGTGGTGCCCATTAGGGAGCAGTGTGGGATGTAGTAGACAGATATAGTGGCTGAATTTGAAGGTAGAATATCCAGGTCCAACTGTGGACAAAGTTGTTTAACCTCCCTAAGGCTCTCCTTGAGAAGTCACAGTGAGTATTGGATGTAGGAACACTTTGCAAATGGTTCAGCCCACCCACACGTGAGCCTTCCTCTTACAATCAGGGATCATGTGATCTTGTACACAGATGCTTGAGCTCCAGAGCCTCATCTCTCAACAGTCTCCCCTAAAAGGACATTCCACTCAGGTTCCTGTAAGATCCCTAGGCCCCTACCTTCACCACCCATAACCCAGTCCCCTGATTTCCAGCTTGCAGAGAGAGCCTGCAAGAACTGAAGGAGACTCAAGACCTGTTCTTGCTTCTGCAAAGGTGAGTAACCTCTCCCACTCTCTCCTGTGTCACTGTTCCTACCATCTCCAATGCAATCAGAGAGCCACAGGGTGGCCTGGGACTGACAAAGGATGGGAAATCCATGGGGAGAGAATGAAACAGAAAACTCTGGGGTGAGGGAGGGCAGGAGCATGGTGAAGACAGGTGGGGAGTGGAGAGGCCAGGTGCCTCGGATTCTCCCACCTCTGCCAGGCTATCCTGGCCCCATTCTGCTCCTGGCTGCAGCTTCTGCCTCCTATCTCCTGCAGCCTCCTGGGTCAGCTCCCTGAAAAGGGCAACTTTCATCAGCTCTTATGTCAAGAGCCCTCTGCTGAGATGTGCAAAACGGCACCTGCTGAAGCCCATCTGCCACGTGAGGAACCCATAGACAACGCTGCTCCCGCTGTGTCCCCTTGGGCTTCCACAGTTCCTCTGACCAAGCCCCCTCTACCTCTGGCCTCCAAGCTTTCACCATACCTGACCACCCCCTCAGTTCCTGGTCTTTTGCACTCACCTCTGAGTGCCTCTCAGCCATCAGAACCTTTTCTACCTCTAGACCATTGCTCACGCCAACCACTCGCACCTTTCTCACCCCCACCACCTGCCTCTGGTTCTTTGGCCTGCCCTCAGCCTCCAACAGCCTTCTCTGCTCCACCACTGATAGGCTCCCCTTTGACTCTTTCTCAGCATGACTTGATGTCACTCCCACTGAGTGCATCTTTATATAACAAGTCTTGGTTGTCTGCTTCTACGCCAACAATCTCAAGCTTTGACCGGTCAAGCCGTCCCATTCTGGTACCTTGTTCTCCTCAGATTGTTTCCTGTAGAGAATTGTGGCCCACCTCCCAGAATGAGTCACAATCCCTCATGCCAATTGCAATTCAACACCTGGAATGTCACTTTTTGAAGAAGCAAAAAGAGAGTTGGAGGGCTTTACCCTTCGTGGTCACACGATCTCAGGAAGCCTTTAGTTCTCTAAGTTCTAACCTTCCCCAGGAGAGCCAAGCCTCCCAGGCCCACAAGTCAGTCTCCAGCCTTCCTGGGGATTTTCCTGTCAGCCCCGTGCTTTGCAGGCACCTGGAGCAACACCTTCCAAAGAGGTTTGTCCAACAGCAGGGCAGCCTGCCCCGTAGGATCCATGTAGGTCTGGAACAGGTGCAGCCTCAGAGAAAATCGCCAGGGATCTGTCAAGAACCCTCTCGGCCCTCTGTATGTACACAGCAAAGTAGCAGGGACATAAAGAAGCTGAAAGCCAGGCACCCAGGAGACTTCCATTTGTGCAATTCAGCAAACTTCCAGCTAGGGAGGGACCCAAAGGCAGATCTGGGGTATAGTTTAGGGAGGGTCTCACGATATACTGTATCTCAGGAATCAGAGAGCTTTGAGAAGGACTCTACCGAGGAGTCAAAAAATGAATTGAAGAGGCCATCAGGAAATGTCTTAGCAAGGATCTCAGAGAAGAAACAAGTAGAAAGTGACCTAGAAGTCCATATGGACAAGAAGTGGTGGCAGATCAATAAGGGTACAACCCCTATGAAAGGGCAGCATTCTTGGGTTTCTGTCAGCCATGCCTTGTCCAAGTCGGACACTCAGATGGAAACCAGAAAGCTGGTATGCTTGGATGGTCAGAAATATTGCGTGAACACCTCCCAAGAGCTTCTCTTCCTCAATCTGGTCACACAAAAGGTGCTGGAAGCACATAGGAAAAAGCTTTGGGTGAAGCACAGGTGGAGTCTACTCCTTAAAGTTCTCAAGACCACAAAACTGTTTGTGTCGAGAAAGGCCCAAGCCTCACCTCCTCAACAGTGTGCCTTTCCCACAGCAGTCACCCATGATATAGCCAAGGTTAGCAAGCCTCTGGGAGAAAAGCCCCAGGTGAGTCAGGAAGAGAAGGTGGTACCAACAAATTTAGCCTCCACCTTGAAGAGTCGTCTCCCTGCTCCATCCCCTGCATTTGAGGAAATCCAGAGCATCCCAAGTCAGGCCCCTCCTGGTGATGACCACAAGCTCTCAGAGGCCCCTCTGACCGGAGAGGAGGGCAGGCAGTCTCCTCAGCCCCTCACCCCCAGCATCGTGAGCAGACCCATACAGAGTGAGACTGTCCTGGAGACCCAGAGAGGCAGCCTGGAGCCCACCTCAAGTCAAGTCATGGGAGAGAATGGGCCAAGGGAGGAGAGTGGGAGTAATAATACCCCAGGAGCCCCCAGCCCTGGTGAATCAGTATTGGAGATGGATGTAGAATCCCAATCTCCAAAGGTCATAGAGAGCAGCGAGGGGTCCCCTGCTCTTCAACCCCAGCATAGCGACATCTTGAGAGCCAGTGAGCAGGCAGACTCCCCAGTCTTAAATGTGAATTTGAGTGGTTTAGGGTCTCCAGGGATCTGTCAAAATTTCACACCCTCTAGAATGTCTGCTGCCCAGGTTCTAGAACTACCAAGCCCTAAATTGCAAGTCATTAGTAAACCTGAGATCAAAATGAAAGTTGAGCCAGAGATTCAGCCTCGAGATGGCCGCACTGATGTGCCCCTTGCTGCAGGCATCTTGGCTTCTCAAGTGCCCCAGCGCCGTCCCCGGAGCACAACCAGTGGGAACAGGCCAGTTCTCCAAGATGGCTGCATGGCAGTTGGAAAGAGCAGCCTGGTGCAGCAGGAGTCCAAAATCTTGAAGCCCCAGGCCCCACTGAAAAGCCAGAACAAGACTTTTACCCCTGCTACCAGGAGAGAGGACTGTAGGAGGCCCAAATGAGAACATCATGAAGGGTTTGCAAGATTGGGGAGTTCCCCAACCAGAAAGATGGGCCCACTTGGCCAGGGGAGGGGAATAGCAAACACCCCAAGCAAGAACCTCCAGTTCCTGCCAGAGAAGGGAGAGTCTCCACCCGAGAGGCCCCAGGGAAAAAAGACGAGTCGCTTTCTTCAGTGGGTTTTCTCCAGTAAAGACAAAGGGCAGAAAGAACCTCTGCAAAAGGTCAAGCCCACAGCAGCCTCTGCCCTTGGCCGGGAACCAGTCAAAGTCAAACCAATTTATATGAACAAAGAGGCTGCTGATGCTGAAGCTCGGGAGCTCATGTCAGCTGTTGGCCAGATGCTAGAGGAGAAAATAGCACTTCAGGCCTCAGAGTTAAGTAAGCAGAAGCAGAAGGTCCAGGTTCCGGTTGGGAGGGGCCCCTCCTGTCACGGAGCTTCCTCCCACGTAGAACAAAGAAGAGTGATGAGTGATACAACCTGCCATCGCCATGACACCCCTGAGAGTTGCCCTATCATAGAAAATTGGATCAGAGACAAAGACGGAAATATCTGGAAAATTGTGGGTATCAAGATGAGCAATTGTGCATTCCACCCCATGGAGCCCATGTCCCCAGTCAACTCCTACCACCATTTGCCATGGATGACAGGGAACTCGGGCCGCCCTCCCCACTGCCCACGGCACTGTCAGTGGAGAAATGGCTTCTCTGGTCAACCAGAAAATGCTTCTCCAGGCCGTCTTAGTGGGAAAACTTCTGTCCAAGGAAGCATGCAGTCCAAGTAGAGGAAAACCTGTGTTGTTTTTTTTTTTGTTTTTTTTTTTTTTCACGCTAACCCATCTTCTATGGTTTTGGCTTCTCCCAAACCAAGATGTTTATTATTCCCCGAATATATATGTTTTTCTCTCATAAGAAGGTGGTGGCTTCTGTCTGTCACACTGGGGTGTAGGGGTCAGCATGCTGAGTCACTGCTTTGGTTTCTAGAAGGGAAGGGGGCATGGAGGGAGGTTGACAGTGACACTGCACGTTCACCCTCACCCCAGGTTCCTTTGTTTTGTCATTACAAAACACACACACACAACACCACACACAAAAGCAATTCAGGGCTTTTCAAGATGAGAAAAACTTAAGAGGACCTGACTACAGGATCCAGCTCAAACTTTCTTTCTGCAGCTCTCTCTACACTGAACTTATTGCAACTGTAGAGAGGATGGGTTTTTGGAGGCATCACAGATACGACCAGAAATTCCCCATTCAGGATGTGTCAGAGACAAGTAGCTTCCCACATATCCCAAAGGAGACAGGGAGCATTTAGAGGAGAGGGCAATGAGCCCTGAGTTTAGAGGTGAGAAAAATCTTGTCCCAGGATCCCTTGGTGGGAAACAGATGTCACCTGCCCAGGGAGCCCCGAGCCTGCCCTATGATCACAGGTCATCATTTAAACAGAAGCGAGGTCTTTGACAGCTAGGAGGAGAGGGGCAAATAGAAACTGCTGGCTCAGAATGGAGCCAGGCTCCAGATCCCAGCCAGAGAGCACAGGCTTTGAAAGGAGAAGGCGTTCAGGGAGAAGACACCAGCACAGCTCATCCTAATGTGACGTGCTAATCCATGGGGAGAGAGGTAGTGATGAGAACATAAAGGACACTGCTCCCTTATTCCCTTAGGGTTTACATGGAACTGTCCTGAGAAGCTATGTCAGTGTGTGTGTCCACATACCTTTGTGTGGGTCTGTGTGTACCTGTGTGTGTTTCAACAGATAGTCACTGGACAATCTGAAGAATCCACGTGTCTGCCTGCCAGTCACACCACTCAAGGGAAGCCAACTCCGGTGCTCAGGTCCTTACTCCAGAATTTTCTCCAACATTTGTAGATCAGAAGACCACCCTTTATTACCCTCATGCAGACCCCTAGAAGGCAAACTTAAGGTCAGGAACTGAAAACATTCAGAAGAAACCCCCCATGAGGAGTTAATCCCTACGTTTTCCCGTCTCCATTTTAATTCCCTTCAGTGACTTCAAAGGGTCAACTATGACAGCTTCATCTTCTTGCTGAGGGGGAGAAGAGAGAGACAGAGGAGCTGAAAAAAGTGGAAACTGCAGCACTCACCCCCCACCCCCAATGCAGTATGGGCAGCACCCATCAAAGGGGTGTATTTATAAGTTCCAGACACCAGCGGGGTGGGGTGCGCAGCAGCTGGGAGTGTGGGGAGAAGCACGTGGCAGTGAGAAACGTCTATGCAGCACAACACCCAGGATGTGTGACAGACAAAGCACCCTCTCTTTCCCAACAGTTTGGTACTGCTGGGGAAAAGAGAGGCTGACACTTGTAATGCAACAATGTAAATGCTGCTACCACATGGGGTTGCTGTTAAAACCAGTAAGCCATCCCCTGTAAGCCAGTTACAGCTTAGATAAAATTACTGTATTATAGTGAGGGTGTAACAGGTGTTTGGCTTTAGCTCAGGTGGGAGGGCCAGGTGAGCAGGGCTAGAAAGAGGGAAAGAAGCCTTGCTCCACCCCCGCCATGTGATGGGTGCTGTGGAAGGGGCTGCTTCCCTGATGTCATCTACATAGTCTCAAAGCCCCGAAGCAGTGAATATTGTCATCCTCCTTTTGCAAATGCAAAAGCTGAGGCTCAGGGAAATGCAATAACCTTCCCAGGGTCACACACCCGTAGGCGACAAAGCCAGGCTTCAAAGGGAGTTACGCCCACCTCTCGGGACAGACCATTTCCTGTATGGTTCAATTAGCTCGATGTAGGATTTTTTTGAAAATGTCTCCAAATTGTTTCACATCTAATTACTGGCCTAGAATAGTTGATATAATGGGATCACAGAGCCCTACTGACTGACTGTTGGCTGACCCCACAAGTTACTGCCTGATCAGCTTCCCCTCTCAGCGCTATCATAAGGTGATAACGCAGCTCAGTCCATTTGCCACACGGGTCAGAGAGCAAGTTAAAGGACCACCGAGAAAGGATGACTTCCATACCTCTTCACGGCAATGGCCAGGTTTTCCATTTCCGGGCTCTGAAGTTTGATCTCACAGATACAGTTCGTTATAACGTGTTCATATGGCTGAATGAGTCTCAACTCCACGAGGTTGATGTTTTCATACAGGGTACTAACTTGCTCTTTTCTGCCAAAAATAAAAATAAAAATTGTTAGTAACCAATAAAATAACATAAAAAGGTAAATTTGCAGAGCATTTTTTAAGAAAGAGACACAAAGTAAAGAACTAAGGTGGGAAATAGCAGCAGTAATAGAATGACCTAGAATGAAGAGAAAGCAGTCAGAGATACTGTTGCATTATTCTTTATATATATATATATATATTTTTTTTTTTAATTTATTGAGGCTTGTTTTTATGTCCCAGCATACGGTCCATTCTGGAGAAAGATCCATGAACACTAGAGAAGAATGTGTGTCCTGGTGACCTGGGATGTAATATTCTGCATATGTCTGTTAAAATTCTCTCTCTCTCTCTCTCTCTCCTTTCTTTGTTTCTCTATTGGTAGGGCTCCCTTTAGTACCTGAAGTAGGGCAGGTCTTTTATTAGCAAAATCTCTCAGCATTTGTTTGTGTGTGAACAATTTAAGCCCTCCCTCAAATTTGAAGGTGAGTTCTGCTGGATAAAGTATTCTTGGCTGGAAATTTTTCTCTCAGAATTTTAAATATGTCATGCCACTGCCTTCTCGCTTCCATGGTGGCTGCTGAGTAGTCACAACTTAGTCTTATGTTGTTTCCTTTGTATGTAGTGAATTGCCTTTCTCTTGCTGCTTTCAGAACTTGCTCCTTCTCTTCAGTATTTGACAGTCTGATCAGAATATGTCTTGGAGTGGGTTTACTTGGATTTATTCTATTTGGAGTTCGCTGGGCATTTATGCTTTGTGTATTTATATTGTGTAGGTTTGGGAAGTTTTCCCCCAAAATTTCTTGCAATTCTCTTTCTAGACCTTTACCCTTCTCTTCCCCTTCATGGGACACCAATGAGTCTCAAATTTGGATGTTGTATTTTATCATATTCCTGAGATCCATTTCAATTTTTTTGATTTTTTTTCCCCGTTCTTTCTTTTCTTTCATTTTCTGTTTTGTGGTCCTCAAGGAGGCTGAGTTGTTGTTCAACTTCCTCTAATCTTTATCCAGAGTCTTTTTAATTTGGCCTACAGTTTCTTTAATTTCCATAAGATCTTCTATTTTTTATTTAGTCTTGCAATTTCTTCTTTGTGCTCTTCTAGGGTCTTCTTTATGTCCTTTATATCCTGTGCCATGCTCTCACTGCCTGTCTGTAGTTCTTTGATTAAATGTGCCAAGTACTTTGTGTCTTCTGATCTTCTGATTTGGGTGTTTGGGTTTGAATTCTTCATATCGTCTGGTTTTATCATATGCTTTAAGATTTTCTGTTGTTTTTGGCCTCTTGGCATTTGCTTTACTTGATCTCTAATTTGTCAGCACTGCAGCTTGGTGGCGTACACTTTCTCTAACTAACCAGCAGATGGCATCCGTGAGTCACCTGTTCCCCTCAAGTCAGTTCTCCCCAACTTTGTCTTTGTGGTGTGTGGGGATCTGATTCTTGAGGGGTTCAACTGCTGCACTAAATTTGGGTGTGTTGTTGGTGTTGTCCACCCTGAATGAGGGGTGTGTGTCTGAGTCGTTAGGGAGGGAAGGCAGCTTTAATAATCAAACCTCCCAGTTGTTCCCAGAGATTTAAGGCTATTGCAAGAGTCTAAGCCTTCATTTCAGTCTTGCCACAGATTGTGCCACTGACCCGTAAGTCCTTGGTATTGGTGTAGGTTCCCTGGGATTTCAAAGCGGGTCCCCATTCCCTGCTGGGCTCTTCCAGGACCTCTGCTGAGGGAGGGCTGCACCATGTCACAAGTGTGCACTGGCCTCCAGGGAAGCCCTGGGACGCTGGGCGATGCAGGGGCATTCCCAGCCCACTTCAAAGATGGTTGAATGGGACGTGTTAACTTCCCCCTTTTCACACAGCTCCACCCTCCCAGCTCCAGGACAATCAGCTGTGGGTGTATTAAAGGCCCCTGTCCATGGCCGATACTGTGGCATGTGCACGGTGCTGAGGGAAGGACTCCCCATCACACTGGGTTTCCTTGTGCGGCTCTGGGCTGTGGGTCCGGCCCCGAGCAGGAGTGTCCCCAGCCCGCCGGGGAGATGGCTGCAAATGGTGCGTTTTTTTCTCCTTTTGGCTCCCCTTTGCTCCCCTGGCCCTGTGACAATCAGTAGCAGGTGTGGGAAGGGGTATCCTCCAAGCCAGACACTGAGGCGTTAGCCCAGCCCACTCCCACCGTGCTTCAATGCACGGCTCTCCCCATCATATCTGCAGCTGCTCCTGGGCTTTTTTTTTTTTTTAAAGAACTAGTCCGTCTCCAAATGCCAGCCCACTGTTTCCCTACACCGCAGCATGGCCGAGGGACTTTCAGCTGACTCACTCGTTTCAGAATGCAGACTCCTGGTTTCACCAAATGCACGGTCCCTGTAGATTTAGTAGACCTTGGCTGGCTGGTGCTATCCTGGAACTGGTGCTCTGGGTCACTTTCTGGTTTTCATCTAGTATTTTTCATGGAGGTGTTTTTTTTTGCCCTGTCTCACCTAGCCACCATCTTAGGTTCTCCAACTGCATTATTCTTGATGCCAGAAGACAGAAACCTATAAAAGCCCTGGAAAAGAAAAAGGAGGGATTGACAGGGAAACATTTTTTTTTTTTGTCACAGCTGTTCTGTTGTTTTTTTTAAAATAGAAAGGTAAATAAAGTTACAGAAACAAAATTAGTTAACATGAAGCCATTTACTTAATTCCATGTTCCTCTAATCTCTCGTAAGAAGTGTTTTAGCCTTTATAGTCATAAGAGTGGATATACCTATTCTTTTATATTCGGTTACAAATTGTTTCATTTAAACTAATATTTATATATGTATTTCTATGTGACAGTCCACATACTTTATTACCTTTCATTAAAATACAGAAATGTCCAGAGCTATTTTAGTAGAACATTTGGCAAGAGTTGGTAACTGATGCGATGGAGAATAAAGGGGAGAACTTACGAGGCTGGTGGTGTCCTTGGCTCACAGCTTAGGAGAGGGACCTGGTGTACTAGGGGGAATCTAGCATGATCTATGAACAGTGCACTCCTTATCTGTAGTTAATGAAGCTCATCTACCTCAGCTGCTACCCATGGGATGCTTTCACCGTGTGTGCACTGCACCACCACCACCATTGCCCCACCATGGCCAAAGCTTCTCTGCAGTGATGGCAGCTTACTGTCCTCCGTGGGTGGCTCACTCCATCAGAAACCATCCACTCCATCCTCCCTTCTCCTGATCCCACTGGAGAGCCAGGCTCAATAATAGTCAACACAAGCTGTGACTGTGCTGTGACAGTGGCAGCACTTCTTGAAAATAGAGAACATTTATGCCAGTGGGAAGAAGAAGTGCCGGGAATTTAGATAACACGAAATACCTGGATTTGCAAGAAATGGGAGCTCCCCCACTTTATCACAGGTTGTGAGGCTTGCCTGTGAGGATACCTGGTAGCATGAGGACTCTGTCCTGGGCAGAAGGGCATGAAGGATGGCCTGGGATATTGTTTAGAGCCTAACTGCTTGGCTAAGGAGTCCCAGGTGAGCCAAGCAGAAAAGGTGACCTGAAGCTCCAACCTGTGGAGTGTGAGGGCAACTCGAGTAAGATTTGATCTGCAGAGCCTGGTATGATGCAACAAGTCGACGTAGGGGTGGGTGGGGAGGGTGGGCCATTTGTTGGGCTTCTGCAGACCAGGAGAGGGTGAGGCTTGTGGGGGAGGTGAGAATGGCACTGAGAGTTGACTCTCAAAGCAGAGGTTTAAGGTGTGGTGAGAGAAACCTTGGCTCTCAGCCTGGCATCAGGGCCCCCCTGTCTGCTTCAAACCCAATTTTCAAAGCCCCGACCACAGCTGAGAGGCCTCCCATTAAGCAGGCCTGGAATCCTTTACTCAACCCCTGGTCTTGGTGTTATGTACCCGAGTCCAACTCAATGGTCCCAGGCTCTAGGACCCTCCTCTCGGTCTCCACCCCATGCCACCCCAGATGTGCTGACTGTTCTACACAGTGTGGAGCCCTTCCTTCTCTACAGTGTAGGACGTGGGGAAATGTCTCACTTGCTCTGAAACGATGCACGCTCACTTCGGGCAGGCAAGGGCTCTTGTCTGCAGCCCGCAGCTCTCTGTGGACAGTGCATCAGGCCCAGCTTCCTCAATGGCACTTTGGTCTCCCCATGCCCTCCCCATGCCCACTTTCCTCCTGGAAGCCAGACATGTCAGGCTATCCTGCAGGGTCCCATGTCTACTGTATAGGAACACCACTGAGTTTTGCATGTTGATCTGGTATCCTGCTACTTTGCTGAACTGATTTATTAGCTTTAGTAACTTTGTCATGTTTTTTTGGGACTTCCTAATATAGGATCTTGTTTTCTGCAGTGAAAATTTTACTTCTTCCTTTCAGATCTGGATGCTTTCATTTCTTTTTCTTGTCTAACTGCTTTAGCTAGAACTTCTAGCACAATGTTGACTAACAGGAGTGACAGAGGGCATCTTGTCTTGTTTCTTACCTTAGAGGGAAAACTTTCAGTCTCTCATCATTGAGTATGATGTTAGCAGTGAGTTTTTCCTATATGCCGTTTTTTTACATTATGGAAGTTTCTTTCTATTCCTACCTTTCAAAGGGTTTTTATTAAGAATGGAAGCTAGATTTTTTCAAATGCCCTTTCTGTAGCCATTGAGACGATCCTGTGGTTCTCCTTATCGATTTGTTAATGTGTATTACAACAATTTATTTTCTTGTGTTGAGATACTCATCAATACATGGAATAAAACCCACTTGGTGTATAATTCTTTGAATGTTCTACTGGATTGGATTTGCAAGTATTTTTTTAAGGATTTTTACGTGTCTATTCATTAGACATCCCCACCATAACTTTGCTTTCAGACCTCTGACCTCAAAAACCAGGGGAGTAAATTTCTGTTGTTTAACCTACAACTTCCTGGTCACATTTACAGAAGCCTTAGGACAATGATCAGATGGGCTGAGATGAGTCTGGGCCTTGAAAAGGGCCTACTGCCCAGTTTGCTGGTTAGGCCCAGGGGAGGAAGCTCTCCTCACCTGCCCTCCTGAGAGCCGGTGGACACAGGTTTCTTGAGTCCCAGCCTGCACCACTATGATTCCTTCTTTCTGGCTGGCTGTCCTGACCCATCCTCCCCTCACAGCGTCAGTGGAGCCCAGAGGTGGACCAGGGTCCTGCAGAGTGCTGGAGTCTGGTGGGGGCTCAGCTGTGTCCCCAGTTCAGGCTGGCCTCCCCGACCCCCTTCCAGCTTTGTTTCCCACTTGCCTTCTCCTGCAGACACCACGCACGTGGAGCCCCGGTTAGCACCATTTGTTTGCTGGCCTGCTGGTCATCACATAGAGTCCCCAGTTCTGCCCCTCCTGTGGTTCCATCTCCCTTCTGAGGATGCCATTGAGATTCACATCTGGGAACCAGCATGTGCATCTTCCCTCTTGCCTTCTCTTCTTCTTCCCTCCAGAGTCTTTTAGTCACTCGTAAACATGACTTAATATTAGAGGTTTCCTTATTACCCAAAGTCACCAGAGTTCATCTCAGTAAATATAAAAATATGTGCTTAATACTTTGTAGAATATTGGTGTTTTGTTCAAACACAACTGGATTAGAAAAGCCAAAAAATTCAATTTAAGAATCCCCAGTATTTTTTAAAGGTTTCCAAATGGATTTAGGCAACTTTGAATAATATAATTTACATAATAAAATCTGAGACAGACGAAACAACAAAATTTCTAACACAAAATTAAAATTTCAAGCTCACAGATTTATGTTATCCAAAAAAGTACAGAAATAAAATTGTATTTTATTTTATAGTATTTTATTTATAAATTAATTTATAAAGTAATTTATTTACAAATTGTATTTTATTTTATAGTAGCCTAAAGAGACATAATGACTAAAAGTAATTTAGTATCCTGGATGGGATCCTAGCACAACAAAAAAAAGGACATTATTTTAAAAAACAAGAAAATGTTAATAAAGCATTGACTTTAGTTAACAACAATGTTATCAGTAGGTTCCTAATTATAACATGTACATCACACTAACATAAGATGAAACTGGGTGTAGGTTATATGGGAACTCTATGTTTGCAATATTTTTTTTTGGTAAATCTAAAACCATTCTGAAAAAGAAAGATTATTTTAAAAATCTATGTGGGGCTATAGTGATACTATTGACCACATGAAGACAGAAGACACAAATCTGAAGAAGCATCAGCATCCACTTCTTTTAACAGAACTATGCTCAAAATCTACAATTTC
Organism: Choloepus didactylus; assembly: GCF_015220235.1. Taxonomy (NCBI): domain Eukaryota; kingdom Metazoa; phylum Chordata; class Mammalia; order Pilosa; family Megalonychidae; genus Choloepus; species Choloepus didactylus. Next base: position 25,005,560 of record NC_051316.1, read on the forward strand.
ACTCATGCAGCTGCAGAAGGTTCAATTACACATCACACTGTGAAGCATGACTTTTCACTTAGATCAAATGACATCTTTCTGAATTAATACTGTGCATTTTCAATTCCATTTAGTCATCAAGTCTCTTTAGGCTACTATTGCCTTTGACAGTTGTATAATCTTGGCTACTATCGCCTGTGACAAAATAAATAATTTTGAGCAAGTTATACATTTATCATCAGCTTTTTGGAGAACAGGAAATTTAGTAGTTCATTTTTTATTAAACATGCACCTTTTTTTCTGTTTGTTTTTTAAGGTCATTGCTGCTAAGAGATTTAATTGCAAAATACAAAAGCATTACACCAATTAAAAAAACTAGTACATTTGAACTCTACTAAAAATGGTTAAATCATCATAGGAAGAGTATTCCAGTTATTCTTTATTGCTCTGTGGCAGGGCTGCCCAACCTCTGTTTTCTGTACCTATTTCATGTACACCAGGCCTATAATTTCCCAGTTTCCCACTGATTCCACCCAGTGGCTGCCTGGTGGCTTTGCACATCCTGCAGGTGGCAGCTCCACTGGCCGATTCTCTAGGTGGCCAGTGAGGCAGCCAGTCCCTCCCACCACCATCTGTCACCTGAGCGAATCCCCTGTCGCCAGCTTCTTTTGCCCAAGCTTACTTTGTTCTATCAGTGAGTGCTCTGTTTCCTGCCCCTGAAGGCAAGTTTGAGTTACACTGCGTCTGGAAAGGGCCAGAAAAGCAGAGATTGGTTTATCACTGACCGTATTTCTGAATTAGCCACATGAGAAGACTTTTCACTATAAGGATGCCTCACGTGCTACTAGGCGAAATCATGACAGGAGCTGGAAGGAAAGAGTGAGAACCATGCTAACTCAGCCTGGATTATTTTAATACAACTGTTAACAATTAATACTTGGAAAAAGAGTGAAAATTCTGTACAATTGCCAAAGCAGACAGGATGCAGGGCAATGAGGATACACTGGGATAATCCCAGGCAAACCTGGGAAGATGACAGAATTTATCGAAAGGGAAATTTTGCAAAGAAACTGATATGGCACTATTCATTTCTCCTCAAACCTCTATCTATCTTTCCAAGATAGAAATTTCCAGTAAAAAATAAATACAATACACCATTCACTTGCAATAACATTACTAGATGATGTCTATATTTAACTTGACTCAGGGAACGCTGACATAAGAGGGATGCTGAGCGAGTAAATGTGCATTGTCAGATAAGTACTCTTAAATACAGAAGTATATATTCATACATATATATGTATGCATATATAGCACATTAATAATGTGATCTCCACATATGAAAAAAAATTGATATGGACCTAGGGGCAGAGTGTGAGCACAGGCTGGTTTTCCTGGGTGGAAGGGAGAGGTCTGCGCTGCCCCATCCCCATTGCCATGCTCAGGGTTTTAGGTTAATATACTATATCTGGGGTCAGCAAAGGAAAGCCCACTTGGCCCTCTGCCTGTTTGCATAAATAAAGTTTTATTAGAACAGCCTTGCTCAAGGTTCGTTTATCATCTACGGTTGCCTTCATGTTACAGTGGCAGAGCTGAGTAGCTGCAGCAGAGATCGAATGCCTGCAAAGCCTGAAATACTTTCTTTCTGGATGCTTTACTGAAAAAGTTAAAACTGACTCCTGGACTTTGCAGAACTTTGCCCAGTGACTTTAGTCATGGCCAGTTCTCATTTTCAGTGCCACTAGTTCCGGTGCCCACATGACGTTTCTGTCCATAGGGCTTCCACACCACACCACTCTTGGCCTTTTCTCAAAATACAACACAGACACTGATGAGAGACAACCACCTACTTCTTTCTAACCTGGTTGGGCAGAGGGATCAAGGGTAGAGGTAGATCATAACAATGGCTAACATCTACTGATTACCTGTAGTGTGCCATGCACTGTTCTTTGTGCTTTAGTAGGGGTTGATCCTCATGACAACCCTATGTGGCAGGTTCCAGTATAAACCCACCTTATGTGTGAGGACAGTGAAGCTCTAGAAGTTAAGCATTTTGCCCTGAGTCACAAAGCCAGGATGTGGTGGGGGAAGTATTTGAACTCAGCCAGACCATCACACTTATCCCATTTACCGTTCATTCATGCTTTAAGAAGCCCTCTGCTGTTTGGGGTTTGTACCTTCTCCAAACCTTCAACACAATGATGCTTGTTGTCTGTATTTTCCTCTCTCCGTTGGGAAACTGTCAGTAACTAAATGTCAGTGATTTTAAATAGGAGGCAATTTGCAGTATGAATTGTTCCTAAACCTTGAATAAATCTAGTTAACAGTCTCATCTTCTAGAAGTTTACACTTTTAAAACCTTTTGGGGAATGTTACCAAAATAAGTACATATGCAAGTAAACTATTTTCCAGGGTGACACAAACCCAGGAAGAATTTTACCACATGAGATATACCTGGGTAGGAGGTCCTGGCTCAGGCACTGGTGGTTTAATACTTGGATTAGATCATCCTTTGTCCAAACAGCAGTAAAACACGCACTAGGAGAGCCCAGGATGCTGGACCGGCTTGTCTTCCCAAGTCTCAGGCTGGTGGCACCAAGTGGATGAGATCACTGTGTGTTTTCTCTGGAAGAGAGAGCCAGGTACCCATTCTGTAACTGAGTTAATGGATGAGGGAGACCTACTGCGAGAACAGAGACTGGGATCTCTTCCATCCATAGGTGACGGGTTTGAAGGTTGTTAGTGCGCAAAGGCACACTCTGTCCAGAAAGAAAGACAAACTTCAAAAAGAAGTATGCTGCCCTGTTCTAGCAGCATAGTTGGATTGGGCTGTTGGAATTTATTCTCCAGTTAGTTGGAGTTTATTCTATGTAATAAAAGAACATTTTGAAATCAGTAATTTTTACTTAACTGGTATGGGGAAAAAGGATAAGCCTTTCTATTTACAGTCTAAGTGTCAGTATGGTTCATTCAGGGCATCTGTAAAGGTCAACTGGTGTTACATATAGTGGAAATATAACTATTATTCTTATCCCCAAAGAGAAATGATGATACTATCAGATTTTAGTGTCTTTAATTCTGCTGATTCTATACTAAAGACAAGTAGAAGGCAGTGAAAACTCCCGAAGGTCCACATTTCTGGATTAAATTGCAGTGGCTTTAGATTTACCTTTATGTCTGCAAAATTTATTTCAAAATTCTTTGCTTAATTCTCTGGTTCAGCCCAAAGTGGATGAAGATGGGAATAGTTACGACGCAAACTTGATCATGCCATCTCTTTCAACACCTTTAAACCTCTGCGTCTCTTACACGCTGCACGTCCTAGCTGGCCTGGCTCCTAAGTCCTCCAGCCTCCTGGGACACCTCTGCTCTGCTCCCACCCCATTCAGCTCTCCAGCCTCACTGAACTGCCAGCCCCTCCTGCTCCCCACCCACCTCTGCCTTGAAGCTCTGCACAGCCTTTGTGGTCACTGATGGCTGGGATCTCCTACCCCCCTTTTTTGCCTAGGGTGCCATCTACTTATCCTTCCTACCTATGCTCAAATGCAGCTTCCCAGGTAATCCCACCCCCCAGACTGGCCATGGTCACCTGTTGTTTGCCGTCAGGGCATTTTGTCAATCATATGCGAACTTTCTGAGGGAAGGGACTGAGTCAGTTTCTTACCATTTTATTTCCAGGATCTAACATGGCACCTCCTGGATATTATGGATGTTTTTTCATGCTCAGATGTTAAGGGGTCATGGCATCAGTTTTCTTGTGGCATCAACTACTGAAGAATGGTATAGACCTTGGAATTTAATGCTTATTTGCTTTTGTTTGCAAAACATTGCCTTGGATTTTAGAACTCTACAGCACATAGTTTGAATAAATAGGTTTGCTATCTATTTTACTGCTTACAGCACCAAGATTAGACTCTAAGGGCCACTTTTCGTAACAACACTTGTAGGATAGCATGTCCTTCAGTGTGGAGTGGGTTTGTTTGCACTTGACTCTTTCCCAGGGGTGTTCTGAGACCAGAGGTGTCCAGGTGTTCTAAATACCAGCCTGACCGCATTACAAATACATGAACATATGCATCTGTGTGTTCTTCTAAATAAAATAATCTTTTTTAAATGTGTGACTTCAAAACTTTTTACACATCTTACCTATACCTCTTTTTTTCCTTCTAAGTACATATAATTTCCCCCTTCACTTCAGTGGGGATATTTGCAATTTAAAAATGCTTATTTCCCAGAGATCATTCGGAAATGTTAAATTTTGGCTTTTTCATCAATAACTAGCTGTTACTTTTCTCTTTCACAAAAATCATCTTTTATATATTGTACAGGATGACAAATAGGCTCAGATTTTAAACATCTAAGGCCGACTGGTAACTCTGGGTGTACTTTTCTCTGATGGGTTCATTTAATCTCTTTTCTTCAGACAGAAATTAGACTTTTTTTTTTATTTTTTAGTATTACTGGCTCAGCACAGAAGCAGGGATTTTTTTTTTTTTTGTCTTGACCTACTAACACAAATGACCCTTAATCTTTACCTCCTATTCGTCCCACACACCTGTAAACAGTTCTTCATGGCATCTGTGCGTCCAAATCTGATTGGCTTGGATGAGGCACGGGACTTAATGAATTAAAAGTGTCACGGAGGCCGGTCACCACTGGGCCCCCGTCTCAGCACCCACATGCACCCAGCTGGTTCAGGCTCAGAAGAAAAAGAAAACAGCTTCATGTGCACCATTGTGCAGGCTCTGCTTGTTTAACCTCTGACGCCAGTAGCAAGTATGCTGGGAGAGGCCAGTGACTGCTATACTCTCCGGAGTGGAGCAAAAGATTTTCTTGTCACCCAGTCATGGCCCTGAAGAATCCATGGGTGTCTGGCTACCTAAATCTTGCACAGAGAGAGCTGGTATTACCTCTTGCCATGATAAAGTGTCTTCTGTTTTTGTTTTGCTTTGTTTATGTTTTTTGATCTGGTGTAAAAACCACCAGGGTGTGTTACTTTGCATTCTCCTAGCACAACCCAGATTGTTCTCCAGTTTCGGGGGAGCAGATCAAATGCAGCACACAGACCGAGAGATGGGGAAAGGAAGATGGGATGCCTCACTGTATACAATAGGGCTTTCCCTGAAAAGCTTTAAGTAAACCAAATTTTATAAGGTTATTTTATTTTATTTTTTGATGTTCTTTTTTTTATTATTAATAATAAATTCTATTCTGAAATAAGTTCAATCTTACAGGAACAGTTGTAAAAATAGTACAAACCCCATACATAGAACTCCATCATACCCTGACCCCCCTCCCCCGATACCCTGATCCATCACCTTTAAGATCTTTTGATTTGAGTGTTTGGGTTGGGGCTCTCCATGTCGTCTGGTTTTATCATATGCTTTAAGATTTTCTGTTGTTTTTGGCCTCTTGGCATTTGCTTTACTTGATCTTTAATTTGCTAAAATTGCAGTTTGGTGACATACACTTTCTCTAAGTAACCAGCAGATGGCATCCGTGAGTCACTTATTCCCCTCAAGTCAGTTCTCCCCAACTTTGTGTTATGTGGGGATCTGATTCTTTTGGGGTCCAATTGGTGCACTTAATTTGGGTGTGTTGTCGGTGCTGTCTGCCCTCAATGAGGGGCGTGTGCCTGAGCGGTTAGGGAGGAAGGGCAGGTATTAACAATCAAACCTCCCAGGTGTTCCCAGAGATTTAAGGCTGTTCTCTGCTGCTGACACAGAAGTCCTTGGTATTGGCGTAGGTTCCCTGGGATTTCCGAGCGGTTCCCCCCTCCCTGCTGTGCTTTCCCAGGACCCCTGCTGAGGGAGGGATGGCCGTGCCATGTCACAAGTGAGCGCCGGCCTCCAGGGAAGCCCTGGGCCGCCAGACTGTGTAGGGGCGTTCCCAGCCCATTTCAAAGATGGTTGAATGGGACGTGTTAACTTCCCCCTTTCTACACAGCTCCGCTCTCCCAGCTCCGGGACAATCAGCCGTGGGTGTATTCAAGGCCACTGTCCACGGCCGATATTGTGTCGTGTGAGCGGAGCTGCGGGAAAGACTCCCTGTCAGGCTGGGTTTCTTGTCTCGGTTCTGTGCTGTGTGTTCGGCCCTGGGCAGGAACAGCCCTGCCCGCTGGGGAGACGGCCGGGAGACTGAGCTTCTCAGCTCGCTCTGTGCTCAGCCCTGGGCAGGAGCAGCCCCGCCCACTGCGGTGATTGCTGCGAGGCTGGGCCTCTCGACTCGGCTCTGTGCTGTGTGTTCAGCCCTGGGCAGGAGCAACCCTGCCCGCTGGGGTGAAAGCCGCGAGGCTGGGCCTCTCAGCTCGGCTCCGCGCTGCATGCTCGGTCCTGGGCAGGAGGAGCTCCGCCCGCTGGGGTGACAGCTGCGAGGCTGGGTTTCTCCCCTTTGTTTCCCTGGACCCGAGACAATCTGCAGTGGGTGTGGGAAGGGGTATCCTCAACCCCAGACACCGAGGCGTTAGTTCAGACTGCTCCCGTCTTATCTGCAGCTGTTCCCGGGCTTCTCTCTTTAAAAAAAAAAAAAAGAAAAAAAAAAAAAAAAAAGGCCAGCCCAGCGTCTCCCCCCACTGCAGCGTGGCCAATGGATCAGCCTACTCACTCACTCGTTTCAGAATGCAGACTCCTGGTTTCACCAAACGCACGTTCCCTGTGGCTTTAGCAGAACTTGTCCGCCTGGTGCTACTTTGGAAGTGGTGTTCTGGGTCCTTTCTGGTTTTTTATCTAGTGTTTTCCATGGAGGTGTTTTTTTCTCTGTCTCACCTAGTCGCCGTCTTAGGTTCCTCCCCCAGGTTATTTTATTTTAATCTCAGTCATGCCTTCATTCTTTAAAGGGATCCCTTTGTGATGTGGATAATCCTTTTTACCAGTTTTCAACATAATTCTTTTTTAAATCTAGTTACGTCGAATTTTCTTAAATTGAGGCATGTAGTTGGGACTGAGAAAACCAGTCGACACTTACTTTTGCCTTGAAAAGCTACTTCCTCCCAGGAGAGCCAGGCTCTGGAGGCGGATGGATGGAGTTTGTGATCCCAGCACTGCTACCAAACCTTCCTTACCCCTCTGCCTCAGTCTCCTCTGCAGTAAATAAGATACTAGAAATAACTTCTCCAGAGGGTCATAGAGAGGATTAAGTGAGATAATACATTTAAGTGCTTAGACCAGTCCCTGGATTGTATATACAAAGTGCTTAATAAATGCTCACTTCACTGTGTTAATGCTTCAGAATAATCTTTTAGTCCCTTCTAAAGAGAGTAGTGGGTGGTAGTGGTAAAGAATTACCCTGATCCAAGAAGTTTTGTTACTAAGTTAATATGAAGCTCAAATAAGGAGATGAGGAAATATTTTCATCTGGAAGAGGATGATAAAAAAAGCAAAAGAGGAAACTATAATGCCAGCTATGATTATGAAAATGAGACACATATGAGCTGAGGATAATGCAAAGGATTTTAGGGGCCAGCCTGGAATTGACAATTTCTACTCACATCCCATTGGTCAGAACCAGTCACATGGATCCAACCTACCTGCTGGAGGTGCTGGGGAAATAAAGTCACCCTGTGGGCCCTGCAAGAAGCCCCTGGATAGGAGAGCATCCAGGCAGTTTCTGGCACAGCAGGTAATCCTGTGACATATTTCTGCTAGTGCACTTCAGTGTAAAATATTTCTGAAATTCTGTGTAATACCAGGACCAGCAAAGGTCCCAAGGAAATTTGACTTGTTATATTTCTTTCTTGTTTTAGAAATTTGCAGACACCCACTTCTGAATAATTTTATTGTCATGAAATTAGCCAGTAAGCAAGGACTCTGGGTGACAGCATCTTAATAGCCATCCCTGATGGCCAGGTGCCGATTAAAGAGCAGGTTTTTATGCTTCACACACTGCTGCTGATCACTGAAGTACAAAAGGCAAAGAAGTGACAGATCATGATGTACCTTGAAATTAACGTGGGGCAATTTAAGAATAGACTTTTTAATTTTTTTTCCCACTCTAAGAAATATAGTATTTGCACTCAGCCTTTCTGGGAGGGAGGGCAGCTTTCTATGTGTTGTATCACCCACTGAAGAGATTTGCTCAACTGTAGTTTTACTAATAAAACTTAACTTGAGCAGTTCTTTTGACTCACGATTGGCCTCTGCACAGACCGAGCAGTTTATTTGTACCAGCAGACCTGGGAGGGAGAGTTCACAGCTACGTGGACCAACTTGGGGTTAAGCTTCTGAGTAAATACATACCTCATCTGTTGAAAGGTTTCACAGTTCTGTGGATTGATTTCAAATCCCTTTTCTTCTGCCAGAGTTCAGATGTTCAACGTAGTTGTGAAGCAATATGATGTGTTGATCACAGGGCCTCCAGCATCAGCCTGGGTGTGGATCCCAACTCTGCCACATGATCACTGTATGGCCTTGGCCACTTAGCCCCACCTGATCTGCAAAATGGGTTGATAAAGTACTTAGTGTAAAGGTTGCTGTGAATGTTCAAAAATATGATGCACACAAGTTGCTTAGTAAAATACCTGGAAAACAGTATGTGCTAAACAGAACTTTTTATTACAATAATGAATCGTATTATATCTCACTGTGTCCTGTAGCCCAACTGGGAGTTGGCTGTGTGCACAGCCTTTAAATTACTGAGGCCTGGGATTACCTCAGTCTTTCTTGTGCCTTGTAGCATCACAGCGGGCTGCCTTCAACAGAGTAACAGGGCAGAAGCTCAGAGAACATTGATCGAGTGGGTGGGTGGGTAGGTATGGATATTTTGGGAGGGGGAATTATCATGATGTTTGTGTTTATTTTTAAATATTTAAGCAAAGTAAATAGCAAATGTGGCAAACATTAACAGTTGTTAAATCAGGGTGTTGGATGGGTATGGATTTTGTGCCAAGGATTTCTCAGTGGTCCTCCATAGCTGTCATTCTGGTGTCATTTGGCCCCACAGGTGACTGTGAAATGCTCTCAGATGTCATGGTTCCTAGAATGGCCTGTCCAAAAATTTGCCAGAATATGATTAACACCTGGATACTAGTGATACCTTCCAGTGTTTAACCTATATATGGGAGGAATCTCTCTAGGTAGGGGGCAGGAGACAGAAGAACTTTTATAATCATAGCAGATCACTGAACTTAAGGATTATCCAAGCCACTGGATACGGTTTCGTAGATAATTCAGTGTGTGAAAGTGGTTAGCTTTGTTTTGATTATTTGCTATCCTTAACATTTCTAAACTTGATGCCAATTGGTGGCATTCTATGATGCTGGGAGTATGGTAAATTATCATCTCTGATCCACAGAATTTCGTGTTATCTAAATTCCCGGCACTTCTTCTTCCCACTGGCGTAAATGTTCTTTATTCTCAAGAAGTGCTGCCACTGTCACAGCATAGTCACAGCTTGGGTTGACTGTTACCGAGCCTGGCTCTCCAGTGGGATCAGGAGAAGGGAGGATGGGGTGGATGGTTTCTGATGGAGTGAGCCGCCCACAGAGGACAGTAAGCCGCCATCACTCCAGAGAAGCTTTGGCTATGGTGGGGCAGTGGTGCTGGTGGTGAAGTGCACACACAGTGAAAGCATCCCATGGATAGCAGCTGAGGTAGATGGTTTTCATTAACTACAAATAAAAAGTGAACTGTTCATAGATCATGCTGATTCCACCTAGTACACCAGCTCCCTCTCCTAAACTGTGAGTCAAGGACACCACCATCTTCACCAACTCTCCCCTGTATTCTCCATCACATTGGTTACCAACTCTTGTCAAATGTTCTACTAAAATAGCTCTGGACATTTCTGTATTTTAATGAAAGGTAATAAAGTATGTGGACTGTCACACAGAAATACATGTATAAATATTAATTTATAAGAAATAATTTGTAACTGAATATAAAAGAATAGGTATATCCACTCTTATGACTATAAAGGCTAAAACACATCTTATGGGAGATTAGAGCAACATGGAATTAAGTAAATGACTTCATGTTAACTAATTTTTTTCTGTAACTTTTTTTTATCTTTCTATTTAAAAAAAAAAAACAAAACAAAACAGAAAAAACAGCCGTGACCAAAAAAAAAACGTTTCCTTGTCAATTCCTCCCTTTTCTTTTCCAGGGCTTTTATAGGTCTCTGTCTTCTGGCATCAAGAATAACGCAACAGTATCTCTGACTGCTTTCTCTTCATTCTAGGTCATTCTATTCCTGCTGCTCTTTCCCACCTTGGTTCTTTACTTATGTGTCTCTTAAAAAATGCTCTGCAAATTTACCTTTTTATGTTATTTTATTGGTTACTAACAATTTTTATTTTTATTTTTGGCAGAAAAGAGCAAGTTAGTACCCTGTATGAAAACATCAACCTCGTGGAGTTGAGACTCATTCAGCCATATGAACACGTTATAACGAACTGTATCTGTGAGATCAAACTTCAGAGCCCGGAAATGGAAAACCTGGCCATTGCCGTGAAGAGGTATGGAAGTCATCCTTTCTAGGTGGTCCTTTAACTTGCTCTCTGACCCGTGTGGCAAATGGACTGAGCTGCGTTATCACCTTATGATAGCGCTGAGAGGGGAAGTTGATCAGGCGGTAACTTGTGGGGTCAGCCAACGGTCAGTCAGTAGATCTCTGTGATCCCATTATATCAACTATTCTAGGCCAGTAATTAGATATGTAACAATTTGAAGACATTTTCAAAAAAATCTTACATCGAGGTAATTGAACTACAGGAAATGGTCTGTCCCGAGAGGTGGGCGTAACTCCCTTTGAAGACTGGCTTTGTCGCCTATAGGTGTGTGACCCTGGGAAGGTTATTGCATTTCCCTGAGCCTCAGCTTTTGCATTTGCAAAAGGAGGATGACAATATTCATCTCCACACAGGTGGAGCAAGGCTTCTTTCCCTCTTTCTAGCCCTGCTCACCTGACCCTCCCACCTGAGCTAAAGCCAAAAACCTGTTACACCCTTACTATATAATACAGTAATTTTATCTAAGCTATAACTGGCTTACAGAGGATGGCTTACTGGTTTTAACAGCAACCCCATGTGGTAGCAGCATTTACATTGTTGCATTACCAAGTGTCAGCCTCTTTTCCCCAGCAGGACCAAACTATTGGGAAAGAGAGGGTGCTTTGTCTGTCGCACATCCTGGGCGCTGTGCTGCACAGACGCTTCTCACTGCCACGTGCTTCTCCCCACTCCCAGCTGCTGTGCACCCCACCCCGCTGGTGTCTGGAACTTATAAATACACCCCTTTGATGGGTGCTGCCCTTACTGCATTGGGGGCTGGGGAGGTCGGTGCTGCAGTTTCCACTTTCTTTCAGCTCCTCTCTCTATTCTCCCCCTCAGCAAGAAGATGAAGCTGTCATAGTTGACCCTTTGAAGTCACTGAAGGGAATAAAAATGGAGAAGGGAAAATGTAGGCATGCAAGAGTTAAACTTCTCATGGGGGGTTTCTTCTGATTTCAGTTCCTGACCTCATTTGCCTTCTAGGGGTCTGCATTAGGGTAATAAAAGGTGGTCATTAGATCTCCAAATGTTGGAGAATATTCTGGAGTAAGGACCTGAACCCCAGAGTTGGCTTCCCTTAAGGGGTGACTGGCAGGCACACACGTGGATTCTTCAGATTGTCCAGTGAATTTCTATTAAAACACACACAGGTACACACAGACCCACACAATGGTATGTGGACACACACATACACACAGCTTCTAAGGACAGTTCCATGTAAACCCAAAGGGAATAAGGGAGCAGTGTCCTTTATGTTCTCATCACTACCTCTCTCCCCATGGATTAGCACGTCGCCTTAGGATGAGCTGTGCTGGTGTCTTCTCCCTGAACGCCTTCTCCTTTCAAAGCCTGTGCTCTCTGGCTGGGATCTGGAGCCTGGCTCCATTCTGAGCCAGCAGTTTCTATTTGCCCCTCTCCTCTTAGCTGTTGAAGACCTCACTTATATGTTTAAATGCTGACCTGTGATCATTCCCTTACATTCTTAGCCAAGGAACATCCTCAGCCCCGTGTATGGTTAGGAGATGGTGGAAGAGCTGCTTCTGTCTTCTCTTTGTTTGTGGGGCCCCGGGCCAGGTTATCGTGCACAGTTCCAACATGCCAAGAGTTAGGAATTGCCAGGGCAAACGCTGTTCATGGGCTCCCTGATTTACAACCGAAAAAAAAAACAAAGACAGAAAAAACAGAAAAGAAACAAGAGTTGCTGAGAAATGAGAATGGCAGGGAGAACACATTCAGGAGAGGTCCCAGATATTTTGGGGACTGGGTGTTTAGAAGGACTGGCTTGAAAAAGTGGTCATAACAAACAAGAAGGAACTTCTGGCTTAGCTTTTTACTGTCCCAGATTTGACAAAAAAAAAATGCTGTGGAGATATGTAATTTCTGTAGCAGGAACTTAGAAACAGAAACAAGCTGTCTTTCCAAACGTGGTTAACATAACCTGAGGAAGTCTGTGTGTGAGGGGAAAATAAATAGGAGTAGAAAACAGTGAGAAGCTATTCAAAAATTTACTTTGGGGTCTTCCCCACTTTCCAACACTAGTTTGGAGTTTTATGTAGAAATTAAACTAATACATGAACAAATTGTGTTGTGAGGGAGCAAATAAGTTAAAAGCAGGTTGGGTGGTGTAGCAGAAGCTCCTCAAACAGGAAGATGGGGGCCTATTTTTACATTTAAGCTCTGCTCTCTACCATTTATTAATAAAATGTCATTGGTCCAGGTGAATTGGCTCTCGAGAACTCATGGTTTCTGCTTTCATGTAGCTTGTAATCTATTTGGGTGGGCAAGGCATATGCATATGACAAGCTAAATAATTAGATATGAAGCTGAAAGAAAACAATTCTGTTTTTTTTCTTTTTTAGGGTTTAATCTGAAACTCCAAATGCTGTAAAGTGACACACAACTCCATACTAGACAACTGCAAAATAAAATCATCCTTGACCCCTTCTCACCTAAATATTTCCATTTCTAACTTTCTAGCAAATCAGAATGTTCTGTCTCTACAGAGAGAGATTTAATTCAGTTACTAAAAGAAACAGAAGTTTTCTAGAAAGCAACCTTATCTTTAAGGGGACAAAGAGAAATAAGTATTGTTTAGAGCTCTTCTTCCCTTTTAATTTTAGCATATAGCATTGAAGTTTTATATAATACAATATCAAAATTATATTTAAACTATTTTTTTGCTACGGGTTTTTTTTTTTTAAATTAAATTCAGTTTTATTGAAATACATTCACACACCATACAATCATCCATGGTATACAATCCGCTGTCCACAGTATGATCACATAGTTATGCGTTCGTCACCACAATCTATCTCTGAATATTTTCTTTACATCAGAAAGAACCAGAACAAGAATAAAAAATAAAAGTGAAAAAAGAACACCCAAATCATCCCCCCCATCCCACCCCATTTGTCCTTTAGTTTTCATCCCCATTTCTCTACTCATCCATACACTAGACAAAGGGGGTGTGATCCACAAGGTCTACACAATCACACTGTCACCCCTTATAATCTACATTACTATATAATTGTCTTCAGGAGTCCAGACTGCTGGGTTGGAGTTTGGTAGTTCCAGGTATTTCCTTCTAGTTACTCCAATGCATTAAAACCAAAGACATGTTATCTATATAGTGCATAAGAATGTTCACCAGAGTGACCTCTCAACTCCATTTGAAATCTCTCAGCCACTGAAACTATTTCATCTCATTCTGCATTCCCCTTTTGGTCAAGAAGATATTCTCAGTCCCACGATGCCAGGTCCACATTCATCCCCAGGAATCGTATTCTGCATTACCAGGGAGATTTACAACCCTGGGAGTCGGGTCCCACATGGGGGGAGGGCAGCGAGTTCACCTGTTGAGATGGCTCAGTTAGAGAGAGAGAAGGCCACATCTGAGCAACAAAGAGGTACTCGGGGAGACACTGAGGCACAATTATATGCAAGTTTAGACTCTCCTTTGCAGTAGCAAGCTTCATAAGAGCAAGTCCCATGATCGAGGGCTCAGCACATCAAATCGCCAGTCCCAATGTTTGTGACAACATCAACACCAGTCCAGGTGAGGATGTCCAACACATCCGCACCTTCCCCCAGATCCTCGGGGCTGGGGAGGGGGAGGCTGTAAATATGTTTTTTATTATCTGCCCAAATTACTCTGGGATGTGTCACTATTTCACTCCAGCCTACACTAACCTATCATATCTCACTTTCTATTCAAAGTTCCATGGAATTGTGGTGTTTGAACAAATCGACTGTAGAGTTGTACCGTTTAGAAAATTCAGATCCTGTACCAAATAGATATCTATTCCCTTGGTCTCATATGGAAGTTCAAGTTTTAAAACACAATCAGTTTCAACCTTTACCCTTTGGCCTGGCTTGCCCTGGTCTTAACCAGACCTGCTTCATTCATATCACTAATTCAAGTCTGGGCTCTTTTTCAGCTTTTTTTTTCTTTCTTTGAACAGTGGCTGTATGCACTAATACTGACATTCATATCTGCCGAGCTCTAGCTCTGAGTTTCAGGTGTCTCAGAGATATGCATTGTTCCAGAGACCAATCAGGTTATATGCTAGGGGATCAGCATCTCAAAGTTTAGAGACAGGCATTACAATTCAGGGATAGAGTTAACTGCTGTAAGAGCTTACAATCTAGGGACTATTACAATAATTATGTCCACGTTAGGCTATGTTCTAAGATTCAATTCTGAGTTTACACATTGTAGTTAGTCCATATTGGTGAGGCATTAAAGTGTTTGCCTTTATTTCTGGTGTACTTCACTCAAATACTGTGTACAGGACCCATTCACCTCGTGTGTCTCACAGCTTCACTCCTTCTTGTAGTTGCTCAATGTTCCACTGTATGTGTACACCACAGTACACTATTCCATTCTTAAGTCAATGTACCCTTAGGTCATCTGCACCCTTTGTAAATCATGATTACTGCCTCCATGAACACCAGTTTGCAAATGTTCATTCATGTCTCTGCTCTCAGATCTTCAAATGACATACCCCATAATGAGGATGCAGGACCTTTTGGTCTCCACATACTTAACTTTTTGTGGAACAACCACACTGACCTTCAGAAAGGCTACACCATTCTACCTGCTCATCAACAGGTAGATAGGTACATCCTTCTCACCATGTTTTCTCCCAACACTTTTACTCCTATTACGGGGTTCTTTTACATCCAGTGTGTAGCTCTGTCATGGCAGCAAATAGGATTTTTGCAATTTACTGAGCTTCCCAATGATTCGATATCTTCACCTATTCTTTGCTACAATCTAATTTAACATAATTTTATCTAATTTCATTTGTTTAATGTCTAGTTTTAACATAACTTTGCACTGAAATGGACAAATTACCAATTTCATTTTATCATGTGAAATGACTAGGGGATGTTATTTTGAATATTGCATCTCCTCATGTATATAATATGGGGCTTGAAATAGATGAGTTCTGAGTTTCCTCTTCATCTGACAAGTCTGAGAGTATAACGCGAAGGCACATGTCCTTTGGATTTCAGAGCCCAGGACAAGGCAGCCATGCAGCTGAGTGAGCTGGAAGAGGAAATGGATCAGAGGATTCAGGCAGCAGAACACAGGACACGGAAAGAAGTGAGTTTCTGGGATTGGCTCTTTCGTGGTACAAATGTTTATGAGGTACCTTTTCTATACTGGGCACTCCTCTAGGTGTCGGGGCAGGAGGAACAAGTCTGTTTTAGTGGTTGTCTCTTGGGGAATTAGGATAGAGAGAGAAAGACAGATAATAAACGGGTGATAAATAAAGTAGTTAATTTCAGACAGCAGCGGTGCCGTGAAGACAGTAAAGCAGCGTGTGTCATTCACCCTGGCGGAGTAGAGGCTGCTCTAGGCTGGGGGTCAGAGGTCACATTGAAGAGGTGACATGAGAGCTGGGGCCTGCAGGAAGCAGAGCCAGCCTGCATTAGAGAAGATGGCTTGACTTGAACACACCACTCTCTCATTGCCAGTGCCCACCACCAACTTTAAATCTAGATTACAGTGGAATTAAAATCCTATCTTTGAACATTGGAATTTTATTATGAAACACACCTTTTCTTCATATTGTAGGAACTCTTTAAAGCTGAAAATTGGATGCGGCCTCAGTGATTTCCACTGAAGAAACAACTTCTTCTTTCCTTGTAAAATATCTGTAGGTGATTAATGTTTACTGTAAGCAGAAAATAGACATATTTCTTCGAGTAGTTGAAGGTTAGGTTAAACATTCCATTTTTGTCTGTTCATTTGTCCCATTAACTCTGAGAGACAGAATAGATCAGAAATGCCTGAGCATTGACATTTAATAGACCTCAGGTTGAATCCTTGCTCAGTCCTTCCCTAGTTTAGATGGCACTTGAGAAATAGCCTCACCTCTGAGCCTTTTTTGTCCCATCTTTAAAATGGGATCATGCCATGTTTTAGTTTCCTGGCTGCTAAAACAAATATACAATGGACTCACTTAACAACAGGGTTTAATTGGCTTGTGGTTTCAGAGGCTAGAAGGCTTGCTTCTTCCCCCGGTTGGTATCTTTTGGCTGGCAATCTTTGGGGTTCTTTGGCTTTTCCGTCACGTGGCAATGCACGTGTCGGCATCTTCTCCTTTCTCTTTCCGGTTCCCTCAAGTTCCGTCTTCTGGCCGCTCCCCATGACTTCTCTCCCCATCTGACTTCCACTCTGCTTATGAAGGACTACATAATCTGGATTAAAATTCTCCCTGATTCAGTGGGGCCATGCCCTAACTGAAGCAACATCATGAAGAGCTCCCATTTACAGTGGGTTCACACCCACTGGAACGCAGACCAGAACCAAGAACACGTCCCCACTGGGGTTTACAGTTCAGTTCCCTCCTTCCGCCTGCCTGCTTTAAAGGAGGCTGGAGTGTGATCCTCTGTAGCAGGGGCCTAGCTCCATGCCCGAGAAGGGGTGGGCGTGCTGTGCCCGCTTCTTTCTCTTTCCCTGTGTGTTCTCGACTTCTTTCAGATGCTTTACCTGAAACTGCTTTACCACATGTTCTGGTTTGCCAATGCTACCGTTACACAAAATACCAGTAATGGATTGGCTGTTACAAAGGGAATTTATTTGGTCACAAATTTACAATCTGAAGTCCATGAAAATGTCCAAATCTAAGACATCAACATGAGTACACCTTCCCCGAAGTTAGGCCAATGGCATCTGGAAAACCTCTGTTAGCTGGGAAGGCACATGGCTGGCATCTGCTGATCCTGGGTTGTGTTCCACTCCTCACTCAGCATTCCTCAAAATGCTGCTCTTGGGGCGTTTTTTCCTCTCTTAGCTTCTCTGGAGCAGACGCTGGGCTAGCATCTCCCAAGTGTCAGCAAAAGACTGCTTTCGGCGGCCGTCTCCAAAATGTCTCTCTCAGCTCTCAAAAAGTCACTTTCAGCTGCTCTGAGGTCCTTTTGTTTGTGAGTTCTTTTATAGGATGTCAACCAAGACCCACCCTGAATGGGCGGGGCCATATCTCCACGGAAATAATCTAATCAAAGTTATTACCCACAGTTGGGTGGGTCACATCTCCATGGAAACATCCAGTCAAGAGTTCACACCCTCATCAAAAAGATTAATCAATCTGCCCCCACAAGATTGCAGCAAGTGATATGGCTTTTTCTGGGGGACATAATATATATACAAACCGGCACACCACACGTATGCCCCTGGGTCTCTTTGCTATCCTTTACCTCTTAATAACAAGTTTAATAACAATTTGGAAGTCAACTCAATGGTATAATTGGTTCCAGATTCATGATCCAGTTTAATGCAATAGATATCCCACTCTTCTGTCAGGACCTTCTTTTTGTGGTCTCAACACGGTGAAATCATTTTTCGCGCCTCTTTTCTCTCCATCCACTGTATTCAATCTGTTCATTCATTCATTAAGGAAACACTTACCTAAAGCACATGTGTTAGCCTGACTTCGAATCTCGTTGCTTCTTTTGGCTAAATATCTTCCGGATCTGTTGTTGGTGATGGGGACGTTATGATGGCCCTCACTCCCATCTCACCCTTATAACTTTGTGTTTTGTTTGTTATAATGTCCTCCTGGCTGGTTTCCTTGGCTCTAGTCCAGTGGTGGTAAATCCGTGGCACCTGCACCATCACTTCCTTCCATAGCCATGGCAGACATGGCTTGGCTGGTCACTCGCTGCCTTCTTTCTTCTGGACATGGATGTGGGCTCAGCCCTGGCAGGGTCTTCCAGCCCCATCCTAGTCTCTACCCGACACCGTCTAAACACGGTCTCTCTGTTATAACCCGTCCAGGCTAACTGAAGATTTTCTAGAACTTTCCTCCAGTTGGCATGGCTTGCCTCAGCCCCCAATTTGTTCTTTACTCCAGAGCTCCACCCCAGTGGCATAGAAGCTCATTGCCGTGCTTTGGCTCCAGTGGTTTTCTTTGCTTTGATGATTGTCACCCCTTTCCTTTACGCTTCCCTAAAATCTGCAAAACGTAGGAAAAGGCTCACTTTCTCCTCATCTTCTAGCACATTCACATATCCAAATAAAGACACTAATACTATTTCTATGACATCAATCAAACCTCTACCTGTGCTTACAAATCAGGTAAAAGCATTAAAATGGATTTAGTTAACTCAATTACCAAATTCCCCACCACAACTTCCAGTCTGCATGTAAAAAGGGCTGCTTTATCAAAACAAGGCCCAGGCATGGAAATTCTAGTCCAGGGTGGCCTTAGGTAAAATGCACCATCTACTCATATCCTTGGTTTGTGCTACACTGGTTTGGATTCATTTATCACATGCGACTTTGTAACTGATCGTGGATATGTTGTGTGTTTTACCATCCTCGCAGCCAGAAATGACAACTCATGTTTCTAGGGTATTTTCTATCCAGTTCTCATACAGGGCCTTATGTACAACAAATGTAAGAAAAATGTTGGCTGATGAAACCAACTGGGTTTTCAACTCTCCTTATTATCTGAAAAATAGACTATTTTAATTTTTTTTCTGTGTATTGTTCTATGCATTCATAAATTGAGATCATGTAAACCCAGAGTTTCAAGTGGGAAATCGGAGTTTACTAGATAAGATAATTTCAAAAAGCACAACCGCTTTGAGCCCACCCTGGGTGGGTACAGTGAGCTCTTTTACCATACAGAGTCATCATCAATTTACTTACTGGCAGGATATAGACAAGACTCCGCCGAGTATCCATTTTAGATTTCTCACATATCAACTCAAATCTGTTTGCTCATCTGTAAAATGAGGCACTCTAATTTTAAGGTTCAGAACAAGAGACTTTAAAAAGCAACAAAACAGTAAACTAAATTCAAAGCACTTAATATACAACATGGTTTTCAAAACAACTGTGAGCAAACAAACAAAAAAAGCTATCATTATTCTCATTTTACAAAGGAGGAAAATAAACCTCAAAATCCAAGTTACAGCTGGGAAAATTGACCCACAATGAGACAATCAGACATATTACAGTAAAATTATTGGAATTTAAAGGGAAAAATATGGGTGTCCAGGAGAAAAGACAAAGTTCCCCTGAGGGAAAGAAATGAGCCTAGCATCAGACTTTCTGACACCAAGACTTTAGGAAAGAGGACAATGGAGTAACATATTTAAGATACTCAAATAAAGAAAACATGTACCAAAGACTTTATATCCAGCTGAACTGACCTTCATGTACAATCTGAACAAACTTATTGATTTGCAAGAACTCAGGGTATATAGTTGTCATAAGCTCTTCCTCAGAAATATACCAGGTAACTAGCTTTAGAAAACCAAAATGACAGAAGAGACACCAATATAAGGAGGGATGACGAGCATTATAGATGTACATGAGGATTAAAACTAAGTGATCTTATAAAGGATACAGGAAAGTATGTACTGTCTACATGCTCTGACATCATAGAAAGAGTATGATGGGAAAAGTATATGAAAAACATATTAAGCTTGTTAATTTTCTTATAGATATTATCTGGAAGTAAAAAGATAATACTTCAAGTCAGATGATGGGGAAGAGAGGAGGAGGGGCAAGAAGAGGTTAATGTTAAATTTCACTATTGCACACAGCAGGGAATCTATACACTAGAAACACACACACACACACACACACACACACAAAAGGCAAAAGTGGCAAAAATAAAAGTGGTATTATTTAAAAGTAACCATTAGAACAACAATACAAACCTTCCTAAATACCAGAAGATGGAAAAGATGGACAAAATATATGTATATCACAAAGCCATAAGCCAGCTTAGCGGGTACAGAATGTGTTTCGGGTGATGAAAGTTTTGCTAACAAGTGGTGGTGATGGGAGTACAACATTGTGAATGTTAATTAATGCCACTACAATGTACATTTAAAAACGGTTAAAATGGCAGATATTATAATATATGTGATACCACAATAAAAATAAATGAATTGAGGCCAAACATAGATTTTATCAAGTAATGTAAATGGGCTTAACTGGCTTATTAAATAAAAGGGTTTTCATGTGAAAGCAAAAGTCAAGTGACTAACTCAAGAGGCATATAATTTCAGAGTTGTGACAAATCTCAGCTCTTCCTGGCTCCTAGCTGTTTACAGAAGAGATGAAAGAGATGACCTATAAAGCCAGGAAAACTCTACCAAATGTACTTTAATGAAAATCTCCATCATTAAAAAATAATTATTAAATAAAACCCTGGACAGTTGAATAAAAAATTTTTTTAAAGCATAGCCATAGCCAGGTATGAGTTCTTAAGAAAACTAGTGTTACTCATGGGATTCTTTCATTTAACTCATTCAACAAATATTTACTGAGAGTGTGCATGCGATTGGGTCCTTTTCTAAGTGTCGGGGATACGAGGCTTGGATATCACTTTTCCTGTGTGCAGAGACCCAGATATATAAATGAAGTGCATGTTGGCTGAGCACTTCCCTACGTGCTAGTATTGGCTTCCTAAAATAGAAGATTAATGGAAACAATGACAGGCTTAAACTGCACTGACACCACTAGGCACTACTAAAATAATGCATCTTAGTGCCATATGATGCCAGGCACAAAACAGCAGCTCATTAAAATGCCTGGGATGGGAATGACTGTCCAATAAAGCATTCTGTCACAGGAATATAGCTAGCGTTTCCTATAAAAGTAACTAAAAAGCCACAGAATTCTTCTCTCCCTGCCTCTCTTATCCAGCAGAACTCTTTTGCTTTATATTAAAACGGTTTTAATCTTTCATGACATAGAAAGTTTATGGCCGCAGGAATAAGACCTGCTAGAATTAACAGTGTAATTATCTGCACTCTTCCAAGTGTTTTCAAAATACATTCCGGTTGGGATTGCCCTAATTAAGAAACAGGCACTTTATGCTGGTGGTCTAGAGCTGTCAACAATATGGGTTAAAAGGAATTTTAAAATCTTTGCCCAAAGCATTTTTTCTATAGCAATTATTTGAAGTGTTCATACCTCAATCTAGTTTCACAAAGGATTTGATGCAGTCTCAACATCCTCCCAGTATACCGCTGACTTTTGACTCTACTTTAAAGTGACATTTATATGAGCTGAAACATGTAAAGCACTGAGAACACTGCATGACACATGGCAAGCATGAGCTACTATTGTATTAATAGTACCATTCAAACATTCTTTTTAAAAGTTGTGAATAAGTGCGTGAGGCAAAGTGGATGACTATATTTTAATTTTCCCTGCTATTCTAGTTGAAAATGGGGAGGAATTTTGGTACATGTAGAATTCTCAGAACATTTTTAGGACATTGTGGATTCTTAAAAAAATAAATCTACAGAACAGATGAAAATTTAATGGCATAAAATTAAACAGATCAGACTTCCTTCCTAACGGTACCCAAAACACATTTTCTCAGCAATGCTTCCTGGATCCAGTTTTAAAAATGGCCAAAGAAGGGGCAGGGTGGGGAGTCAGGATCTCAAGAAACCCAATCTAACTTAAGACCTGGGTATAGAGAATTTAATAAATTATGTACCTGTTAGGGATTTACAGGGGGAAAAAGGCGGGGATTGATAGGGGGAAAAAAAAACAGAGACCCACAAATAAGATGGAAATACTCAACCAAGCTCCAAATGTTTCAGTGATAAAATAACAAATTGCATGTTAACAGCACTGTAATTGCTCCTTTTGTTTGGTTTCTTTGTAATTACTTTAATAAATTACTCTGCCTTCCTCCCATCACTCAAGTAGGTTGTCATCCACAGGCACAATCAGTACAGATTGGGTACAATGGTGCTCACTGATAGGGAGGGGGAATGCTGGTGCCTCCAGAGCTGTGACTCATTAGAATCCATAAAGCTTTTCTATGGAAATCAAGTATCAATGAAGCTATTGCAAGAGATTATGGCTACATAAATGCAGACCAGTTATGAATTCTCACAGGGCAACAGCACTCTCAAAAAGAGGCAAAGGCACCAATGCCTGGGAAACCACTTGATATAAGTGTTCGTCAGCTGCGTAAGAGCCGCTGCCCGAGCCTACTATTTTGCTAAAAGCCGGATAATTCCTAGCAAGTAAAGGGATTCTTGGTTCAGCACTCCCTGAACTCATCATGTGCCATTCTGCTAGGTGTTGTGGGCTGAAGGTCCCAGACTGTCGACCCTAACAAAGTTTCCATCAGCCCTTCTGGGTTCAAGAAAGAACCAAGTAATTTTTCCTAGTCTCAAATATCAGTTTCCAGAAAACATAAACTGAATATAAAATAGACCTCTGTCACAAAAGACAAACAGAGCAATAAACCACTTTGTTAAAAGAGTTTGAAATCTGTACCTGGCTTTGTAATTTTGAATATTTCAATATTAGAATTATTATTAAAGTATTCTCTTACAAGAAATAAAATTTTAAAAGGTACAATAAGTGGTACTAATTGCATAAGCCAAGCTAGGTTTTACGTACTATTTTAAAAAGTCTTCTATGGATTATTATTCAAACCAAGATCATCACAGATTGCAGTTCAGAGTCAAGTTTGTGGAAAGAACAAACAAAATAAATGTAGAATGAAAATGTTCCAGAACTTAGGAAGGAATTTATCACAAAGAAAATAGTTTCATTATTTTTTCCAAAAGGCTCAGAAAATAGAATTTAACATCTGACCCCAATTCAAATGGCCGCTGTATACTATGAAGTCCACATTTTCACAACCTTCTTTCTAGATTTTTACATCTCACTCTTGTTATATCAAGGAAAATCTCACCCAATTAAAAACAATTTTATGCTCTCAAGAGTATTGTTTTTTGGGTCCTGGCAGGAAAGAATAATTCAGGTCAATCTTAAAGGAGGCTATTGCTGGAAACCGTTTGCACGTGGTGTTCGTTATGACCGATCATAGCAGAGGTCATGTGATCTCACCCTGGCCAAGACTACTCGCTACAAGACTAATGCACATAAAGGATCGCTTGTTAATATCAGCCAACCTTAGAACTGTTGAATTTTCAATGTTTTGAAGGTTAGCCAATGAATACTTCTGATATCATCATTTATACTTACTGATGACTAAAAATGGCTACTTTATGCTTTGTTTTCTGCGTATTATCAGATATACTAGAAAGGATCTGAAAAATGGAATTTTCGTATTCTAATGGAACCATACCTCATTTGTATATTTCCTCAAATATACTGCCATAAAATATTATCGTACAACATATTCTAATCCCCGGAACAGTGACAAAAGAATTATTAAAACTCATGAAAAACTGGTGTATTATTCCTCCATATTTGAGTGTGATGTGATGCATAATTCGTTTATCTTTGGATCAATTCAAGATAAAAGCAGAAAAAAAAAGAAAAAGAAATGTGGTGCATTCCAAAACCAATACCCATTTGGTAAAATCCATTAACGTTATTTTTAAAAATACACAGGATACAATTCACTGTTCCAATTACCATTGTTTTACCTCCCCCTGGCAGAGCTTGTGGATCCACTCATCCTAATTGTTCTTTGTGGAGTCGTTCAGGACCCCCTGCGGCAAAAATTATTCAAACTAAATAAAGAGAATTGAAATATTTAAAAAGGAAGAATATCAGAATGTAAGGAGAAAATACCTGAGGGCCAGAAGCAGAAGAGAGGTGAGTTTTGTAATTCAAAATGAAGAGAACAAGAAACGGTATAAGAGTTCAGTTACACCAGTGCAAAAAAGGGCTAACATATAAAGATAAGATAAAATGGAGATAAAAGTCAGAAAAGATACAAGAAGATGCATAAGAGAGAATTCTGCATCTTCAGCAAGTTAAGAAATGAGAACCTGTAAGGGAGCAGAGAAAAACAGTACAGCTGTCCGGTGGGAGAGAGTAGCCCCAAGAAGAGGGTGGAAGCAGCCAGGAACCTAAAATAAAGGAAAGGCATGGAAAGCATTTTAAATTCCTTATCTGGGTGGTATATCTCACTCACTCAATTTATTTATTTCATTATTTGTTATTTTAACACACAGCAGAGCACAGGGTAAGTTTGTTCTGCTGTCCCTTCCTCGCTGAAAAACTCCACTAGTATTCCAAGTTATAACAGGCTGTTCCTACCCCTGAGCACCTTCAAGATTTTCTTTGAGGGGGAAAATAAATATCTGCTGTAAGATTATATTCATTACATATAATTCCTTGCCCAGTGCCCATTTTTAGATTCTGGCCATGCACCGGACTGTTTGTTTTCCTTTCTGACGCAGGTCAGAAGGTTTTCTGTTTTCCATTTCCCACAAGTCGGTAAAAATGGCATCCTCTTATCAGAGAAAAAATGCTATAGCCCTAGAGTTAAATATAGACTAGTTAACCAAATTAACTCATCTAGGCTGAATCCTGAGAGAGGCCTGAAAATGGAGACAAGAGATTGGGGGGACAGGAGTCTCGAGGAAGGGCAGTGTGTTTGGAGGAGGAATGGGTAGGGACAAAGAAAATAAAGTAGGCAAATAAAGGCAATAGCTAGATTTAAAATGAACACCTGCAACAAATGAATAAAAGCAGAAAAGATCATAGCTTTATTCTAATATAGTAGAAAAATTATAGTGGATGCATAAAAAAGAAAAATGGAATAATTTCCTTCTACTTGTGGTATGCAGATATTTTAGAAAAAAAACTTATTAGACTAAAGAATAACTACCTAGATTCCTACAAATGACAGGTTCAAATCCTAGCTAAAGGTTAACATATGACCGCTGCATACTAATTACCACCCAGAGATCACTCTGTATTTTGGAACATTCGGGCAATCAGGGGACACAACTCAACTCCCAGCTGCAGGAAGTCTTCCCTGCCTTCCAGAACATCGTTCTAATGCCCTTTGTCGTGGATTTCTCTCCCTTTAACCTCACCCTTGAAAATACTGCACGCTTAGCCTCAGCTTACTCCAACCTCTCTCTTATAGGTGTGGCAGAGGCAAACAGTGGTCCCAGGGGCCGAGAAGCGCTTCTTAAGGCCAGGAGACAGATTTAAGACACTGTAGTAGCTGGTAATTAGTATTCACTGAGAGGACTCTGAAACTCCCCTTCATTTTGTCCTCCCCACTTCCACCCTCAAAGCAAGTCAGCATTAAACTTCATTCCTTGAAAGGAAGTTCTGAATAGTGGTTCTGACTACTTCATTTTCAGGCCCTCTTCAAGACTGCTGCCCAAACTTTCAAAGTCAGCCAGCCATTCGTCTTCCCTGTGAGATCTAACACAACAGCCTTTGTCAAGTAGAAGAGGTTCAGTGAAGAATTTCCATTCTCTTGAACATAAAATCCTCAGGGTCCCCTTCACTCTTCTCATTCTCAGAAGACATGGTGGTCACATCATTCTCAGAAGCCACGGGTGCAAAAGATACAGTTACTTTCCGGTTCAATGCAGTAATGACGCTGCCTAGCAATCTACAAAGATAATAGCTTCCCCTTCTTTTTTTGTGTGCATGCCACACTGAGTTTGGGAGAGTCTTATTTTCGGCTTAAAAAATCATAGGTAGAGACATTTCTTTGAAATACTAAGCAAACCATAATTCTTTTTCCTTCTTGGGATATTTTATGATCTCACTGGTCACCTCACAAGCATTTCAAAAACACCTAAACCACGAGGGTTTAAACAAACAAGGCGAGTTACTAGAGCAGGCTGAGGTATGCTCAGAAAAATCAAGACTGTTCAAAATGAAAACTTTTTCCATTACTCTTTAACTGAAGTACATACATCCCTTTTCTTTAAAAAAAAGAAGGGCTGAGGGTCCATTTTTCACACCCCAAATGTCTAGCTACAAACTATTATAGTCCCAGGTTGGTTCTTTTTCCCATTCTCTTCGCAGATGCCCTGCGCTATCCTCAAGTGCACTCTGCAACTTTGGTATCATCTTCATTATGATGGGCTTTGTGCATATTCTCAGACGCTGCCATGCCCATACTAAAGCAACACATCACAGAAGTTGGCAGCAAGGCTATCAGCAAGAATTTGGCTTCAGAATGAGGAATGATGCATCATACATTGTAGCAGAAGAAAAACAACACACTGCTATTTAAATCCCTCGGTGCTATAAAAATCGAACAAACAAAAAACCCCAGTAAAATATAATTAAGCAAAAACAACAACAAAAAGCATATCTGCTGTAACATTTGTAAAGACATTATTCACTTATTTTTAAGAGTTTTCAACAAAAGTCACTTAGGAAACAACAGGTGACTTACCTGACTTCATAATATTTACTACACCGACAAATCAAGTTTTCACTTAATACAGTTTCAGGGGAAAATAGGCAGTCTCAACTTCTGCGAAGCAACATACTGAAATTCTGAATTTAGGAAAACAAATTTCTCATTTGCTTTACAGTAAATAAAATCCCTCCCAGTGTTTCAAAACTAATACACTTATTTCATCTTCTGTCTCCATTTTGAGATGGCTCTGAAGTCGAGGTGAGTGAGTGTGCTACAGTTTGTGCTACAACCACATACAGAAACCTAAGATTGGGTGATTTATTCTGAACACAGTTTTTCTTTTTTCAGAGATCCTTTAACCCTGCAATAAGAAATAATACTGGTCTAATACAATAATGGAATCCACTTAAGTCCTATTGCTTTATTTAACAAGCACGAAACAAATGTCCATCCCAGGTCATTCTTATTTCATGAAAACACAGTATGTTGAAAATTATTAGGATTATCAGCCCATATTCCTATAGCACTATCCATATAAATTATATCTACGGTTTACTGTACATTTCCTGAAAACTTTATAGAAAGCTGCTACTCTATAGCGGTCAAGTACTCAGAGGCAAAAGAGATCTGTCACCAACTCCATCCCGTGCTATTTTTCAGGACCCTACCTTTTCAAACACCTCTTCGTTCTCCCTTCGTTTCCGTTTTCTGTGGTCTCCGGTTCACTCGAATCCATTTCGTGACCTGAAGTTCAAAAACCATAGCGCATTTTAAGCAGGACGCGGGTCCGAGGGCCGCCCCTCGGCGAGAGAAAGAAACGGTCAACCGCTCGCGACGCAAACGTCCGCGGCTTCACCTGGAGAAGCCACAGGCACCTTTCGCGGCTCGCCCGGCCGCCTCCGCGCAACGGACTCCCGGGGCACCCGGAGTACGCGCGGCCCCCAGACCCCCCACGCTCCGGGCTGCGGCGCGCTGAGGCCGTGACCTTCGTCCCCGGGGTGCGCGCCGGGAGCCCCCCAACAAGGGGCCATCTTCCCGAGCCTGTCGCGCGCCGACGCCGGGGGCTGCGCAGCAGGGACGCGGCGCGGGACCCACCGCCCCGGGCAGGAAGGGGAGCGCAGGAACCGCGCCGCCCGACCGGCCGCCACTCACCTCGGCGCTCACTTGCCGCGCGAGCCCGCACTCCGCCCCGGCCTGGCGCTCCTTCTGCAGCGGCTGCGGGGGAAGGAGACAGAGTCAAGTTTACACAGGAGCGACCCCGGCCGCCCTCCCTCGCGTCCCCACCAACTAGGCGCTGGCCTCTACCTCGCCTCGCGGGAGGTGAGCATGGAAGCGGGCGCGCCGGAGCCCACAACCCAGCGCCCACAACCCAGCGCCCGCCCGCCGGGCCGGCCCGGCGCAGAGCAGCGCGCGCTCCCGGCCCGCAACACCTAAGGCGGAGCGCAGGCGGCGGGCGGCGCGGGGACCCGGGCGGTGGCGCGGGCGAGAGGGCGGGGGCGGGGCCTGCCTTAAAGGTATAGGAGGCCGCGCTGCCCTCCCGGCAGGTCGCCTCCGCCCCCTCCCCGCCCCGCGCGCCTTTTATTTTATTGTTCTGTTTGCAGACATCTTTCTGCCTCTCTCCTGGGCCTGGCAGCGCCGCTTTCTCCCACGCGCGGACGGGCCACGGGCGCGCACAGCCTCACCTTTCCACCCCCACCCCATCCCGGGACCCTGGGGACGAAACGACGGGCTTTTGTGGCCGCTGCAGGAGCGGAAGCGCTGCCCGCCCCGCTGGCGAAAGGGCTCTGCAGGAGAAGCGCCCCCGCCCCGCGGGCGGCCTGAACTCTCTCGTCGGGTCAGAAGCCTAAGTGTCCTGATGGCTTTCGCGGAGGGAAAGGAACTTTCCTAATGGAGCATTGCCCGCGAATGGATTAGACGCCATTAAGTAGGCGTTTGTCAGTGGCCCCTCCGGAATCCGGGGCGGCGGCAGGTGACCTCCCCCGGGAGAGGCCCGGAGCTGGTAAAAGCCAAGCCTCGCTCTCCGCCCGGCCAGTGGAGACACGCAGCCTTCAGACTACCCGGGACCCGGCTGAATTTAAAAACAGCCGATCTTTTTTCATAATTAGGGGGAAAGTTTCCGCTTAGTTTATAAAACTGTGCGATATCCAAGTCTTTCCACCGACCCCAAAAGGCTTCCTTCCCGTCCACTTCAGAAGTTGGCTGAACCAGGTCCGGGTGGGGGGGGGTGGCACTGGGTGGGGAAAGACGGGGAGTCAGGTCGCAATTGCTGATCCTGACCATCCCTTTAACTTTATGGCATTTCTTTAAAGAAAGTCTGTCTTGCCCTCTCTTTTGCTACTCCATCCTTCTTTCAAGATCAAAAGGTTTAGATGAAAGCCAAGATCAAACTCACTAAATAGAAGCAACTTTGCCATGGAGTATTTTATACAAAGAGGAGCTTCTTAATGGAGATATCAGAGTGGAAAACTTTATTTTATCCCTTCATTCCACATTCATAACTGGCCTACTTAGAACTACATTGCTGATGCACTTCTATTTCCTAAAATAAAAGTAGTCTGTTGGAATGAGGGATTCTTGACTTAGTGAGGGGATAGGGAAGGGCAATTGATGCTTAAATTGTACAGTTTCTATTTGGGTGATGGAAAAGGTTTGGTAATGGATGGTGGTGATGGTCGCCTAACATTGTGAACCTACTTAACAGCACTGAATTACATATTTGAATGTGGTTAAAAGGTGTAGTTTTAGGTTTATATCTGTTACTAGAATAAAATTTTTTTTTACAGAACTAGAGGACTGTACAACACAGTGAACCCTAATGAAAACCATGGACTATAGTTAATACTCCAATTATAATAATATTCTTTCATCAATTGAAACAAATGTACCATACTAATGCAAGGTGTTAATAATGGGGGCACGGGTGGTACATGGGAACTCTTATTTTCTGCATTTTTCTGTAAACCTACAACTTCTCTGAGAAAAAAAATTTAACTCTAGAGAGGGATATAAATAGATATATTAGCCATTTTGTATCAGTACCTAAGTGCTAAGAAATCCGTGTTCATTTGCTAAAGACTTTTCAATGTGTTATCGAATCTTTTTCTACATAATATAAAAATGTACAACCAGCCATGTACAATTTTTCTAAAAGAAATGCATAAAAATACTTAATGTCTTGCAAATCTTAAGTGCACATACACATAGACATAAAAATT